>NC_091456.1:85031764-85336666 GCF_027789765.1 Dendropsophus ebraccatus | reverse complement strand
TTCCCTTCCCCAGCATTGTGGCGCCCGGTGATGTCATTGGGCTCTCACAAACACCGAAGACGAGAGGGAGATGCTGGAGAAGTTAACGCGCTGTTGTGCCTGCAGTAGTGAGTATGTTGTTTTTTGTTCCGTTCATCCATTTTTACGACAGAACGATGGTGTTCCGACCGTCCTGAATGGCTTCCTGATTAGGGTTTCCTGACCGTAAAAAACTGTGCCACGAAAGAGTGAAGGGAGGCCACAGTTTGTAGTTCTTCCTTTTTTATTTCTTTCATTTTTTTCCTTCATGGAGCCAGAAAAGCACACTGAAGAGTGGACTGTTGGTGATAACACTTTATTAGAAACTTTAATAGTGTTTTTTTTGACACGTTGAAAGACAAACGATCAGCAAACAAACTCGCTTGTCAGCTGATCGCTATATCTATGACACAACTTTCCTATTCTGCAAATAGTTGTTCCATTTACACTGAAAGATTATCTAAAAGATTATCTGCTAAAGATTTGAAGCCAAAGCCAGGAATGGATTTGAAAAGAGAAATCTCAGGCTTTCTTTATGACCTGATCTCTGATTATAGTCTGTTTCTGGCTTTGGCTTCAAATCTTTGGCAGATATTCTGTCACATAATCTTTCTGTGTAAATGGACCCTAACAGGGGCTTTACTTCACTTGAACTTCTGTATGTAGGTTAACAATTGCCATACATATTATGACATCTGTTCAATATATGTTGCTTTTTATTCCTGATTACGGCTAGATTCCACTGGATGTATCTGCAATGGTTTTCACGGTGTGAATTCGCAGCGAAATGTGACTTCCAATGTGATTACATACTCGCAGCAGGATTGTCATCCCGCTGCGAGTATGTAAGTCCCAGCCCCAATAACCCCCTGCCGCTGCGATGAGACATTACCTCTTACACAATCTGGCCGCATTTGAGGCTCCCAGGTCCTGGCAGACCCACGCAGCCAAATGATGCTGTCCCCAATAAACACTGCCTGCCTCCCCTCCCTGCTGGCCCCAATAAACATAATTTTTGGTCTCTTGCTGCACAGAGGATGTCAGGAGAGGAGGGGGCTGATCTTATAGGGGAGGTCACAGAGTCACAGCAGCACAGAGGATTTCAGGAGAGGAGGGTGCTGATCTTATAGGGAGGTCACAGGGTCCCAGCAGCACAGAGAATGTCAGGAAAGAAGGGTGCTAATTTTATAGGGGAGGTCACAGCGTCCCAGCAGCACAGAGGATGTCTGGAGAGGAGGGTGCTGATCTTATAGGGGAGGTCACAGCAGCACAGAGGATGTCAGGAGATGAGGGTGCTAATCCTATAGGAGAGGTCCCCTCTTCCCCCCTTATACATGATCCCCCTCTTCCCCCCTTATAGATGTCCCCCTCTTCCCCCTCTTTGCACAGCAGTCAGCAGATAACACCAAAAAAACAAAACAAAACAACACAACTCACCTGCCATCCGTTCCCCCGTCGAGCCTCACGCCTCATGGTCCTGCTAGGACGGGACACCCCCGGCAGCCGCACAGCAGCCAGGGGTGTCCTCCTATCCCCGGCAGCGCACGCATCAGAGAGCTCCCCATGCGCCGGAAGTCACAGCCACAGGCGCACGGGGAGCTTTCTGATGTGCGCGCTGCCGGGGATAGGACAGGCCCCCCCCTCTGGCAGCCGCGCATCAGCCGGGGACAGTACAAGAGAGTCAGTGGCAGATTATAATGTGGGCAGCGTGGCACGGACCCCCTGGAGCCTCAGGCCCCGGGCGGCCGCCCAAACCGCCCACATTATAATCCGCCACTGCGCGGCAGGGGCTCCTAACAGTGCAGCGGAGCAGAGTTTTACCCTAACAGTGCGGGAACGGTGCTGAGAAGGAAGGTAAGAGACATACCTTCCCCCTCAGTCCCAGGCACTATAGGGAGTATCAGAAGGTTAGATTCCTCTAACCTGATAATAGTTTCCCCATATCGGTAGCTACACACATACCACATCTCAGTGGATTTTCAAATATGTCAAATCTGCTGCGGATCCGTGCAGATTTGATGCTATGTTCATTCATTTAGTCAAATCTGCTGCGGATCTGCTGAGATATGGTACGTGTGAAGCTACCCTAAAGTAAAAAAGAAAAGCAAAAGCAAAATATAAAGTCTACAGCTCCAGCATGAACTGATAGGATAAGCATGTAATATTATAAAAGAAAAGAATAAAGAAGTATGTATATAGAAATGTGCACACACCAAAATTAGTAGCAAAAAATGTTTATACTTTATTAGGGATGCAGCTCAACCTAAAACATTTAAAAACATGCCAAACAACACCCTGAGATAAAGGTTGTACATCCCACTGAACAGGAATCAAATACATCTGGGTATAGGATAGAAGTATACAAAAATGCACAATAATAAATATATTATCAAAATGAATGCATGAGGGTAGATGTATTCAAAAAATGCAAGACAGCGAATATATAATCTAAATAAATGCATGAAGGACAATACAACCTGTAGTAGGCAATACCCGGGTGGTCAGAGGGGTGAGAGAACCCCAGCTGTTACACCGCCACCTTGCAGCTTTGTCAGGAGAGGAATAAGGCTGTATGCGATTCATATACAGTGGGGCCTTAGATTACGAGAATAATTCGTTCGGACTGTGCTTGTAATCCAAATCCACTCTTAAACCAAAGCACATTTTCCCATAAGAAATCATAGAAATACAGACAATTGGTTCCACACCCCAAAATAATGATTTATTATTCTGAATAACATAAAACAAATGGATTAAACATTCAGAAACAGCAGAATATTTGATATTATAAGTTACTGTACAGTATTGGAGAAGATGGGAAACACAAGGACTGACAGTGACTGCAGGGAGCATGAAGGAATGAGCAGGGCAGATGTGGGCACATACATGCAGCACTCTCTGTCCGGGGAGAGAGGGGTTACAGCTATGAATACATCACCTCCACCGTCCTGTCCCCTGATGCAAGCCCCAGCCTGAATTGGATCTGCTATGATTTGGAAGGTGAGGGAGACTTCCTGGGTCAGAGTGCAGTGCTGTGGACCCTGCTATGCAGACCATGCCCCTCCCCCACTTGCGCTCCCACCCAGTACAGGGGAGTTCTTAAACCAAAGCATTGCTCTTAAACCAAGTCACAATTTTGAAAAACTGAGAGCCCTTAACCAAAACGCTCTTAAACCAAGTTACTTTTAAACCAAAGTACCACTGTATATGATGCAAATAATCACTCACCAAACCATGGCACAGATTTTTTTAGAGAGAGTTTTGAAGCAGAAAACAGGTCAATAAAAGAAAGACTGAGATTTCTCCTTTTTTTTTTAAACCATTCCTCGCTAAATCTGTCAGAGTAAACACACCATGAGCATACCTCCCAAGTGTCCCTCTTTTGGAGGGACAGTCCCTACTTTTGACCCATGTCCCTCTGTCCCTCTTTGCCCCTTACATGTCTGTCTTTTTGACCCTAGAAATCTATGTTGCTCTAGAAAGTGTCTGGTTTGATACTTTATAGACCCAAACCTGCATATTATTCTATCATGTGGCGCAAGTTGGATCATATTCATAGTCATAGTCATATTCATAGTCATATTTGATGAATTATGGGGCATTATGGCCCTTTAAACATGCCAGACTCATTTATTTCTATGGCTCTATACCCACATTTGTAAGTGTTACAAATCTGTTTTGGGGACATGATCTGTTGCTGCAATAAATGATTAAGCCATTGTGCAGTGAGTGTCACCTATATGACAGTGGGTCCCTGCAAATGCGGACACACATTTGTAATCCTGTGCCTCAGTTGTTGGTCTGCAATTACAGACAGGGTTACTGTTGTGTGAATGGGACCTAAGGATGCATTCACACATATAGGATCTTTTGTCTATAAAATTTTCCTAGACTGAATCACAAGTGTCCCTCTTTGGCCGTCGAAAAGGTTGGGAGGTATGACCATGAGACACAATAGAGGCAAGCGGAAGTGGGAGCTGCAGCTGTGCAGAGCCAGAGGCACAACAATGCAAAGAGGAAGTACAAACCCCTGCCAGTTCAGGTGTAGTTTGCAATTAAAGGGTTATCCAGCGCTACAAAAACATGGCCACTCTTTTTCCTTTCCCCCCTTTCTTGTCTCCAGATTGGGTGGGGGTTGGAACTCAGTTCCATTGAAGTAAATGGAGCTTAACTGCAAACCACACCTGAACTGGAGATAAGAGAGGGGGAACAGTGGCCATGTCTTTGTAGTGCTGGATAACCCCTTTAAGCTCTATTCACTTCAATGGAACCAAGCTGCGAACCCCACCCAAATTGGAGACAAGAGCGGTGCCATGTTTTTGTAGCACTGGATAACCCCCTATAAGGGTTACTACTGCTGAAAAGCAGCCCTGGCACACAAACCCCACCAGCCCACATATATATATCACCATACCTCCCAACTTTTGCTGGAAGGAAAGAGGGACAGTCACGGCAATGTGCCACGCCCCCTATAGCCACACCCCCATAGCCACACCTCCATAACCGCATAACCTATTACCATTATATAGGAAACAAATATTACCACCAGATCTTCTCCACATAGTGACGTATCCCCCCCTTATACCATTACTACATAACATCCAGTATACACAGAGCAGTCCTCTCCCTCAGCAGTCACCATATAGCGGTTGATAAGGCTGTACACAGAGCAGTCCTCTCCCTCAGCAGTCACCATATAGCGGTAGATGAGGCTGTACACAGAGCAGTACTCTCCCTCAGCAGTCACCATATAGCGGTAGATGAGGCTGTACACAGAGCAGTACTCTCCCTCAGCAGTCACCATATAGTGGTAGATGAGGCTGTACACAGAGCAGTACTCTCCCTCAGCAGTCACCATATAGCGGTAGATGCAGGCTGTACACAGAGCAGTACTCTCCCTCAGCAGTCACCATATAGCAGTAGATGAGGCTGTACACCTGCTGACCTTATAGGTGATTATAGTGCAGTTATTCAGTCACTCACAGGGACGTCTCTTCTCTTGTTGATCACTTTTTGTGGTTCTTCGCCATCATGCACGGCCATCTTGAAAACCTCTCCGACCATCTGCGAGACAAACATTTTAGGCTCCTGTCTCCAGTATCATCCTTATCTGCTTCACAGTAACTCTCTGTGCCCCATATGGTACAGACCCCTCTGTGCCTCCATATCCCACTGTAGTAACCCCCCATCTCCCCATAGGTCCAACTGTAGTAACCCCCATCTCCCATAGGGCACACTGTAGTAACCCCCATCTCCCATAGGACACACTGTAGTAACCCCCCATCTCCCCATAGTACACACTGTAGTAACCCCCCCCTCCCCATAGGTCCAACTGTAGTAACCCCCCTAGTTAATCCCACTGTAGTAACCCCCATCTTCCCATAGGACACACTGTAGTAACCCCCATCTCCCCCACACACTGTAGCAATCCCCCCTCTCCCTAGTAAATCCCCCGTAGTAATCCCCCATTTGTTAATCCCCCTGTAGTAATCCCCCCTCTCATCATAGGTCCTACTGTAGTAATCCCCCCTCTCATCATAGGTCCCACTGTAGTAATCCCCCCATCATAGGTCCCACTGTAGTAATCACCCCCATCATAGGTCCCACTGTAGTAATCCCCCCTCTCATCATAGGTCCCAGTGTAATAATCCCCCCATCATATGTCCTAGTGTAGTAATCCCCCCTCTCATCATAGGTCCCACTGTAGTAATCACCCCTCTCATCATAGGTCCCAGTGTAGTAATCCCCCCTCTCATCATAGGTCCCAGTGTAGTAATCCCCCCTCTCATCATAGGTCCCAGTGTAGTACTCCCCCCATCATAGGTCCCAGTGTAGTAATCCCCCCCATCATAGGTCCCAGTGTAGTAATCCCCCCCATCATAGGTCCCACTGTAGTAATCCCCCCTCTCATCATAGGTCCCACTGTAGTAATCCCCCCCTCTCATCATAGGTCCCACTGTAGTAAGCCCCCCTCTCATCATAGGTCCCACTGTAGTAATCCCCCCATCATAGGTCCCACTGTAGTAATCCCCCCTCTCATCATAGGTCCCACTGTAGTAATCCCCCCATCATAGGTCCCACTGTAGTAATCCCCCCTCTCATCATAGGTCCCAGTGTAGTATCCCCCCCATCATAGGTCCCAGTGTAGTATCCCCCCCATCATAGGTCCCACTGTAGTAATCCCCCCTCTCATCATAGGTCCCACTGTAGTAATCCCCCATCATAGGTCCCAATGTAGTAGTCCCCCATCATAGGTCCCACTGTAGTAATCCCCCCTCTCATCATAGGTCCCAGTGTAGTATCCCCCCATCATAGGTCCCAGTGTAGTAATCCCCCCTCTCATCATAGGTCCTACTGTAGTCAATCCCCCCATCATAGGTCCTACTGTAGTAGTCCCCCATCATAGGTCCCACTGTAGTAATCCCCCCTCTCATCATAGGTCCCCAGTGTAGTATCCCACCCATCATAGGTTCCCAGTGTAGTAACTCCCCCTCTCATCATAGGTCCCACTGTAAGTAATCCCCCCCATCATAGGTCCTACTGTAGTATCCCCCCATCATAGGTCCCAGGGTAGTAATCCCCCATCATAGGTCCCAGTGTAGTAATCTCCCCCATTCATAGGTCCCAGTGTAGGATTTCCCCCCATCATAGGTCCCAGTGTAGTAATCCCCCCTCTCATCATAGGTCCCACTGTAGTAATCACCCCTCTCATCATAGGTCCCACTGTAGTAAGCCCCCCTCTCATCATAGGTCCCACTGTAGTAATCCCCCCTCTCATCATAGTCCCACTGTAGTAATCCCCCCCATCATAGGTCCCACTGTATTAATCCCCCCTCTCATCATAGGTCCCAGTGTAGTAATCCCCCCATCATAGGTCCCACTGTAGTAATCCCCCCTCTCATCATAGGTCCCACTGTAGTATCCCCCCCATCATAGGTCCCAGTGTAGTAATCCCCCCTCTCATCATAGGTCCCACTGTAGTAATCCCCCCTCTCATCATAGGTCCCACTGTAGTAAGTCCCCCTCATCATAGGTCCCAGTGTAGTAATCCCCCCTCTCATCATAGGTCCCACTTTAGTAATCCCCCCTCTCATCATAGGTCCCACTGTAGTAATCCCCCCATCATAGGTCCCACTGTAGTAATCCCCCCCATCATAGGTCCCATTGTAGTAATCCCCCCATCATAGGTCCCACTGTAGTAATTCCCCCCATCATAGGTCCCACTGTAGTAATCCCCCCCATCATAGGTCCCCACTGTAGTAATCCCCCCTCTCATCATAGGTCCCAGTGTAGTAATCCCCCCATCATAGGTCCCACTGTAGTAATCCCCCCTCTCATCATAGGTCCCACTGTAGTATCCCCCCCATCATAGGTCCCAGTGTAGTAATCCCCCCTCTCATCATAGGTCCCACTGTAGTAATCCCCCCTCTCATCATAGGTCCCACTGTAGTAAGTCCCCCTCATCATAGGTCCCAGTGTAGTAATCCCCCCTCTCATCATAGGTCCCACTTTAGTAATCCCCCCCTCTCATCATAGTTCCCACTGTAGTAATCCCCCCATCATAGGTCCCACTGTAGTAATCCACCCCATCATAGGTCCCACTGTAGTAATCCCCCCTCTCATCATAGGTCCCACTGTAGTAATCCCCCCTCTCATCATAGGTCCCACTGTAGTAAGCCCCCTCTCATCATAGGTCCCACTGTAGTAATCCCCCATCATAGGTCCCACTGTAGTAATCCCCCCTCTCATCATAGGTCCCACTGTAGTAATCCCCCCATCATAGGTCCCACTGTAGTAATCCCCCCTCTCATCATAGGTCCCAGTGTAGTATCCCCCCCATCATAGGTCCCAGTGTAGTAATCCCCCCATCATAGGTCCCACTGTAGTAATCCCCCCTCTCATCATAGGTCCCACTGTAGTAATCCCCCCATCATAGGTCCCAGTGTAGTAATCCCCCATCATAGGTCCCACTGTAGTAATCCCCCCTCTCATCATAGGTCCCCAGTGTAGTATCCCCCCATCATAGGTCCCAGTGTAGTAATCCCCCCTCTCATCATAGGTCCCACTGTAGTAATCCCCACCATCATAGGTCCTACTGTAGTAATCCCCCCATCATAGGTCCCAGGGTAGTAATCCCCCATCATAGGTCCCAGTGTAGTAATCTCCCCCATCGATAGGTCCCAGTGTAGGATTTACCCCCCAATCCATAGGTCCCAGTGTAGTAATCCCCCTCTCATCATAGGTCCCCACTGTAGTATATCAACCCCTCTCATCATAGGTCCCACTGTAGTAAGCCCCCCTCTCATCATAGGTCCCACTGTAGTTATCCCCCTCTCATCATAGGTCCCACTGTAGTAATCCCCCCCATCATAGGTCCCACTGTAGTAATCCCCCCCATCATAGGTCCCAGGTAGTAATCCCCCCATCATAGGTCCCACTGTAGTAATCCCCCCTCTCATCATAGGTCCCTACTTGTAGTCATCCCCCCATCAATAGGTCCACAGTGTAGTAATTCACCCCCCCCTCTCATCATAGGTCCCCACTGTAGTAATCACCCCCTCTCATCATAGGTCCCCCTGTAGTAAAGTCCCCCCTCATCATAGGTCCCAGGTAGTAATCCCCCCTCTCATCATAGGTTCCCACTCTAGTAATCACCCCTCTCATCATAGGTCCCACTGTAGTAATCCCCCCATCATAGGTCCCAGTGTAGTAATCCCCCCCATCATAGGTCCCATTGTAGTAATCCCCCCATCATAGGTCCCATTGTGTAGTAATCCCCCATCATAAGGTCCCACTGTAGTAATCCCCCCCATCATAGGTCCCACTGTAGTAATCCCCCCTCTCATCATAGGTCCCAGTGTAGGTAATCCCCCATCATAGGTCCCCACTGTAGTAATCCCCCCTCTCATCATAGGTCCCACTGTAGTATCCCCCCCATCATAGGTCCCAGTGTAGTAATCCCCCCTCTCATCATAGGTCCCACTGTAGTAATCCCCCCTCTCATCATAGGTCCCCTGTAGTAATCCCCCCTCATCATAGGTCCCAGTGTAGTAATCCCCCCTCTCATCATAGGTCCCACTTTAGTAATCCCCCCTCTCATCATAGGTCCCACTCTAGTAATCCCCTCATCATAGGTCCCACTGTAGTAATCCCCCCCCATCATAGGTCCCATTGTAGTAATCCCCCCATCATAGGTCCCACTGTAGTAATCCCCCCATCATAGGTCCCACTGTAGTAATCCCCCTATCATAGGTCCCACTGTAGTAATCCTCCCATCATAGATCTCACTGTAGTAATCCCCCCTCTCATCATAGGTCCCACTGTAGTAATCCCCCCTCTCATCATAGGTCCCACTGTAGTAATCCCCCCTCTCATCATAGGTCCCACTGTAGTAATCCCCCCTCTCATCATAGGTCCCACTGTAGTAATCCCCCCTCTCATCATAGGTCCCACTGTAGTAATTCCCCCCATCATAGGTCCCACTGTAGTAATCCCCCCCCCATCATAGGTCCCACTGTAGTAATCCCCCCATCATAGGTCTCACTGTAGTAGTCCCCCCTCTCATCATAGGTCCCACAGTAGTAATCTAGTAATCCCCCCATCATAGGTCCCACTGTAGTAATCCCCCCTCTCATCATAGGTCCCACTGTAGTAATCTAGTAATCCCCCCATCATAGGTCCCACTGTAGCAATCCCCCCTCTCATCATAGGTCCCACTGTAGTAATCCCCCTCTCATCATAGGTCCCACTGTAGTAATCCCCCCATCATAGGTCCCACTGTAGTAATCCCCCCTCTCATCATAGGTCCCACTGTAGTAAGCCCCCCTCTCATCATAGGTCCCACTGTACTAATCCCCTCATCATAGGTCCCACTGTAGTAATCCCCCCCATCATAGGTCCCATTGTAGTAATCCCCCCATCATAGGTCCCACTGTAGTAATCCCCCCATCATAGGTCCCACTGTAGTAATCCCCCTATCATAGGTCCCACTGTAGTAATCCTCCCATCATAGATCTCACTGTAGTAATCCCCCCTCTCATCATAGGTCCCACTGTAGTAATCCCCCCTCTCATCATAGGTCCCACTGTAGTAATCCCCCCTCTCATCATAGGTCCCACTGTAGTAATCCCCCCTCTCATCATAGGTCCCACTGTAGTAATCCCCCCTCTCATCATAGGTCCCACTGTAGTAATTCCCCCCATCATAGGTCCCACTGTAGTAATCCCCCCCCATCATAGGTCCCACTGTAGTAATCCCCCCATCATAGGTCTCACTGTAGTAGTCCCCCCTCTCATCATAGGTCCCACAGTAGTAATCTAGTAATCCCCCCATCATAGGTCCCACTGTAGTAATCCCCCCTCTCATCATAGGTCCCACTGTAGTAATCTAGTAATCCCCCCATCATAGGTCCCACTGTAGCAATCCCCCCTCTCATCATAGGTCCCACTGTAGTAATCCCCCTCTCATCATAGGTCCCACTGTAGTAATCCCCCCATCATAGGTCCCACTGTAGTAATCCCCCCTCTCATCATAGGTCCCACTGTAGTAAGCCCCCCTCTCATCATAGGTCCCACTGTAGTAATCCCCCCTCTCATCATAGGTCCCACTGTAGTAATCCCCCCCATCATAGGTCCCAGTGTAGTAATCCCCCCATCATAGGTCCCACTGTAGTATCCCCCCATCATAGGTCCCACTGTAGTATCCCCCCATCATAGGTCCCACTGTAGTAACCCCCCCCCCTCATCATAGGTCCCAGTTTTGTATCCCCCCCCATCATAGGTCCCACTGTAGTAATCCCCCCTCTCATCATAGGTCCCACTGTAGTAATCCCCCCCATCACATGTCCCACTGTAGTAACCCCCCCCTCTCATCATAGGTCCCAGTTTAGTATCCCCCCATCATAGGTCCCACTGTAGTAATCCCCCATCATAGGTCCCAGTGTAGTAATCCCACCATCATAGGTCCCACTGTAGTAACCCCCCCCTCTCATCATAGGTCCCAGTTTAGTATCCCCCCCATCATAGGTACCACTGCAGTAATCCCCCCATCATAGGTCCCAGTGTAGTAATCCCCCCATCATAGGTCCCAGTGTAGTAATCTTCCCTCTCATCATAGGTCCCAGTGTAGTAATCCCCCCTCTCATCATAGGTCCCAGTGAAATATCCCCCTATCATAGGTCCCAGTGTAGTATCCCCCCCATCATAGGTCACAGTTTAGTATCCACCCCCTCCCCCCTTCCAGGCAGATCCATCCCTAATTCAGGGATCAGTCACAGAGCTGTCTGTCTTCTCCCAGCTGGTCACAGGTCAGACTCCTAAATAAATTATCCCAGACCCCTGACTAAATGGAATCTGCCCCTTACTCGCACAGTAAACACTTGCTGATATTATTACTGTGTCACACACTACTAGTACTATTATATAATGTGTGAGCAGCAGGACTGTCCTCAGAAGATGCAATATTAGCTTTCAGCAGGGGTGGACACAGACAGCAGAGGATCCCTGTGCACAGAATGTGCCTAAGCCCCCCATAACCTAAGTGTCCCCCACTCTCCTCCCCAGTGGTTTCACTGTAGTTACACCCAGGGACTCACAGGTGGCGTCTTCTCTGATCGGAGTTGTTCACTCCTGGCATTAGCACCATCCTCACCTCTATACACAGTCCCCATGTATTGCCCCACACTCTAATAGTGCCCATTTTGTGCCCATATAATAGGCCCTCTCTGTGCCCCCATATAGTATACATAGCCCCCTTTGTGAACTCATATAGTGCACATACCCCCTCTGTGCACCCATAGGCCATGTTCACATGCTGTAAGTTATTATACAAAGGTAGGAAGAAAAAGCGTATGTGTAGTAAAAACCACAAAAAAGGTTAAAACCACTTAAAAATGACCATGAAGGTCATGAACATAGTCTGATGACCCCCACAATCATTGGGGTAACATCATAGTACCGGGAGACAAAGATCACAGGTCCAAATACAGTACACGCACAACACAAGATGTGCACACTACACTGGAGGGTACCATGTTGTGGCACTTTGTGTATTTGTTTGGTTTATTGGTTCACTGCATATGATTTTGATTCATTTTTGTTATTAACACTTTGTAGTGCCCCCTTCATCTTGTGTTGTGCGTGTACTGTATTTGGACCTGTGATCTTTGTCTCCCGATACTATGATGTTACCCCAATGATTGTGGGGGTCATCAGACTATGTACATGACCTTCATGGTCATTTTTAAGGGGTTTTAACCTTTTTTTGGTGTTTTTTGTACTTAATAAAGATGCCCCCTAGGTACCCCAAATAGTTATTCTATGGCCCATATCTTTAGAACGATTTGTGCCCCATATAGTTGCCCCCCCCTCTATGCCAATTATTATCCCCCCACCGAAAAAGCAAAAAAACAACCCACCTGTCACCCGTTCCTGCAGCTCCTCCCCCGGCAGCACAGTGTCTTCCCTCTCGTCTTCCAGCGCAGGCAGCTAGGTACAGGAGACTCTGCCTGGGTCTTAAAGACACACGCACACGCCGACATCTGATAGAGGCTGCGGTGACGTCCGGCCCAGGCAGAGTCTCCTGTACCTAGCTGTCTGCGCCGGAAAAGGAGAGGGAAGACGCGCGCTGCCGGGGGAGGAGCTGCCGGCCGGGAACGGGTGACAGGTGAGTTGTTTGTTTTTTTTTCCCTCCCGGCCCACCACGCAGTCTTCAGCCTGGCAGCGGCCCTGTGCTGCTGATTAGGCAGTACAGGGGCAGAGAGCCGCGGCTGTGCGGTTTATTTATAATAATGTCTTTTTTTTTTTGCAGTCCGGGCAGCCCACAGACTGGTAATCCGGCCAGCCCAGCAGGCATTTGCCCGGCTTGCCAGATTACCAGTCCAGGCCTGGTCCCATGACAGCAATGGGGAAAGAGGTGTGTTCAGCACGGACAAATCAGGACTGACAGAGACTGCAGGGAGCATGAAGGAATGAGCAGGGCAGATGTGAGCACAGTATAGCAGCACTTTCTGTCCGGGGAGAGAGGGGTTACAGCTATGGAGAGATTACCTCCACAGTCCTGTCCCCTAATGTAAGCCCCAGACTGAAGGGGATCTGCTATGATTTGGAAGGTGAGGGAGACTTCCTGGGTCAGAGTACAGTGCTGTAGACCACCCTGTGCAGACCATGCCCCTCCCCTCCCCCATTCCGCTTCCCACCCAGTACAGGGAGCTCTTAATCCAAAGCAATGCTCTTAAACCAAGTCACAATTTTGAAAAACTGTGAGCTCTTAAACCAAAACGCTCTTGATCCAAGTTACTCTTAAACCAAGGTACCACTGTACATTAAACAGATTGCAAAAACGCAATGTGAACCCAGCCTATGCAATGTGCATCCTGTTATGTTCATCTCAAAGCTAATTAAATCACAGCCCTCCACACAGTATATTCGGATAGTATCACACAGGAGTCACAACATGCAATACAGCATGTAATAGAAAACATAAAACCATAGTCATGTGGCCATGTTACTGACATGGCAGCGGCCATAATATCGTGGACTGTGATCAATGAAGTTGCTACAATGCTGTATAATATACGTAATGTCATGGACTGTGATCAATGAATTTACTACAATTAGAGATGAGCGAATCGGGTTTAGGTTCGAGTCGAACCGAACCCGAACGTTCGGTATTTGATTAGCTGCTAATGTTGGATAAAGCTCTAAGGTTGTCTGGAAAACATGGAGACAGCCAATGACTATATCCATGATTTCCACATAGCCTTAAGGGGTTGTCCAGCGTGGGGGCTATTTTTTCATATGGCCGGGGAGGAGGTGGCTGAAAGAAAAGATGCCCACTCACCTCCCCGGTTCCAGCGGCGGGTCCCGCATCGCGTCGCTCCGGTGCCCGGTTCCCGGCCGCTTCCGGGTGTCTCAGGTCCGCTCAGCTACTCAGTGAAGGAGGCAGGATCGAGTGGCTGAGCGGACCTGAGACATCAGACACCCGGAAGCGGCCGGGAACCGGGCACAGCCACCGCTAATCAAATGCCGAAAGTTCGGGTTTGGATGGACTCTAGCATGCTCGAGGTTCTCTCATCTCTAACTACAATACATCTAGGCGATGAGTATCCTGTTATGTTAATCTCAAAACAGATAAAATCACAGCCCTCCACACAGTATATGGTAATAATATCAGACAGCAGTCACAGCATGCAATACATTTACTAAAAAACGTGACCGATGGAAGGTAAGAATAAGTATAGATAGTAAACAGGATAATATAAACAGATTCCTATAGTTAACCATCATATGGACCAAAATTCATAGCATAAAAAGTGCATATATATCACAGATGTACCAAAGCATGATTACGAGATATATTACAAAAGTGCTATGAGTAAAAACCTTGATAAAGTGCCACAGATATTTCTTCGTCTAAAATACAGTATACCAATACACATAACATAAATACAAAGATAGTTATTTGGTATTTATGTTATGTGTATTGGCCACATGATTCTGCTGACTACAACAATATGGCCGCTGCCATACTGTGAAACTGTCTTCAGTTACATGGCCGCTGGCCACATCATGTGACTGTTTTCAGTCACATGATTGTTTACCAGGGTTTGTACTTCCTCATTGTTATGCCTCTTGCTCTGCACAGCTGCAGCTCCCTCTTCCGCCTGCCTCTCTTGTGTCTCATGTGTGCCATGGTTTGGTGAGTGATTATTTGTATCATAAATATGGATCACATACAGTCTTACTCCACTCCTGACAAAGCTGCAATGTGGCAGGGTAACCCCTGGGGTTCTCCCACCCCTCTGACCACCCAGGTATTGCCCCTCATGCAATCATTTAGATTATATAGTTATCATTGTGGATTTTTTGTATACATCTATCCTATATCTGACCCCAATTGTGGATGCATTTGATCCCTGTTCAGTGGGGTGTACACCCTTTATCTCAGGGTGTTGTATTCCTAATAAAGTATATACATTTTTTGCTACTTATTTTGGTGTGCACATTTCTATATACGTACTTATTTATTCTTCTCTTTTACATTGCTTGCTTAAAGCGCCACCATCAGCAGGTTCTTTGCAGAGAACCTGCTGATATGCCGCAATAGCAGAGGACCGTGGTAATACAAAGCCATTAGTTTAACCCCTCTACGTCCCTGCATTGTTTGTAAAATCACTAAATGCTGTTATGCAAATTATTAGCATAAGAGCATTTAGGCCGCCCACTCCCACTATGCATATTCATAACTGCATAGTGGGCTGTATACATTGCGGCTGCGTGGGGAAGCAGTTCCGCTTGGCCACTGCCGATCCTCCCGGAAGCCCCTCAGGGCGTAGGTATAAGATAAACTCCGGGACAGACTGGGCAGGGTGCGGTGATGCTCTCTGGCCCTGAGCAATGCCCTAAATGCCCTTATGCTAGTAATTTGCATAACGGCATTTAGTGATTTTACAAACAATGCGGGGGCGTACAGGGGTTAAACTAATGGCTATGTATTACCATGGTCCTCTGCTACTGCGGCATATCAGCAGGTTCTCTGTGAAGAAGCTGCTGATAGTGCCGCTTTAAGTGTTGCACCCAATTGCTGTATTGTTTTGTACAGTGGTGCCTGCTTTCTCTATACTGTGCATGCAGGATAAGCATGTACACACAATAAGAAATCTAGCAATGGAATCTTCTCATTGTCACATTTCTTCTACCCACAAAGAGAAATAATATCATCCGTTGGACAGAACCACAACAGAGACTATTGTCACCCCATAATCTCAGGAGTATCACACTGCAGATAGCCCTCATACACCACATAAAGATTGCCCTTCTTCCTTATAGTCCGCTCCCCATGTCTCTCTCCCAGATTAACCTCTACGCCCCCCTTCTCTCACACAGACTGTGCCCCCCCTTCTCTCTGGGCTCTCAGACTGTCCCCAGCCTCATCTATTTTCACAGCAGCAACTCCATCCTCCTCTCTTCTTTCTGCTAACAGAGCGCTCCAGAGGTAAGCCCCGCACCTTACAGTCCAGTCACCTTACCTGAAGGACCGCATGGATTCTACGTCATTAGACCTATATGTGGCGGCTCTGCTATAGAGACAACTGTGCTGTTACCGAATCAGAGCTACAGTGAGCACAAGAAGCACCTTCACTGGGCGGCGGCTAAAGAATGGACGTCTCGAGACATACAGAAAGTCACCAGAAGAAAACTACAGAGCTTGGAGTTCACTCGCTTGAGACAGGTAACCAGTAAGAAACTGACTTCCTGAAACATGTGATTGCCAAGCGGCAGCAGCCATGTTTAGTGTGGGCAGGTGTTGTCTGCCTCCGGTATTGCTCTGCTGCTCACAGTAAGAAGCTGTGAGGCTAGACCGCCTCTGAGGTTGTTGCACGCCGCAGTGATATCCACTATTACTTCAATAGGAGACATGTATAGCCAACTGATGTGTATACTATATTAAGTGATATTATTCAGTAAAAACCTAAATAGACCAGGATCCATTCTTATGTAGTGTTTTGCTACCCATTTAAATAGGTAGCAAAATTTTCAGCAAACCTGCGACTATTACCTGACCCATAAAGGCAATCTGCTTAAAATAAACTTAAAAGATTCTGCTGTCCTTGGGCAGAACATTACCAGCCTATTCTTCCTTTCCGCTCCCCACGGTGTCCTCCTGTGTCTTCTTTGGTTTCCTGCTTAATGATCCCGCCTCCACCTCCGAGACTGACTGGTCTGTCAGTGACAGCCTGCTCAGCCAATCTATGAGACGGGAAGAATGTTGAACGTTTAATTTGAGCAGAATACTCCTATAAAGGATGTTCTTCTTTACTTTTTTTTTTTTTTTTTACTAATACATTGCTTTAATAAAGTTATAACTTTGTAATATAATTTCATTAAAATGAATTTATATTTTATTCTTTATATACACTAACGTTGAGTAGAAGCAGTAAGGGGCGACACATACTCCTCTGATGCCACAATGATTTTGTTGGGAACAGCAGGCCTGGCTAAGCTCTACAGTTCCTGAACCCCTGATCAAGCACTGGTGTAAAACAAACCTATATGTATCTGCAATCCAGGTCCAGTCTCCTGAAGGCAGATTTTTAGTCTTCTGCTGGTTGAAAAAAAGGGACTAAACGCATGAAGTCTGGCCAGTATAGAGAGTCATGGCTCAATGTGTCCGTCAGTCACATGGCTGCCTTCTCTGTGAGCGCTCAGATGGCCTGGGATACACAGACTTTCTTTGCCTAGACTGTGCTTTGCTGTGTTTCTCATAGCTAAAAAAAAAATAGCTGTATATCACGTACACGTGTATCATGTACTCTTGATTTTGGTTTTGAAAGTCATAACAGGTACACTCACATGCAAGTCTCTTGCTGAAAATATGAAAAAATTTGTTTCCTTATTTATTTTTCTTTTTACAGGTCAGGTGTTAACAGAACCAATTGGATACATTGAATCCTGTTTTACTGAGAAAAATGGTACCCCCAGGCAGCCTTCCATCTGCAGCTTGTCTCGCGGCTGTTTAAGAATTAGCAAAAAAGTTTTTAATAACCCTGAGCATTCGCTTATGGGTCTGGAACAATTTTCCCATGTATGGTGAGTTACTACACAAACTATTGAAAAGAAGCTGATGTTTTAATGGCACTTCTTTATCCCATCACCTAGCAGAGCATTCTCAGTGTTTAACCCAAGCACTGCTTAAAAGAACATAACTATTTCTAAATTCCTGCTATGTTGATCTTAAAGTGACACTGTCACCCCCTTTTTGCATAATGACTTCTCTGCACAGGTGCAAAAGGTAAATTTAGCAGTTTTCATATCCTATTTGATATCATACGTCACGGTGCTTGTTCCAGTAAAAAGTGACCTTTTATCATCTGCAGATTGTGCTATCTGGGCGGGCCTTCACGGGCGCAGCGCCACTTAGCACCGCCCACAATGCCACCATTGGCCCCACCCTTATGGCATCATCGGTTTATAGGCCCTGCCCCCTCAGTGGCCATTAATATGGGCCGACCTACAGGGGGTGGGGACTAGACCATTAGGCTGGCCTGTTCCAATGGTTGTCGATGGGCAGTGCCTATGTGCCAATAGCGTCACGTGTGGGGGGGTTCAACTGTGGCGTTGTGGGTGGGGCTAAGTGGCGCTTTTTCATGGAAATATTAAGTCTGTAATCACAAAATAGAATTAGTGGCACAAATAAAAAGGTCTCATATTGGTCTGTAGGTGGAAAATATAAGAGCCTTATAAACACGAGAAGGAAAAAAAACTAAGCGCAAAAGTGAAAATTGGCTCTGTGCTGTGCTTAACCCCTAGACGACCTAGGACGTACCAGTACGTCCTGGAATTCTGTGCCCAGACGACCAAGGACGTACCGGTACGTCCTGAGCTATGAAGCACGCTCCGGAGCGGAGCGCGTTTCATAGGAGTGGGGGCTGGCTGCAGTGAGCAGCCGGCACCTCACCGTTAATGAAAGACTGCAGCAATTGCGCTGCAGCGTGCCACTAACCCCTCAAACGCTGCGGTGTTTAAGTGTAAAAAAAAAAAAAAAAAGTTAAAATCACTATTACACTACCCCAAAGCCCCTCCCCCCAATAAAAGTTGAAATCAACCCCCCCTTTCCCATTATATAAATAAAACATGTAAAAATAAATAAATAAACACATAATATACCGTAGCGTGCGTAATTGTCCGATCTATTAAAATATAACAAGCGTCATTGTGAACGGTGTAAACGAAAAGAGGGAAAAAACGGCGCGGATTAACGATTTTATGTTACATTATATATAAAAATAAAATCAATAAAAACGTCACAAATATGGTATTAATAAAAACTAGAGATCATGGTGGAAAAAATGACACCCCATACAGCCCTGTAGGTGAAAAAATAAAACCGTTTTAAGCGTCACAATAGGCCCATTTTATTAATAATTAATTGCAAAAAAAAAGGAATTCATTAAAAATATATATATAACATTAGAGAATCTGTGTAAACCTGCATATGGTTGTGTTCGGACTGACCTATAGAATAACGGTATTGTGTCGCTTTTACCATATAGTGCATTACGTAGACACAGGAACCCCCCAAAAGTTACCATATTGCATTCTTTTTTACAATTTCACTTATTTATATCTTCATAAATAATAATTTTTGGGTTCCATCATACATGTTATGGTAGAATGAAAGATGCCATTACAAAGTACAACTATTCCTGTAAAAAACAAGCACTTACATGGCTTGTAGATAGAAAACTGAAAATGCTAGAGCTCTTAAAAAGAGAGGAGGAAAAAACGAAAACACGTAAAGATCAAAATTTGCGCGGTCCACTGGGTCATTTTGGTCCTGGTCCTCAAAGGGTTAAAGGGGTAAAATTCTTTGCTATGTTACAAGCAAATTACCTGTGAGTATTTGATTATTAATTTGGTCTGTTACTGGCAAAAAAAATCTTCCTTCCAAAATATTGTTTGTTTGTATCAGTAATCAAAATACTGTTCTGTCTATTTTTCTATCAGTTATCTGTGTGTCTGGTCAAAAATATTTGTGTGTTTCCAGACTGTAATGGAGTATATATTTTTTTTATTTCTTAGGATTTTGTTTATTTTTCATAAGAATGGACATTTAAAGTGCAAGGCAAAAGTCCAGCCACCAAGGCTTAATGGAGCAAAGACTGGTGTATTCTCTACAAGAAGTCCTCATCGGCCCAATGCAATTGGCCTTACACTAGCTAAACTGGATAAAGTTGAAGGTAATGTAATGCTGTGTTTATACAAAGAGATTTATCTGACAGATTATTGAAGCCAAAGCCAGGAACAGACTATAAACAGAACAGGTCATAAAAGAAAGACTGAGATTTCTTCTCTTTTAAAATCCATTCCTGCTTTTGCTTCAAAAATCTGTCAGATAAATCTCTCTGTGGAAACGCACCCTTAGAAAGGTTGTTTAGCTTCCAAATGGTCAATTATGGGTTCACTCGTTTGTCTTATTACCCTAAGGGCCCTATTCCACGGGACGATTATCGTGCGAAAAATCGTTAAATTGTTCGAATTTAAACAATAATCGTTCTGTGTAATTGCAGGCATCGATCGAAAAATCGTTCGTATGTCGTTGATCGTTGATTTAGATCTGAACCTAAAATTATTGTTAATCGTTCGCTGTAATTCCACTTTCGTTCGCTCAAGTTCCGCTTTTTTTCACTAATTGTTCAGTGTAATAGCACATTGTCCATTGTTTTTCTGGGATCAAAAGGAATAAACGATCATAGTAACAATCGCAATAACGATCATAGTAACGATCGTAACTAACGATTATTGTTCTGTGTAATATGGTTAACGATCTCAGGTTAACCATAAACAGTCTCGTTTGCTATTGTTAATCGTTACAAATCACTCAGTGTAATGGGACCCTAACTGTCGTGCTAACAGTGCCTGTACCCAGCTGGGCAGTGCTTTCTGATTTTGTTTGGCTAAGTGGGCTTTTTCTTTGTATACAGTCATCGGCCAAGGCAGATCACTGGTACAGCCAATGTTTGTAATAGGTCATATTAAAAGGCAACGATCAGCTAATATGCACAATGTCGGCTGATTGTCATCTTGCAACATGTCGAATCTAAATGATCACGACTGCGCCAGCTGTGGTTGGCAGCAGACCGCTGCTCTCTTCAATGAGCCTTAGATTGTCTGGGAAGCGCCTGCTTCCTCCTCATCCCCCGCTTGCTGTCTTAAGACCCTATTACACCAACAGATCTGACGACAAATTACCTGCCAAAGATTTGAAGCCAAACCCAGGAATGGATTTGAAAAGAGGAGACATCCAGTCTTTCCTTTATGACTGTATATAGTCTGTTCCTGGGTTTGGCTTCAAATTTGGCAGATAATCTGTCGTCAGATCTGTTGGTGTAATAGGGCCTTTAGACTATAAGCTTCCTCCTCTAGATTGTGTTGAGTGCACGACCAAGTAAAGGCTAACACCCCCCCCACCCCCCCACCTGGGACACAGAAAAGAGACAAATTTGGTCAGCTTCCCTAGAACACCATTCACACTAGGCAGGAGCATGTTGCTATGGCTGAAATTGCAAACACACAAAAACACAGAAAAATGCAACAGGGAAAAGAGTACAGGGTCGGACAGTCTCCCAGTCAAGATATATAAAAGCTTTGGCAGTAGTTCAATAGATCGGTTGCACCTAGTACTGCAATATGCATACAGTAGGGGGAGTTAACCGGCTTCCATGTATGATGCTAGTATCAAATTAATACCTAAAGAAGGGAAAGATCTGCAGGACCCAGCCTCATACAGGCCAATCTCATTGATAAATGTAGATGTTTAAATTTTAGCAAGGGTACTATCAAACCGCTCAGTAAAAGTAATAAATACATTGGTTGGGAGAGATCAATGTGGCTTTATGCCTGGGAGGTCCACCCAGGACAATATCTGGAGAGATCACGCACATATTGAGATGGGTAGAGGGGAGGCCAACCATACCATACTGCCGTTAGATGCAATTAAAGCGATCGACAGTGTGGCGTGGTGGTACCTATGGAATGTTTTGAGTAAATTTGGGGTGGGGGAGATTTTTGTGAACTGGATTAAGTTAATATATCTAGAACCACTGGCAAGAGTGGATCTTCACAGGGTTAATTCTCAATATTTTACATTACAGAGGAGCACATCTTAGGTTGTGCCCCCCCCCCCCCTTCCCTCGCTCTTTGCCCTGGCGGTGGAACTTTTGGCTCAAAGGATTAGGAAGAACTTAACGATAACTGAGTTTGGGGCAAGGGGGTTACACTTTATGCAGATGATTTATTATTTTTAAAGGAACTGGAGGTGGCTGTTAGAGAGGTCATAAAAGAAATTGACCAGTTTGGTTCATACTCAGGGTTCAGTATGAATTGGAAAAAGTCAACTTGTCTGGCATTGAATATGCAGAAAGTGTGTGGATAGGGAGTGACAGTTGTGGAGGAAGGGAGCGCCATGAAATATTTAGAAATCTGGATATCTGCAGACCCTAAGATGTGGAACTAAATATTTCCCCATTATTGAGTAAAATAAGGCAACAAATTAATATATAGAATAAACTTCCTATTAATTAAGCAGACAAAATCGGATTAATAAAAATGCTATTACCACCTTAGGTGCTCTATGTAATAACTAATTATCCAATATGGATTGCGGAAGGTATTTTTTTTAGGAAAATGGATAGACTCTTAAATTAACTGGTGTGGAACTGGAAAAAAGAGTCAGAATTAAACTGGAAATTCTGACGCTATCTCAAGAAAAGGCAGTGTTATCTATACCAAATATTTGGGTATTTCTTAGGCCTAACTTGCAGGGCTGCTTCTGCCATGAGGCAGAATGAGCTTTCTGCCTCAGGCGGCAGATTGTTTGCTCCACTAGGGGGCAATCTTACTTTCACTCTGCAAGTGGCAAGATGTCTGGTTATCTTTCCACTTGCATCCGGTCTGCAGGCACAGCACCAGGCACCCCTGCCTCTTCAGGCACCCTCTCCCTAGCTCAGTGACGGACAGCCCAGTCACTGGGGAAGGCTGGCTGGCGTGACTGGATAGAAAAGGAAGAATTGGTCCCCTAGCTGCTGGCTGTCTGTTATGACTGGAAGCTGCCCCTGTGTGCCCTGTCCCCTCCCATACAGCCTCATCTCCTGACCTTGTGTGTGTGTGTGTGTGTTTGTGTATATATATATATATATATATATATATATATATATATATATATATATATGTGTGTGTGTGTGTACATCTGCCCTGTATGTATAGCACATTGTATGGAATGATCTTGGTAGCTGAGCCCAGTCTATACCCAGGGTTGCCAGCTGCTATCTGTGATCAGTGACTGGCATTCTGTCTTGTTTTTTTATTAGTGCCCCCACAGCGAGCCTGTACACATAATCACCTTGCTGGGGAAGCAATAGAAAAACCCTAGATGCCATAGTTATAGCCGCACACTGTAATAATACCGTAAGAATTAGTATACACTACTTACATTATTAGTGCAGTGTACTGTAAAAAGATGTAAAAAAAAATAAAAAATTTAATGAATCCACTGTATAAAAAATTTAAATCACTACTTTTTCAAAATTTAAACAGGAATATATATATATATATATATATATATATATATATATATATATAAACTATGAGTGTATGTTCACACTATGGAATACGTTTGGAAATTTCAAGCGGAGACAATATGGCAGACTCCACTTGAAGTTCCATATGTCCCATTGACTTAATGATATTCTCAAGCTCAATTCTTTGGGCGGATGGCGGATTGAGCTTGAGAATATCATTGAGTCAATGGGACAGATAGAACTTTAAGCAGAGTCCGCCCTAGGCTTAAATTTTACATTTTTGAGCATATTCCATAGTGTGAACATACGCTGAGACTATAGAAACTATATATAACTATAGAAATATCTAAACTAAACAAATACAACGTTACTTTTTTTGCATGGTGAGTGCCATAAAAAGAATATATCCATGCAATATATTCACTGTTGGTATATATGTGCTGTATATTGCTGCTAGTATATATCTATGTATGTATATATCTGTTTATGCAGGTGGCTACATAGATTTCTGAACTAATAATTGTTAATTTGGGGGGGGGGGGCGCCATTTCAATTCTCCCCTCAGGCAGCAGAAAACCTAGAATCGTCCCTGCTTGCGTGGATGGTAAAATGGTGGTATTCAGATTATCTAAAGTATGTGGTGGAAGTCCAGGAAGGGGAATAAATGATCTCTTTGAATTTATGGAGGTAAGAAAGGTGGACAATATCCCAAGGGATTCGTTGCTAGGGAGGTTACTAAGAGTCTGGAGACTGATAAGGAACATAATGGGAGTTACTGGGGCCCTAGAATGTACTGTACACCATTAATAGACAATGCCAACTTGCTGGAAATTCAGAAGATAGAGAACTTGAAATACTGGAGAAGTATGGAACTGACTAAAACTTCTCAAATTTGTGAGGATGGAAGTATTAAGAAAACTGTGAGAACTAAGTGAAATAGCAGGAAAAAGTTCATGTTGTTGAGATACAGACAGTTGAGGAAAGCACTAGAAGCCTCCAAAGGAAGTCAGTAGTTAGTAGTGAAGAGAATAATAAGGGGAACATGTCCAAGCTTTAAAGGATGATGATGGGGGCAAAATGGGACACTATGGTGTTTAAATCTTAAAGCGTAACTGTCATTTCAGGGTCATTTTTCTGAAAACATTAAATATCAACAGTAAAAGCGATTTTAAGAAACTCTGTAATAGGTTTTATGTACTAAAAGAGTTTCCTTCTGTACTGAAAAAGCAATCTCCCAGCCTCCCCCCTCACATCAAATGAAGCAGGATTTCTCTCTCCATTATGTGGCTATGGAGAGGGGAGGGGCTGTTAGGAGTGACTGAGCACGGAGGATTTCTGCACAGCACAACACCCTGCAATCTTCTCTCAGTAAGTTCATAGATAAGCACTGACCTTTCTGACACCTGAATCCTGCGGTTTAGGTGCCCAGAGAGTCTACAAACAGCTGACCTTCATGTCACCTCTTCCTGCTCCCTCATCTCCCTCGGCCCCTCCCCATTCATAGGCTTACAATGGAGAGAGCAGAACCCGTCTTCACTGGCTTCTCTGTAATGAAGACGTGTTTGCCTGATAATGCACAGATAAGAAGTCAGGGGGGGAGGCTGGGAGATTGCTTCTTGAGTGCAGAAAGAGGCTTTTTTGGCTGATGAAACCTATTACAGAGTTTCTTAAAATCGCTTATACTACTGATTTCTGCAATAAAAAAAAACATGACAGTTACTCTTTAAAAGAAATGGGAAGTCATCATAGGGAATTATGAGATGAAGTGTATAAATGGTGATGTATAGGTCTCACAGAGGGCACAAAATAACTAATAATTTTTGTCATGTATAGACTGTATTACGCAGGAAAGGATTTTGGTAAATGGGGCAATAAAGGAAGCGAACATAATAGAGAAATCGTATTTAGACCATCAGTGGTGGGGGTGTTGGAAAGAGGTTTTTGAAGTTATGTTCAAAGTGTTTGAGATGGAGATAAAAGATATGTACTTATGTGCACTACTGGGGTGGGGGTAAAAACGAAACAGGGAAATATGGTTCAGAAGATAATAAATATATACTGTTTTTGGCAGCAAGGTTGGTGATAGCAGGATATTGAAGAGCTTCTAGTACTCCTCATATTGAAGAATGGAGAAATGTGGGCAATACTAAGAGCAGAACTTTAGAAAAGGAGAAAACAGAAGGAAATGGGGAGGTATTCAGAATGCACAGATCTGTGGTGGAAGTTTTGGGGCAAAGAAAGAGTGGAGACCCAAGATGGAATGTAGTCCATTTAGGGTAGTTTTTGTTTGAGTGGGATAGGGTAGGAGGGGGGTTTGACTGAGGCAATGAAGAGATTAGAAGGTATATGGACTAAGGAATGAAGTATGGTTAAAGTAATATATGTAAACAGAAGGCAGGATTGGTGGAGCCGGCAATACACTAATATAAAGGAGAGGAAATTAATAGGTGAAATAAGTGATAGGTGGGTAGTGACTGTAGGAAGGAAAGGGAGGAAGAAAGACTGAGCGGTAAAATGCGACTGAAAAGGATGTAAGAATGATGGATGATGTTACCTGAAAAAGTTTAATAGCTGGTACGTAATAATATGATAATTTAAACACAAGACAGGGAATTCTCAGAATGTATGGACTGGGCTCATGCTTGGCTTATAGGGTTCTACCATATAAGGACCTGAGATTTGAGTGGGAAATCCAGTTAGGTGCCCTATGTGGTCTGCCATTAAGCGGAGGTTGGTAGGACCCTTCGCATGTGGACTGGGGAAAGTCGCGGTCCTCACCTGGACTGTCCATCAATGGCTCGAGGGGGGTCCGGTGTGGAGCTTGAGACTTTGACCTGGGTAAAGAAGGAAGAATATAAATGGGAGGCTAATAGTGATATAGGAAAAGGATATATAATGGAAAATGAATGAGTGAAATAGAAGAATGGATGCTGTCGACCCTGTCTTCCTTTTCTTTCTTCTTTTTCTTCTTTTCTCCCTCTAAGGGGCAGTTCAAACTGAGTAAACACGGCGTAATTCCGCCATGCTCAGTGCCCGCTGCCGCCGCTGCTCTCCGCTCGGAGAAGTAACATGTTGCTTCTTTGAGAGGAGAGACAGCGGAGGTGTGCACGGCCTCTCATTCACTTACAGCAGCACACTGAGCATGGCGAGATTCCGCGCCACAGAATTACGCCGTGTTTACTCAGTGTGAACTGGCCCTTACGATTAGCTGATGCCCCTTTTTATCTGTCAAAATACGGTAAGGAGCAGGGTGCTAGACCTTAAATGGGTATAGAGTACGGTAATATATTAACACGCTCCCACCGCTCCACAGTTAATTAATGTCGCTGCAGCCTATGCCTGATGCTGCAGTGACGTTAATTAACGATCCAGGATGACACATGCACAGGAGCTGCGCCTGTGTCATCCGCAGCGGATCTCGGCTATCAGTGATAGCCGGGGACCGACTGCAACTCTCAGCACCGGAGGTAGGGAAGAAAGGCAGGGTGTGCGGCCGTGAGCTCTGCCCCTTCCCCTCGATTCCCTGCCGCTGTCACAAAATTGTAAAAGCGGCAGGGGGCAGAGGAGAGGAGGCAGACACAGGGACATCAGCTTATGGGATCATTATGATCCCATAAGCTTATATCCTAAAACGACCTGGGCATTGAGGCATCAATGACCCCAGGTCGTGAAAGGGTTAAATGGTGATTAAGGCCGGTGAAACCAGACCTGCCCTCTGGGAACTGATGAATTGTAACGGTTGGATAACCTTGCTTAGAATATCAACTTAATATACTGAAATTATGCAACGTCAGTCAGTGAGCGTGTGTGGTGGAAGGTTAATACCTCTGATTTCGCAATGTGTTAATTTATTTGTGTGTCTTTTTGAGAAAAAAAAAGAAATTTTTAAAGAAAACTTCAACTACAGACATTTCCATTTGCTAATAAACACAACCTTATTACAGACACTTGCAGTACTGATTAGATTCAGGTATTGAATTTTTTTTTTTTCTAACTTGTTTCTATTTTCTGATTGTTGTTTTTTTCTTTTTTTTTGTACATTATTATGGCGGTGGCTATTTTGTCTGAGCTGTTTTTAACAGCATTTAGAAATATGCTTTACTGCAAGCCTCATGGACATAAGTAATAATATGTGGGAGCTATCCAACTGACCTAAATGGTAAAGGTTTCTGTGTTACATTAATATTTGATTTAAAAGTGTTATCCAGGATTAGAGAAGCATTGCTACTTTCTTTACAAAACAGCACCACTCATTCTCAGGTTGTGCGATATTATAACTCAATTCACTTGGAGCTGAGCTGCAATACTAGACCCATGTGCTCAGTAATAAGGCAATCTTGAGCCTCATTGAAGAGCCCCAGATTGCTAAGCATTAAGAATTGTCTCCTAAAAGCTGACGTAGCAAAGTGAAAATGTATTTTACCCTACCGCCCATGACAGCATCCCTGGAGAGCACCTCCCACCGCAGGACAGGAAACCTGAGGATATAAAAGTTTGACACCTCTCCACAGACCTCAGTTCAGGTTTCCTGTCCTTGCGGATGGGAGGTCTGGGGACGCTCCATCGGGAGTGGAAAAAAGAAGTTGATACCTCCGGGGCCGCAGGTCCTCCATTTGCGACAGGCAGAGTGGGGCTCCCTGCAGGCGTAAGGCTCTTCTGGTGAGCAGCCTGGAAGTCGGCGGGGGTCTCTCCGGACTCTGCCGGGGCTCCGACTGGAGGCGGTGATCCCCGGCTGGGGGATTGCGGCCTCCGGGGAACGAGGCATCCTAGCGTGCTGACTTCCGAGATTGCCCCGGCGTCTGACGTCAGCGCGCGTGCGGGGCAGTATGGGAAGTACGCCCGGCAACGTGATGACGTTACTGCCGGCGCTTCACTTCTGGCGGCGGCGCCGGGCTCACCTTTATCAATCTCTCGGTGCATCCGTCCAGTGTCTGATGTCTCCTGTATCCGGAGCACGGAGACCCCCGCCAGCCGGCCTATCCTGGACCTTGCTGGTACACCTCCTGAACCATGTCTGAACCTGCAGGAGGGGATCGAGGACGCCACGACCGCAGTGAAAGGGGCGACAAAAGAGCCTCCAGGACCTCTAGTCCGGTACCAGCGAAGACCATAGATGGGTGAGAGGTCCTCTTTTTATACGTTTTTAGTAACGGGGTGTCTATTGTGTTTATGTTTAGAGATCATCCCATAGTCCTAAGGAATCTAGGTCTTCTGAACGACACAGTCACAAGAAATGTGGAGAATGTAGAAGGGAATTAAGTGAGGATTACCATAGTTCTGTGTGCCCTACATGTGTATATCGTATGGTAGCCCAGGAAACCAGGTCTCTGACCAAACAGATGGTCAGAGATGAAATCAGAACTTCCCTCTCCCAGATACAGTCCCCTGCCCAGCAGGAAGTCCCGGGTCCCTCGGGTAGCCTAGTCCAGTCCGAGCCATCCCCTATTATGCAATGGCAGGACGTAGAAGAAGGGGAGATACAGACAGTCTCTGATGTAGAGGAAGAACCGGTCTCCAGTAAAACATGGTTCCCGGCCGAGGATACGGATCAGCTAATAAAAGCTATTCGTTCGTCTATGAACATAGAGGATCTGAAACCTCCACTGTCCGCAGAGGATGCTCTATATCAGGACTTTGCCCCCAAAAAAGGCCGAACATTCTCTCTGCATTCAAGTATTAAAACCCTAATTAAAAGAGAATGGGATACCCCAGATAGGAAATTCTTTGTGCCATGTTATTACAATAGAAAATACCCGTTTGAAGAGCAAGATTGTAAAACCTGGGAGAAAGCCCCAGCAGTTGATGCGTCCATAGCCAGGTTGGCAAAAAAGGATAGCCTGCCTTTTGAGGATCTAGGCTCCTTGCCAGATCCTATGGACCCGAAAGCAGATCACTTCAATCGGAAGACCTGGGAGGCCACAACTAGTACACTACGAAACAGTGTGGCGGCTACTTGGTCTTTAAGAGTTTGGTTGAGTAACCTAAAAACACAACTAACCAATGACCATGCCTCTGCCAGTATCCTTAATGACTTTCCAGTATTGTCCAAAGCAGCGGATTTTTTGGCTGATGCCTCTGTAGACTCTCTGAGAATGTCAGCAAAAGCAGCAGCGCTTTCAAACTCGGCCAGACGAGCCCACTGGTTGAAAACATGGAAAGGTGATATTGCAGCCACAGGAAAATTATGTGCCATCCCGTGTGACGGCGAGTCTCTTTTTGGTCCAGTCCTTGACTCCTTGCTGGAGAAGGCCTCAGACAGAAAAAAGGGATTCCCCGGTCAGCCTAAATCTCAGGAGAGCCAGGCCAAGAAACAGTATAAGAGGCCCTTCCGTCCTAGACAGGACTCAAATAAGAGGTTTAAAGCCCCGGGTAGAGGTAGAGGGTTTCTTTTTTCCGGGAGGACAAAACCAAGAATCCACAATGATGTTTGTCTGGTGGGGGGACGTCTGTCCCTTTTTGCCCCAGCCTGGGGAGAGATCTCCTCCAGTCCCTGGGTTCTAAATACTGTGTCTCGGGGTCTTCTGCTGGAATTCAGCAGTGTCCCGAGGGACAGATATCTTCCCACCAAACTTGTCTCAGACAAGGAGAAGCAAGCAGCTATGGAATTAGAGGTGCTCTCCTTGATTCACAAAAATGTAATAGTGCCAGTCCCCGAAGATCAGCGGGGGACGGGGTACTATTCTCCCCTCTTTTTAGTAAAGAAGCCAAACGGCTCCTTCAGAGTAATTATAAATCTAAGAGGTCTGAATGTTCATCTAAAATACAAAAAGTTCTGTATAGAAACACTGAAATCTGCTCTGCATCTTTTATTTCCAAACTGCCTGATGGCGTCCATAGATTTAGAGGATGCGTATTACCATGTCCATTCATCTCATCAGAAATTCCTGAGGCTAGCTGTGAATATCAAGGGACAATGGTGCCACTACCAGTACAGGGCACTGCCGTTTGGAATCTCACAGGCACCAAGGGTGTTCACAAAGATTGTGGCAGATATGGCGGCATTTATAAGGACGAAAGATATCATTCTAGTTCCCTACCTGGATGACTTCCTCCTCATCTCGGATTCAGTTCAGTCTCTCCTTCTCCATCTGGACCAAGCTTCACAAATTATAAAGTCTTTGGGTTGGAACTTCAACACAAAAAAGTCAAATTTGATCCCATCACCCAAATGCATCTTCCTAGGAGTCCTACTGGACTCTACAGTCCAAATGTCATACATGCCAGAGGTCAAAAGACAAATAATCAAAGAGAAAGTTCAGAAGCTTTTCTTAACCTTCAGACCATTCTTGCGAGAGGCAATGTCTGTCTTAGGTCTTTTGACCTCAACAATCCCAGCAGTAAGATGGGCTCAATTCAGAATAAGACCCTTACAACAGAACATCCTGTTCAATTGGAACAGAGCACAGGAGACACTAGACCTACCTTTCCCCCTTTCATCTGAAGCAAGGCTGTCACTTCGGTGGTGGTTAGATCCAATCAACCTATCAGTGGGCATTCATTGGTCACCACATCCATTACTGAGAATCACAACGGATGCAAGTCCTTGGGGTTGGGGGGCTCATATGGGCTCCCAGATGAGACAAGGTCAGTGGCCCCTTCAAGTCAGGCACTCATCCTCAAATTACAAGGAACTGTTGGCTATCCAGATGGCCCTACAAGCCTTCAAAACTCAGATCCGCCACAATCACATACTGATCTACACAGACAACACAACAGCAGTTGCATACGTAAACCGGCAGGGGGGCACAAGATTACAGACTCTTTTGAATCTGTCATCTCAAATTTTTTTCTTCGCAGAGGAGAATTTAATGTCGCTATCAACAGTGCATCTAAAAGGAAAGCAAAACAGGGTAGCGGACTTCCTAAGCAGAGTAAACAACGAGATCTTCCTCCTCATAACAAAAAAGTTCGGCAATCCGTCTATAGACCTCTTTGCCACGAGACAGAACCGAAAGCTACACAAGTTCTGCTCCCTAAATCCTCTGGAACATCCGACAGCAGTAGACGCATTCTCCCTACATTGGGGGAAGGAAAAAGGGTATGCATTTCCCCCCTTCAAACTAATTCCAAGAGTCATCAAAAAAATCAGAGAGGACAAAGCGACCATTTTGCTAGTAGCTCCGTTCTGGCCAAGAAGGCCGTGGTTCACCTGCCTAAGAAAAATGTCAACAAGTCAGCCATGGGTTCTTCCAGAAATAAAAGATCTCCTGTTGCAGAGCCCAGTAGTGCACCCAGAATCCCGGAGTCTCCACTTGACTGCTTGGATGCTGAGCGGGGCATCCTAAGAAGAAGAGGCTTCTCGGATGGTGTGATAAATACCCGACTTGCTAGTAGGAACGACGTCACCTCAAACATTTACTTTCGTGTCTGGGGGGCCTTCCTTAGTTTCTCGAAGGGTAGCCAGGATCCATTAGATCAGCCTAACATCCCCTTAGTTCTTAGTTTCCTCCAAGCGGGACTGGACATGAACTTGAGTACAAGTACCTTGAAGGTCCAAATCTCTGCATTAAGCTCATTTCTAAACTATAAGTTGGCCGACAACTCTCTTGTGAAAAGATTTATTACTGCCGCCTCCCGTCTAAATCCTCCGAAAAGAGTTACAGTACCTCAGTGGGACTTAAACTTAGTTCTGGATGCTCTAACAGCACCCCCCTTTGAACTATTGCAGGATCTGTCGATAAAAATGTTAACCATCAAGATGTCCTTTCTCCTCGCCATAACTACAGCAAGAAGGGTAGGCGAACTACAGGCGTTATCTGCTCATCCTCCTTACACTCAGATCTTTGAAGAGTGGTCATGAAGACTCCTCCATTCTTCACTGCCCACTCTACCAGGTCAACAGCAACATCTTGGGCAGAGAGAGGAGACGCTTCATTAGACCAAATTTGCAAAGCTGCCACCTGGAGTTCTGTTCATACATTTTTCAAACACTATCGTGTTCAGCTTAGGCCAGTTTCTGACCTAGCTTTTGGCCGAAAAGTCCTTTCGGCCGTAGTCCCCCCCCCCCTAGTTAGTTTCTATTACAAATCTCCAGGGGTGCTGTTATGGGCGGTAGGGTAAAGACATGATTACTTACGGGTAATCTTGTTTTCAGTAGCCCATAACAGCACCCCTCAAATATACCCTGCCTGTAAAAATGTACCTAGAGGTGGATAAAAAAATTTCTGTTATGTTTTGTGTTATATGTTTTATCTCCGCTGGAGTACTTGTAAACGAACTGAGGTCTGTGGAGAGGTGTCAAACTTTTATATCCTCAGGTTTCCTGTCCTGCAGTGGGAGGTGCTCTCCAGGGGTGCTGTCATGGGCTACCGAAAACAAGATTACCCGTAAGTAATCGTGTCTTTTGATGACACATTTCCTTTAACAAATATACCTCTACAGCTGCTGCCTGGATCCTTGCACTGAGCAATCTGGTGGCAACTATACATCTGTCTACCAATATGTAAGGGGGTGTAAGCTAAGTATGTGTGGAGCTTCTAACCGTGAATCTGTGGGTACCTTTGCTGAGATATCATGCTTTAATATGAAAATTAGCCTTCAAATCCCACAGGGCGTTTCCCTGGGCTGCAGAAACCTATCCCATCCATTTCTTAGCAACACCCCTCTGTCTACTTGTAAACTTCACTACTTTGACAGTCACTTTCGTGAGAGGTGGAGGTAACAATACAACCTAGTGGGAGTCAGTCAACTTGATTGAGGAGGTTGCAAGCAGGCAGAGTGGCATTGCTAACAAATAGAAGGGATGAACTTTGCTTTTGCCCCATGACCTTTTAATGGGGTTGGCCACTTTATAGTAAAATAATTCAGTATACAGTATTAGTAAGTGTACTCACTGTATATACTGACAGCAGCTCCCTGTGTACCTCATAGAGCTTAAATCAGACTCCCCTCCTCCAGGCTGGGCTGCCCTGCTCTGTGGTGAGTCCGTCCATAAGATAGATGACATGGAGGAGCATGTGACCATGCCCCGCCCCCAGTGTCCTCCATAGACATACACAAGCTTAGTGGTGGACAACAGGGGTGGGACATGGTCACATGCTCCTCCATGCTCAGACGTTTTATAGACAGAATGACCATGCAGCATACAGACCAGGAGACACAGCCTGGAGGAGGGAGCTTGATATCAAAGGCACACAGGGAGCTGCTGTCAGTGCAATGAGTACAGTTACTAATACTGTACACTGAGCAATTTTACTATATAGTGGCCAACCCCTTTAAGGCTACTTATTAAAACAAAGGCATACACAGATTCAGGGTCAGAAGCCCTATACAGCCATGGCCTTAGTTTGTGCACCAAAGGCCTTGTGACAGATCCGCTTTAAACAAGTGTTTGGTGAAGAAATAAGCTATGACATCTGCTATTCAATTTTAATGAAGAATACAAGGTTAGATGTGGGGATTGGGTATAGTAGTCAAAATTGGTTGTATGGGTAAAGGAAGGATAAGCATTGTATGAGGATTATTATTATTTTACATAGCTTTTTAAGTAAATCTACATTCTCTTCCTCAGGTGACACTGTGCATTTGTCTGGAATTGATATGATACATGGTACACCAGTTATTGACATAAAGCCTTACATTGCTGAGTATGATTCACCAAGACCTACAGTGTTTCCCAAAGAGTATGTACAAGAAATGACTTTGCAGGATGAAGGTGGAGATGGTTCCAATGCTACGTTAGAAGAAATGACTTTGCAGGATGAAGGTGAAGATGATGCCAATGCTGTGTTAAAGACACATAATTCTGAACAAGACAAAGAAAGATCTGTCCAGGGTGATGGTAGACTTTTCTTAGAGCCGGATGAGAAATCTTCATATAAATGTGACATATCTGGCATGTTAGACAACATGAAACAAGAAGTAGCCTTGGGGACTGCTGATGAATCTCTTGTTGAAGATGCTGATTCTTTGCAGATGTCTTCTTCCAAACAACTTGTAAAGAATATCGAGACACTAAAACAGTCTGAAGACTTACCATGTGATCAGCCTGCAAACTTAAGTGATGTCAAAGAGGAGAGGAGTATCAGTAACAGTTCTGTCCCAGAATGGGTAATAGACTCACCCGTGCCCAATTTAACAGTCAGATTTACACCTCATTCAGAAAGGGAACTGCAACAGTTCAAATCACCATATGAATCAGGTATGACTTAAACATTCTGTGCTCTGTTATTCTGTACTATTCTTAGGAAGGCTGGGCTCACACTGCGCTTCGGCAGTCTGATTAACAGACTCCTTTTTAAATGGTTACTGTTAACCTACACGAAAGCATGGTCAACCGTTTTTGTGTATGCTAAAGAACCCCCCCCCCCCATAAAACTGATCCATCAAACGGACTGCAAAAATACTGTGTGAACCCTGCCCAGTGTTTGTGCTGCACAATGCCATATAATGCAGATTGAGATACAGTGTGCAGGCATCCAATGTTAGTATAGGCTCACTGCTGGAAACTGCCATTGTAATGAGTGGACTTTTGTATTCTAGGAGTTAGTTTTTCTGTTACAAAGCTTCTAATCCTCTGCTTTCCTTTACACATAGAAGACGATCTTTAACCCTTCTTAATCCTTGAATTTGCATCTGTTTTCTTCTTCTTTAACTTACAAAACACAGCAGTCACTGAGTTCAGGGAGATCAGTGAAAAAAATCCAACAAAGTACTCACTCAAGAGTCTCTATTGATACATTGCCCCCTATAAATGTAAATACGCCCAAAAGGTGTCTATGGCGGCGGGGGGGGTGTTAGGGGAAGTTGGGGAGCGGCGAAAAAAAGTTTTGCACATGGCGCCATCTATCCTAAGGCGAGCTCTGCATTACTGCTACTAATGGTATGGTGTTTGCAAGTATGAAACAACATTCAGGCGATGTAAACACTGAGAAGGCTACAGTGCTTGTACAAACCTAGTGGCCTTTTCAAACAGCTGACTGGCAGTGGTTGTCCTGCTAAAACAATTTATACCCTGTTGTTAGGACAGGGGATAATTGATCACAGGGGGTCCATCTGACTCTCCCCACAGTGCCTGCGCTTGACCTCTACTTTATTTATTCTTTATGGGAGCCATTAGAGATCCCAGAGGTCCCAGTGGTTGGACCCCCTACAATCAGTTATTTATTCCCTATCTAGAGTAGAGGACACTCCTGATGCTCCTTCAAGCAGCTTATTGATGAAAAATTTCTTTCACTAAGGCTAGGTTCACATCACGATTTTGCAATTTCTCTCACTTTATTTGTTTTGAAAAATGTACAGAAAAACGTGGTCAACCACGTTTTTGTGTACGTTACAAAATGTAAAAAAAAAAAAGATCCATTTTGATTCCTTAGTTAAAGGGAATCTGTCAGCGCCTGGACTGAAACTGAGGTACTGACAGTGTAGTAGAGGTGTGTGCGTCCTTTTGTGTATGATACCTTTCTTGAAGCAATCTATTCAGTAGATTTGCCACCTTCTTGTCCCACACCTATGAACCAAGTGTCAAAGAGTAGCAGTGGCTTGGCTTTGTGCAGCACTTCGGCACGTCTCACCACTATTCCCTCCTCCCTAACTCTGCTGCATATTTACCTGTGTCTGGCATCCCGCTTCACCCTGGTGTCACTCTTTTCCGTGGATGCGCCGGTGCAGTCAAGGGCTGTGCGTGCCGACTTGCCAGTTCGTGTGTGCGCCACCAATCTCTGTCGCGTCCCCCTGATAACCGCGGTCATGTGCACCCCAACTGAGGGCATTGGCTTCAGCGTCTCAGCACACTTGTGCAATTACGGTTATTAGGAGTGCGTGACCAAGAGCTCGGTGGCACAGTCGTGACCTGCTAAATCTGCGCGCACGCCCCTTGCCAGAAGGTCTAAACACTACTCCCCTTTGACACTTGGTCTGTGGGTGTGGGACAGGAATGTGGCAAATCTACTGAAGGGATCGCTTCAAGAAGGGTCACTGGTCTTTGTGTTTTGAGTTTTTCGGATGTGAATAAAGCTGTTACATTAGTGTTTGTTGTTTTTCAGTAGGAGAACCATCATTCCGCTTCTTTAAGTCTTTTGGGGAGGCAAAATGTGCAATAACCAACGTTCTGTCTGCTGACCCTCGATCAGTCTACAGAAGAAACCAGTGTCTGGATCGTCTCTTTTACTTTAGTCTTGACACTATTCACGTCACCTGCTGGTTTGGAGAAGGATTTGCAGAAGTACTTAAAATTCAACCTGTTGCAAAGCAGTCTAAAGGTGGCCATGCAGATTGGACTTAGGTGAGCTGAATGTAACAATTTTTTGCTGGGAGCAACCATCCTCGTAATATGTGAGATATTGTGCCTAGTTAATTTGGCATATGTCAGATAAAAAAATAAAAAGTATCACGCATGTTGTATTTTGAAATCCCAGATCCTTAATTTTCAAGGGGACCCAACAGAAGTACCTTGGTGCTGCTTCTTTCCATTAAAATCACTTGTGTACCTGGTCTTACCAAGCTTGCACGTGTATGGCGAGATTGTTGGAATAACTGCGCTTTATGTAAGACCTGTTTATAAATTAATGAGAGAAATGAAAGTTCATTGTGGTTTTGAAAACCATGGAGCCCCTCCCCTCTTAAATTTGTATTAAAGGAAAACTACTCTTTGGGGTTGCTTTTACTGGTAGTTTTGACTTTCAGGCTGTTTTTAAGTTTTTGTGGGATGGCCGTTATTTGCTATTAAATGATGGCCGTTTAACAAAAAAATCATTTTGACGATGTTTGAATATATTCTACATGTTATGAAAACCCTATTACTTAAAGGAGAAGTCCGGTGAAAATTTTTATTAAAGTATTGTATTGCTCCCAAAAAGTTATACAAATCACCAATATACACTTATGGGAAATGCACATAAAGTGCTTTTTTGGTGATTTGTATAACTTTTGGGGAGCAATACAATACTTTAAGAAAAGTTTTCGCCGGACTTGTCCTTTAAGGTGGTGCAGGTATGCCATTTCAGCTTCGTAAGCTGTTTATGAAAATTTTGCCCAGATTATAGGACCTGTTAAAAAGCACATAGATACTTATGTATTTTTATGTCGGATTTGCTTAGCTTTATGGTTTAACTCTTTTCATGAGTCTGATTACTTTTTATGTAAAATCCAAGAAACAAAGCCAATGCCAACAACAACTGACTCAAACTATATTTTTATTAAGAGTATTAAGTTATTTGTACATTATGTTTGAAATAAAATATTTTATATGACCATACCCTTTTCTATAGTTTTCTTTAGATAAAATTATATTCTTACAATGATGGTTACAGCAAAATTAGTGTGTACATTTAAGTCAAAACTGAAGGATTTTAGGGGATCCTATACTCCAGGACCATACAAAACGTTATAAGGAGGTCACATGCCAACTAGAAAATCTACCCTGCTAACTTTAGGGTTACTTATAAAGAGACAACACTGTCATCATCACTGACAACATAGTCATTGGCTGCATCCATGTTTTCCAGACAACGTTAGAGCTTTATCCAAGTTCAGCAGCCACCGCTAATCAAATACCGAACGTTCGGGTTCGGATCGACTCGAACCCTAACCCGGTTCGCTCATCTCTATTCTTCATACTTACTTTGAATACAGGAATATGATCTTTTGCTATCAGCCCATAATTTTGGGGACTTTCCACCTGACAAGACCTTGATAAAAATGGACAACTTTAATAATCCTGCGATATGGAAATGCAAAACCACGACTGCCCCAAATGGCACTGACCCCAGCCCACTACACTAAGGCGGTGACTATTTTTTTCATCTTGACGTTTGCAATTTGTGACTTGTCAGGGCTCACCTTGAAATAAAAGTAGGGCTGGGCGGTATACCGTAAAAATACCGATACCGTCTCTAGCGTCGGTTAACCAACCTCAACTTTGCCAGGACGGTGTCTGCTGTATTTTCGCTATCTCCCTGTCTGAACCCTAAGTGCTGCACAGGTTGGAGGATGTCTCATATGTGCTGTCTGTGCAACACCTAGCTCCCCGCCCGACACAGCATTTTAGAGCTTACATTATAGCCGACCCCCTCCTGACATGGCACTTTGGAGCGCACCCATCCCCTCTCCACACACGGCGCTTTGGAGCGGTCCCCCCCACCGCCAGACACGACCCCCCCCCCCCCCCTTCACCAAGACCTCCCCTCGCCCCCCGTCAGACACAGTGCTTTGGAGCGGACCCCCAGCATTGAGCGGCACCTGCCCAGAATGGCATGTCAGGAGCGCGGGCATGCTGACAGGACTGTGGTTGAGGTGGTCTTTGGCTGCAGGAAGGAAAGATCAGGGTCTGCTGTACTTTTGTTTAACACTGCAGGAATGATAAGTGTCCGCCGCTGTGTAGTGAAGAGAGGGAGAGCGGGGGTCACGTGACTGCACACTGACTATGAGGCAGGAAATGGGATCACTAGTCACCTATGGAAACCTGTATAGTGGTGACTGATAACAATTACCAGTGTTCTCACAACCCCCATATATTGTGCCGATTCGGCCGATTATCGCTCCATGTAATAAATACAACGATCAGCCGATGACAACGATCATCGGCTGATCGTTGATATAGGTTTGGACCTATTTTCGTCAGGCACCGACCGCACACCGCTACGTGTAATAGCGGTGCGCGGCCGGCGACTGACGATATACCTCTCCCTGGGTCCTGAGCGCTCTAGCGTCAGAGTGGCCTGTCAGCTGACAGGCTGCCCGGCCAATCACAGGCCTGGAACGTGGATGGGTAATGTATGTAGTTTAAACAAGGGCTGCAAGGACATCGGTAACGATGTCCCTGCAGCCCTTGTTTAACGATTATCGGGCCGTGTAATAGGTCCAGTAAACGAGCGACGATCTAGCAGATCGCTGCTCGTTTACAGGTATTATCGGGCCCCCATCGGCCCGTGTAATACCACCCTAAGTGTCCCCATAACAGTGCTCCTATAATGTGCCGGTAAGTGTACATAGCTGTATACCTGTATATACACGTCCTGTAGTGTGTACATAGCTGTATACCTCTATATACACGTCATGTAGTGTGTAAGTAGCTGTATACCTTTATATACACGTCATGTAGTGTGTACATAGCTGTATACCTGTATATACACGTCCTGTATTGTGTACGTAGCTTTATACCTATGTATATACACGTCCTGTAGTGTGTACGTAGCTGTATACCTCTATATACACGTCATGTAGTGTGTAAGTAGCTGTATACCTGTATATACACGTCTTGTAGAGTGTACATAGCTGTATACCTGTGTATATACACGTCCTGTAGTGTGTACGTAGCTGTATACCTCTATATACACGTCATGTAGTGTGTAAGTAGCTGTATACCTGTATATACACGTCATGTATTGTGTACATAGCTGTATACCTGTATATACATGTCCTGTATTGTGTACGTAGCTGTACACCTATGTATATACACGTCCTGTAGTGTGTACATAGCTGTATACCTCTATATACATGTCATGTAGTGTGTAAGTAGCTGTATACCTGTATATACACGTCCTGTATTGTGTACGTAGCTTTATACCTACACTACCGTTCAAAAGTTTGGGGTCACCCAAACAATTTTGTGTTTTCCATAAAAAGTCACACTTATTCACCACCATACGTTGTGAAATGAATAGAAAATAGAGTCAAGACATTCACAAGGTTAGAAATAATGATTTGTATTTGAAATAACATTGTTTTTACATCAAACTTTGCTTTCGTCAAAGAATCCTCCTTTTGCAGCAATTCCAGCATTGCACACCTTTGGCATTCTAGCTGTTAATCTGTTGAGGTAAGCTGGAGAAATTGCACCCCACGCTTCTAGAAGCAGCTCCCACAAGTTGGATCGGTTGGATGGGCACTTCTGGCGTACCATACGGTCAAGCTGCTCCCACAACAGCTCAATGGGGTTCAGATGTGGTGACTGCGCTGGTCACTCCATTACCGATAGAATACCAGCTGCCTGCTTCTGCTGTACATAGTTCTTGCACAACTTGGAGGTGTGTTTAGGGTCATTGTCCTGTTGTAGGAAGAAATTGGCTCCAATCAAGCGCTGTCCACTGGGTATGGCATGGCGTTGCAAACTTGAGTGATAGCCTTCCTTATTCAGAATCCCTTTTACCCTGTACAAATCTCCCCCCTTACCAGCACCAAAGCAACCCCAGACCATCACATTACCTCCACCATGCTTAACAGATGGCGTCAGGCATTCTTCCAGCATCTTTTCATTTGTTCTGCGTCTCACAAACGTTCTTCTTTGTGATCCAAACACCTCAAACTTGGATTCATCCGTCCACAACACTTTTTTCCAGTCTTCCTCTGTCCAATGTCTGTGTTCTTTTGCCCATCTTAATCTTTTTATTTTATTGGCCAGTCTCAAATATGGCTTTTTCTTTGCCACTCTGCCCTGAAGGCCAAAATCCCGCAGCCGCCTCTTCACTGTAGATGTTGACACTGGTGTTTCGCGGGTACTATTTAATGAAGATGCCAGTTGGGGACTTGTGAGGCGTCTGTTTCTCAAACTAGAGACTCTAATGTGCTTATCTTCTTGCTTAGTTGTGCAATTCGGCCTCCCACTTCTTTTTCTACTCTTGTTAGAGCCTGTTTGTGCTGTCCTCTGAAGGGAGTAGTACACACCGTTGTAGGAAATCTTCAATTTCTTAGCAATTTCTCGCATGGAATAACCTTAATTTCTAAGAACAAGAATAGACTGTCAAGTTTCAGATGAAAGTTCTCCTTTTTCTGGCCATTTTGAGCGTTTAATTGACCCCACAAATGTGATGCTCCAGAAACACAATCTGCTTAAAGGAAGGTCAGTTTTGTAGCTTCTGTAACGAGCTAGACTGTTTTCAGATGTGTGAACATGATTGCACAAGGGTTTTCTAATCATCAGTTAGCCCTCTGAGCCAATGAGCAAACACATTGTACCATTAGAACACTGGAGTGATAGTTGCTGGAAATGGGCCTCTATACACCTAAGTAGATATTGCACCAAAAACCAGACATTTGCAGCTAGAATAGTCATTTACCACATTAGCAATGTATAAAGTGTATTTGTTTAAAGTTATCTTCATTGAAAAGTACAGTGCTTTTCCTTCAAAAATAAGGACATTTCAATGTGACCCCAAACTTTTGAACGGTAGTGTATGTATATACACGACCTGTAGTGTGTACATAGCTGTATAACTGTATATACAAGTCCTGTAGTGTGTACACAGCTTTATACCTATGTATATACACGTCCTGTAGTGTGTACATAGCTTTATACTTATGTATAGGCACGTCCTGTAGTGTGTACGTAGCTGTATCTTTTTTTTTTTTAAATTACTATATTGAAACAAAATATCGCCAGTTTTGCATGGTGGGTGTGGCTTATTTATAAAGGGGTGTGGTTTACAAAAGGGGCATGCCATAATTATCGTTCAATTATCATTACCGCAGCTACATGTACGATTAACCGCGATATTGATTTAGGCCAATATCGCCCAGCCCTAAATAAATGGATGACCATTCTCATCTGTGGGACCCATAAATTACACTAGGCAACCCATTGTGCAGCGTTTCCACGCTTTCAAATTGGCTGCTTCTTCTGCAACTGACCCAGCAACTGAGTCCACTCTTCCAGTTTCTAATGTTCCTCTGCTGGACATGCCCTAGATCTAGCAAATCTCAAATGCAGTTCAACCTGTATCCATATGCAGACAATCCACACTAAGCACTTTGAAACTGACACTTTTGTATGGTGTGGCACGGCACATGGTATTAGGCACTTCCTGGGCCCACACTGATTTTGAGATCTTCTATAAACCATCAGCTAAGAAACTGTTTATTCTAACTATCGGCTAGCGCTGTAGCGTAATTTGGTGGGGGCAGAGGGGGCGGCAGCTCCCGGGCCCACACAGACAGGGGCCCCACTAAAGATTTGGCCAGTTAATGCTGTCCACAAAAGCTATTGCTTTTGCAGACAGACTTAACAAATGTCTATTGGCTGTAGGTGGCCAGCAACCAGTGCTCCTGGGGTGCCCACACGGCTACTGAATGTTGTGTCTGACCATTTAGCTGTATGCCCTTGAATGCAAGGAGAACATACAGTTGAATGTAGCAGGATGCTTGACAAGGCAAGGAGAGCATTGGCTCTCCACCCTGCCAATCACTGTTGTGGGCACAAGAGGCCGTTCCCTCCCGTAGAGCTGTGGAATATGAGTGATGTCACTCGTGCGCTCACAGAGCAGGGAGAGAGTTGACATGAGAAGACTACAGTACTGCAACCACACAGCAGGTAAGTATGGCTTTTTTCCTTAGTTATAGAGGAGGAGACCTATGTGGGTGGGTGGGGCTAACTCCTGGGAAGGATGTTATCTATGAGGGTTGGGGTATGGGATGTGCTGGCTAACTGAAAAGGGGTACTTAATTTGGAGGTACAGTCTACTCACGGTGGTGTGTGTGTTGTCTAACCACCAGGATTACCAGGGAGATTACTGCTGGGGGAGGGGGTGGGTGCATGGGGAATACATACCCGGGGGGGATTACCTACATGCTTTGGTGCTGGAGAGGGTGCCTACATGATGGATATTACCTTTTTTTTGGGGGGGGGGGATGTCTGCACGGAGAGGTTTAAATGCTAGATAGATGCCCAGAGGGGAGTCTAACTTTTATATGAGGGCACAGAGGGCCCTAACTACTACTACATGGAAGCAGAGGGAAACTGGAAATTATTACTACAGTGGTACCTTGGTTTAAGAGTAACCTGGTTTAAGAGCTCACAGTTTTTCAAAATTGTGACTTAGTTTAGGCATTGCTATGGTTTAAGAGCTCCCTGTACTGGGTGGGAGCGTGAGTGGGGGAGGGGTGTGGTCTGCATAATGTGGTCTACAGCCCTGTACTCTGACCCAGAAAGTCTCCCTCACCTTCCAAATCATAGCAGATCCACTTCAGGCTGGGGCTTACATCAGGGGACAGGACTGTGGAGGGGACAGGACTGTGGAGGTAATCACTTCATAGCTGTAACCCCTCTCTCCTCTGGACAAAGAGTGCTGCTATACTGTGCCCACATATATACCCTGCTCATTCCTTCATACTCCCTGCAGTCTCTGTCCGCCCTTGTGTTTCCTGTCCTCTCCATTACTGTACAGTAACTTATAATATCACATATTCTGCTGTTTCTGTATGTTTGTTTCATTAGTTTTACATGTTATTTAGAATAATAAATCATTATTTTTGGGGTGGGGAACCAATTGTCTGCATTTCTATGATTTCCTATGGGAAAATTTGCTTTGGTTTAAGAGTGATTTAAATTACAAGCACGGTCCCGGAACAAATTATGCTTGTAATCCAAGGCACCACTGTATATTGGGGCACAGAAGGCCTAACTACTATATGGATGCACAGAGAAACTGAATTTCAACATGAAGGTACAGAGGGGCCTGACTACTATATGGGGATGCACAGGGAGGATCTATCTTCAATATGGAGCAGCAAGGGGGGGGGATAATCTACTATGTTAGGGTATAGATGGTGGCCTTTTTACTATATAACAGCGTAGAGGGACCCTGCGAATGTTATGAGGGCTAAAATTGGGTGTAAATACTACATGGAAGCATAAATTGTCTTGTCTCATATACTCTGTACACCATGATTATCGGTGCTGATTTCTCCTACATTTTAATGTATTGTTTCTATGGATTAATAAAGTAATTATTCTATTTAGTTATTTTGCAGTAGTCTGGCTTTTTTTGCATATAGAATATTTAGTAGAGTTGCCTTGAACTGCATGGGACTATTTATAGTTATTACCTAGCATTTGTACTATACATTACTCTATTAGTACTGCGGGTATCCCCAGTAGTGGATTATAACAGGGGCGTTTTGGGCGGCAGCCCGGGGCCCTGAGCTCCTGGGGGGCCCATGACCACCCAAAAAGACTTATACTTTCAATGGTGTACTGTCTCCTGGCTACACTTCCGCCATGATTTGCAAAAAATCACATTTTTTTATGGCAATTTTGCACAAATCAGGACATCATGACATAACCCTGGGTATCCCCTTCGGGTGTTGCTAGTTTGGTCATTGACCATCAGCTTTGGTGTAGTCCTCATGCTGCCCAATAGATATTATACAGATAGATATGAGATAAAGAAATAGAAGAATGAATGGATGGATGGCTAATTAGAAAACAAAAACAGCGCCATAGCTTACTCAATGTTTGGGGTATTACATCTTTGTTCCATTCTCTTTTAGTGGAACTGAGCTGCACTACCACTAGGGCCAGACTAGGACTGAAAATCAGCCCTGGCATTTCAGAGCACACAGGCCCACTCGCCGCGCGGTGATAAGTTATGAGACGATGTTGTGAGTGCAGCACAGCTACATGTTGTATTATCACGGCCATGACTGGAATTACAGATAATAACACAGTAAATAGGATCAGAAGCTTCTTTCTCTGTACTGTGTAGCTGAGCTGCTGGTACAGATCGTCACCACTACATAGTGTACAGAGACAGAAGCTTCCGGCCCCAGTCACCGTGCTGAGATTAACACCACCACGGCATACTGACTAATAACATCACATATACTGACTAATACAACCGCATACTGACTAATGTCACCACACACTGACTAATACCACCACCACACACTGACTAATACCACCACCACACACTGACTAATACCACCACCACACACTGACTAATACCACCACCACACACTGACTAATACCACCACACACTGACTAATACCACCGCATACTGATTAATATGATTAGTCAGTATGTGGTGCCATTAGTCAGTATGCAGTGGTATTAGTCAGTGTGTGGTGACGTTGGTGAGTGTGTGGTGACGTTGGTGAGTGTGTGGTGACGTTGGTGAGTGTGTGGTGACGTTGGTGAGTGTGTGGTGACGTTGGTGAGTGTGTGGTGACGTTGGTGAGTGTGTGGTGACGTTGGTGAGTGTGTGGTGACGTTGGTCAGTGTGTGGTGACGTTGGTCAGTGTGTGGTGACGTTGGTCAGTGTGTGGTGACGTTGGTCAGTGTGTGGTGACGTTAGTCAGTGTGTGGTGACGTTAGTCAGTATGTGGTGGTATTAATGTCACCACATACTGACTAATGTCACCATATACTGACTATGACCACCGCATACTGACTAACCCCACTGCTGCTACTGAATAACATCCACTGTACACACTATCACCTTATACAGTCATATAGAGGTGGACACAGCTCCACACAGGTTCTGTACACCATATACATTACAGTGCAGTTACATCAGGTGACTCACAAGGGAAGTCTTCTCTGATCAGAGTTCTTCCCTTTTCATTTTCTTCTCCATCTACCCTGGGCCGTTAGAATTTCTCTGAGCCACGAATCCACAGAATCTGCCAAAGAAACATATTAGGCTCCTCACTCTGTCACCATCCTCATCTCTCTACACACTGCACATCTGTATTGGCCCCTGTACGCCCTCATTTAGTGGGTAGGCTGACTCTATGTGATCCCATTTTAGTATATGGCCCTCCTCTCTGTAGCCCCTCCTTATAGATAGCCCGCTTATGATGCCCCCCCCCCATAGATGCCCCCCATGTTGTCCCCTTATAGATGCCCCCCCCTTACAGATGGCCTCTCCTATGTTGTCCTCTTATAGATGGACCCCTCTCCCCCTATATTGTCCCTTTATAACCCCCCTCTCCCCCTATGTTGTCCCCTTATAAATGGCCCCCTCTCCCCCCTTAAAGATGGCCCCCTCTCCCCCCTTATAGATGCCCCCTCTCCCCCCCTTCCCTTATAGATGCCCCCTTCTCCCCCCCCTTATAGATGTCCCCCTCTCCCCCCTTCCTTATAGATGGCCTCTCCCCCCCTTATAGATGGCCTCTCCCCCCCTTATAGATGGCCCCCTCTCCCCCTATGTTGTCCCACCCTCCCTTATAGATGGCCCCCTCTTCCCCTTATAGATGGCCCCCTCTCCCTCCTTATAGATGCCCCCCTCTCCCTCCTTATAGATGCCCCCTTCTCCCCCCCCCCCTTTATAGATGTCCCCTTCTCCCCCCCTCCATATGGATGGCCTCCTCTCCCCTCCTTCCTTATAGATGCCCCCCCTTCCTTATAGTTGGCCTTTTCTCCCCCCCTTATAGATTGCCCCTTCTCCCCCCCCCCTCCTTATAGTTGGCCTCTTCTCCTTCCCCCCCCCCCCTCCTCACTCATAGATGCCCCCTTCTCCTCTTCTCCCCCTGTGCAAAGCAGGTTTAAAAAAAAAAAAGAAAACTCACCTAACAACGTGCTCCCCCGTCGAGACTTTCTTCTCCAGCAGCCTCCGTCTGATGCGCGGCTGCCGGGGGTGTAGCGTCTTATCCCCAGCAGCGCACGTATCATAGAGCTCTCTGTGTGCTGGTGGCCCCAGTGGCCACAGCAACACGCCCACAGAGAACTGCAGCCGCGCATCAGATGGGGGCCGGACGGAGCACTGTGGGTTATATATGTGAAATGTAGAAAGTCTTTTCCACTGTTCTCAGTCCCTGTTCACTATGAATAATGTAGTAGAAAACACCCTTTATTATTCGGAAAGCATTGTCATCTACTGAGGTTCCCTATGGGTAACATAATTGGTTGGGGGCCCACTGAGACTCACTCTGCCCCCCCTAGGCTGAACCCCTAGCTACGCCCCTGTGGGTTATAATGGATTCAGTATTCCTGGTCCCTAAAAAAAGAGGAGAAATACTGACGTGTGAAAGTAGCCTAAAACTATTCAAAGCAGTCTTTATTAACCCCTTAGCGACCCATGGCGTACCTGGTACGTCATGGTGCCGCGGGGGGCGTTCAGAGTGGGGTCCCGCCGGGACCCCGCTCTGAACGGCACCGCTCCCGGCTGCAATCTGCAGCCGGGCAGTGCCTCTATTAGCCAGCACGGGTCCCGTTGCCACGACGGCTAATTAAGCACTTCAATGCAACTGTCAAACCTGACAGCTGCATTGAAGTTTTTTACACTTCACATCCCTGGTGTCTAGTGGGTCGGATCTCCGTTCTTCTGCCCGTGCCGAGCCTTAGCATCGCAATGACGCTGATCCCGGCTTGGCAATAGATTGCTGTGGCCTGCAGCAGGCCAAAGCAATCTATGACCGATGTAATCGATCTTTGCTGTGTATATACACAGCATTGATCTCTATGAGAGATCAGTGCTGTCTATATACAAGTCCCCCAGGGGGGCTTCTAGTTTATGTAAAAAAAAAAAGTAAAAAAGTGTTTTTATTAATAAAAAATCCCCTCCCCTAATAAAAGTCCAAATCACCCCCTTTTCCCATTTTATAAATATAAACTAATAAATAAACAAATAAATAAACATATTTGGTATTGCCGAGCACGTAATCGCCCGAACTATTAAATTATCACATTCCTGATCTCGCGCGGTAAACGGCGTCAGCGACAAAAAATTCCAAAGTTCAAAATTGCGCATTTTGGTCGCATCAAATCCAGAAAATCCATCAAATCCAGAGAAAATAAAAAGTGATTAAAAAGTCGTATATGCGCAATCAAGGAACTGATAGAAAGAACACATCATGGCACAAAAAATGACACCTCACACAGCCCCATAGACCAAAGGATAAATGGGAATATAGTGATTTTAAACAACATTTTTTTGTTAACGATGGTTTGAATTTTTTAAAAGCCATCACATAATATAAAAGTTATACATGTTACATATCGTTGTAATCGTAACAACTTGAGGAACATGCATAGCATGCATAAAATTGGTTTCGCAAAAAATAAGCGCTCATATAAGTCTCTAGGTGAAAAAATGCAAGCGCTATGGACGAAAATTGGCTTTGACCTTAAGGGGTTAAAGATGTCATAAAAGTAAGTAATTCGAAGAGTGATGCCATGCGCAGGTCACATGGTCCAGGGATGGAGCAGAGGCCATAACTCACTAATAATGGCAGGAAAATGAGATGTGTTGCAGTGTACAGCATAGAGGTGGCTAATGGCCACAGGAGAGAATAATTACATCTATATACCAAACTGCAATATAAGCAATAGACATCGCCACATCAGTGACAGCCATAGAGCCCCATAACAGTGACAGCCATAGAGTCTCCACAACAGTGACAGCCATAGAGCCCCCATAGCAGTGACAGCCATAGACCCCCGACAGTACTGTATAGACCCCCATAATAATGACAGCTACAGTACAGAGCACTTCCCAATAACAGTGACAGCCATTGACCTTCCTCATAACAGAGACAGACTCTGATCCCCTCCCCTATAAGAATGACATCCAATGCTTCTCTAAAGTTTGTCTCCTATAGGACCCTGTAGAGAGAGTGACAGGATCCCCAATAGTAGTAGAAGGGTCCCCATAACACAGATGAAGGACCAAACATAGTAACCTCTTATAGGATCCACACAGGAGGAAGGAGAGAGCATCACCAACAGGGACTAGATGTCTCTATACAGTTATACTGCCACTTGCTGTCTGCACCTGTCATACCTACAGCCTAGATCTAGAGGCAGCATCAGTAACATGGACTAGATCTCTCTGTGGGTTATACTGCCACCTGCTGTCTGCACCTGTCATACTTACAGCAGCCGGGATCCAGAGGCAGCATCACCAGCATGGCCTATATGTCTCTATAGAGTTATACTGCCACCTGCTGTCTGCACCAGTCATGCCTCCAGCAGTCAGGTTCTAGAGCAGTTTTTCTCAACCTTTTGAAACCAAGTACCCCCATGTGAGGAGCTGCTTCAGCCGAGTACCCCCAAGGACGTGATCCATTAATAATATTGCCTCAGGGTTGATTCACACATACTTTTCGCTGCGGCACTCTATTGTTATGGCCTATGGCTCTGCATTCTCACAGCAGATTTTCATTCTGCTGCAAGAATGTAGCCACTGCCTATTTAACTAGTTAGCTGCTGGTCCTTAAACAGATCATACTTACCTGTCCGCACTCCCACCTGCTTCTCAGTCTCGTGGGTTATTGACGGCCCGCTCAGCCAATCAGTGGCTGCAGCAGAACAGCGTACTGAGCAGGTTGTCAGTGAGCCTTGAGCCAGAGAAATAAGTGGGAGCGCAGGCAGGTAAGCATGATATGTTCCTTTCAGCTAGGTATGCCCCTGGAGCCAGATATGTCCCCTACAGCCAAATACATCCTTTGCAGACACATATGCCCCTTTTGGCTAGGTATACCTCATGGAGCCAGATGTGCCCCCTGGAGTCAGATATGTTCCTAGATGTCAGGTATGTGGGATTATACCACTCTTCAAAACTACATATCTAAAGCCATGATACCTAGAGGCTTACGGCTCAAGAAAATCCCAACAATTGTATTCTCGGATCAGTTTGTTAAAGAATGGAATGAAATGCTCCTTGGACCTTATGAGCCTCATAGTCAAATATGAGAAAGAAAAACATGACGAAGTAAAAAAAGAGGTTGCACAAATAAAAGAATCCTTGGAAGCATTTAACAAACTATCCGAGTATGATAACCTGTTAGCGGATACTAATAGACGGATAGAAGAACTAGAAAATAGCATAGCAAAGTGGAAGAAAACTAAGTTTCAGAGAGACCTCAGTATCTGTGCCCTGAACACCCAGTAACACCCATTCTATATGGTTTACCTAAAAAGGTGAAGTACCCCCTCCAATGCAGCCCATTGTTTCTGGCCGCCAGTCATTGTGTGAACGTCTATGTGCCTGGCTCGATAGTGTATTGCAGCCCTTAGTACAAACTGCCCCGGGATACCTCAAAGATACTAGGAATGTACTATCATCGTTACAACATTTCCAGTGGGAGTTTCAGTACAGGTGGCTGGGACTAGACGTTGTTTCCCTCTACACCTGTATACCACATACCATTGCTATGCAAGCTCTAGAATTCCATCTGCAGACACATAGTGATTACGATCAGGACTTTATTTACTTCATTAAAACTGTTACATGGTTTCTCATGACACATAATTGTTTTCTTTGTCAAAACAGTTATTACTTAAAAATTAGCGGAGTTTCTATGGGTGCTAAATACTCACCTGCACTTGCAAATCTCACTATGTCTTTCTGGGAACATCAGTATATGTACTCTGTGTCCAACCCCTTTCTCCGCTCCATACGATGGTACGGGAGGTACATCGATGACCTCCTCATCGTATGGAGCGGAGAGACGGCTGATTTGGACACATTCATACAATACATCAATTCCAACCCTTTTAATTTGAAATTTACCTTTAACTCTGACTCCAAGACAATGACATTCCTAGATCTAACATTAGAGGGTATAGCAGGACAAACAGTACATACCAAGAATTATAGAAAGGCCATTTCAGGTAATACTACACTTCATGCCACCAGTCACCACCCCTGGCATACGATCAAGTCCATCCCGGTGGGTGAACTTTTGCAGATGAAGAGGAACTGTGATCAACACAGCATATGCGTCCAGAGACTCTCTAAAAGAGGGTATAAGAATTGGATGATACATAGAACTTGCAAGAAAGTTGATGCAAGGGACAGAAATAGCCTAATAGATGATTGTGTAATCCCAGTCAAAACTGGAAAAGCTAGGAGACCCACATTAATAACCAAATACAGTTCTCAGTTCTCCGACATCGGAAAAATTGTCCGTAAATATCTGCCTATTTTACAGGAAGTCGGTGTACTAAATGACATTCTGTCTAACGGAATTGATTTGGTGTCCAAAAGAGCAAGGACTTTGGTGGATACCCTGTCCCCTTGTGTGCCAGGTAGTGGGCGGAGGGGCCAGCAGCGCCAATCCACATGGTTAGACATCAAAGGCTTTCATAAATGTGGTCATCATCCCTGTAAAACTTGCCTTTATGCACTACCATGTAAGGAGTTCAAGGATTCTACCGGTAACAAATCTTACAAGATCAAGTCATTTATGAACTGTAACAGTTTTAATGTAGTGTATATCATTCTTTGTACACTTTGCCATACTATGTACGTAGGGTGCACCTCATGAAAATTGAAGACACGGGCATGTGAACATCTATATGATATAGAGCACCCGGGGGGCAGGACATTATCTTGGGCATCACGCCACTTCATTGAGGCACATCAAGGCTCCACAAAATCATTTCGGATTTTTGCCATTGAAAAAATATTTGCCTCGAGGAGAGGTGGCGATGTACAAACATTACTTAGAGACAAAGAGGCATTCTGGATGTTTTGTCTCAACACATGCATGCCGCATGGTATGAACTTGCAAAGAGAAATGTTACTTCATTATTAACCCCGACAGTTTATCCCAGAGTAGGACTTGCTATGAATGCTACGGAGATCGCTAACTTTGCTTATAGCAGGATGTTTGATAATAATGCAATTGTAATCTATCCTCATGCTTACACTCATTGCAAAGGGTCTGTATCTTATGTTGCAGTATGTTTTTACACGTTTGTTGTTATTATTATTGCACTGCCATCTGATCTTGGTGTGGTTCTGACTAATTAGTCCAGGTGTATCCCGCAGCTGACGTGTACAGCGGGGCGTGGCCTCCACATCACGAGTGCTGGAAACCTGGCACTATAAGTCTTGAGTCCTCCATGAGGTCAGTAGCCATGACTAAGATTGCGGTTAGCAATTGAAACGCGTTGGCATCTTCTTTGGGGGGGTAGCCGCAGTGTGTGCACGGTGCTGGGGTGAAAATAAAGGCTCAATTTATGAATTACTGGCCGGGAGCTGGACTCATCTTTTCTTGTTCATTACGTAAGGACGCACTGGTTGGAGTGAGGCTACAGGAACGGCGGTAAGCTGGCATTACTTTTTTTATTTATGTCAGGTATGTCCCCTGTAGCCGGATATGTCTTCCAGACAGATTTGTTCCCTGAAGCTGGATATGCCTCTTACTGCCAGATCTGTCCCATGGAGTTGGACATGTCACCCTGCAGCCAGATACCTCCCCATGTAGCCAGATAACTCCCCCATGTAGTCAGATATCTCCCCATGTTGTCAAGATGCCTCCTTCTATGTAGCCAGATACCTTCTCCATGTAGCCAGATACCTCCCCCAATGTAGCCAGACAGGGCCGGCTCCAGCTTTTTGTGGGCCCTTGGGCGACAGAGCCTCGGCGGGCCCCTTTGAGGAGCAAATCATGGAGAGACAGGCGAGGAAAGATTTGCAGCAGAAGAAACATGCGGCTGCTGCATATCTTTCTCCTCCTGTATCTCCTGATCTCTGCAGTAGTCAGGACTCTGGAGGAGTCCGACACAGTGACAGGAATATATATATATATCATGCTGGTGCTGCTAGTTCTCTAGTATACAGCTCCTTCTGTGTGTGTGTGTATATATATACATACACACAGAGCAGGAGCTGTATACTAGAGAACTAGCAGCACCAGCATTTTATATATATATATTTATAATATGAACATGGTGAGACCTCTAGTTCTCCTATATACAGGCCCTGCAGTGATATACAGTGTGTGTATATATATATATATATATACAGGGCCGGCGTCAGCACCCGGCTAAGTAGGGCAAATGCCGGGGCCCCCAGCTCCTCTAGGGGCCCACTCCCGTTTGTTACTACATTTTTTTTGTTAGTAAAAAAGAAAAAAAAGTGTAGTAACAAAGGGGACTGGGCCCCTAGAGGCCGCATGTGACAGTTAGGGGCCCGCCGATCCATACTGGGGCCCCCGAGCACCTGTCTTCCATCACAAATCTTCCCTACAGCCGAGTAGGAAAGAGGACCTTTGAGTCTGAAGGACCTTTGATGATGTCACGGGTCATGTGATCGGACACATGACCTGATAGAGGGCAGCAGGTAGGCTCTGCAAACTAAGTGTCCTGTATGTGCTGGTTCTTCTACTTGTTTTGTGTATAGAGGTCCTGCTGTAATATACCTATATCTATTACAGCAGTATATATATATATATATATATATATATATATATTACAGCAGGACCTCTATACACAAAACAACTAGATATCTGTATCTCCTATCTATCTATCTATTTCCCTATCTATCTATCTATCTATCTATCTATCTATCTATCTATCTATCTATCTATCTATCTATCTATTTCCCTATCTCCTATCTATCATATGAACATGGTGAGACCTCTAGTTCTCCTATATTCAGGCCCTGCAGTGATATACAGTGTGTGTGTGTGTATATATATATATATATATATATATATATATATATATATATATATATACACACTGTATATCACTGCAGGGCCTGTATATAGGAGAACTAGAGGTCTCACCATGTTCATATTATAAATATATATATATAAAATGCTGGTGCTGCTAGTTCTCTAGTATACAGCTCCTGCTCTGTGTGTATGTATATATATACACACACACACACACACAGAAGGAGCTGTATACTAGAGAACTAGCAGCACCAGCATGATATATATATATATTCCTGTCACTGTGTCGGACTCCTCCAGAGTCCTGACTACTGCAGAGATCAGGAGATACAGGAGGAGAAAGATATGCAGCAGCCGCATGTTTCTTCTGCTGCAAATCTTTCCTCGCCTGTCTCTCCATGATTTGCTCCTCAAAGGGGCCCGCCGAAGCTCTGTCGCCCAAGGGCCCACAAAAAGCTGGAGCCGGCCCTGTATATATATATATATATATACACACACACACACACTGTATATCACTGCAGGGCCTGAATATAGGAGAACTAGAGGTCTCACCATGTTCATATGATAGATAGGAGATAGGGAAATAGATAGATAGATAGATAGATAGATAGATAGATAGATAGATAGATAGGAGATACAGATATCTAGTTGTTTTGTGTATAGAGGTCCTGCTGTAATATATATATATATATATATATATATATATATATCCTGCTGTAATAGATATAGATATATTACAGCAGGACCTCTATACACAAAACAAGTAGAAGAACCAGCACATACAGGACACTTAGTTTGCAGAGCCTACCTGCTGCCCTCTATCAGGTCATGTGTCCGATCACATGACCCGTGACATCATCAAAGGTCCTTCAGACTCAAAGGTCCTCTTTCCTACTCGGCTGTAGGGAAGATTTGTGATGGAAGACAGGTGCTCGGGGGCCCCAGTATGGATCGGCGGGCCCCTAACTGTCACATGCGGCCTCTAGGGGCCCAGTCCCCTTTGTTACTACACTTTTTTTTCTTTTTTACTAACAAAAAAAATGTAGTAACAAACGGGAGTGGGCCCCTAGAGGAGCTGGGGGCCCCGGCATTTGCCCTACTTAGCCGGGTGCTGACGCCGGCCCTGTAGCCAGATACCTCCCCCAATGTAGCCAGATACCTCCTCCAATGTAGCTAGATACCTTCCCCCATTGCAGACAAATATGTCTTCATGTAGCCACATACCTCTTCATTTAGTCAGATACCTCCCCATGTTTTCTCCCTTTGGCCCAGACCACCCTGGTGATTTCTTGCAGCTACAATTCATCTCTTGCCAGATAAACTGGCAGACAAACATCTTAGGATCCTGACTTTACCTTTAACTTCCTTCCTTTTTTCCTACCTATAGCCTCCCATACAATAATCATCCGCAGTAAAATGGCTAGGTGTGTAGGTTGCCCCCATATGTAGGATCCCCCATATAGTAATAATGCCTCCTGCTATACCCTCATATAGTAATAATGGTTATTTGGATCAATTAGCACCAGCAATAATGGTGTGCATAGACATTACCCATTATAGTAATAATGTCCCTGATGTGCCCCCATATAGTAATAATGTCTCCTGCTATGCCTCCATATAGCAATAATGTCCCTGCTGTTTTCCCATAGTAAATGCCCCCTGCCCTACTGTGCCCTCATAGCAATACCCACCGTTCCACTCCTCCCAAAGGAGGTGATGGGGGACAGAAGAGGTAAAGGGGGAGATAAAGAGAGAGGAGGTAATGGGGGGGAGGGGAGGGAGAGAGGAGGGAAAGAGGAGGTGATGGGGAGAGGACTAAAGTGGGGGTGAGAGGAGGAAGGAAAGAGGAGGTTATGGTGGAAAGGTAATGGAGGTGAGGGGGAGAGAGGAGGTAAAGGGGGATATGAAGAGAGAAAGTAAAGGGGGTGAGTGGGAGAGAGGAGAGAAAGAGGAGGTGGAGGGAAGAGAGGAGGTGAGGGGGGGAGAGAGGAAGTAAACGGGGGAGAGAGGAGGAGAGGGGAGGTAAACAGGTAGAGGTGGAGGTAAAGGGGCGAGAGGAATAGAGCAGGTAATGGGGAGAGAGAGAGGAGGAAGAGAGGAGGAGGACGTGGGAGAGGAGGTGATGGGCAGAGGGGAGGTGATGGGGGAGAGAGGCGGTGGAGGGGGTAGAGAGGAGATGATGGGGGTATAGAGGGGATGATGAGGGTAGAGAGGAGATGATGGGGGTAGAGAGGACATGATGGGGGTAGGGAGGAGATGATGGGGTACAGAGGAGATGATGGGGTAGAGAGGAAGAGGGGGGTAGAGGGGATGATGGGGGTACAGAGGAGATGATGGGGGTAGAGAGGAGGGGGAGAGAGGAGATGAAGGGGGAGAAAGGAGATGATGGGGGTACAGAGGAGATAATGGGGTAGAGAGGAGGTTGAGGGGGAGAGAGGAAGTGATGGAGGTAGAGAGGAGATGATGGGGGAAGAGAGGAGGTGGAGAGAGGAGATGATGGGGGTACAGAGGAGATGATGGGGGGAGAGAGATGATGATTGGGGTAGAGAGGAGGATGAGAGAGGAGATGATAGGGGTAGAGAGGAGGGGGAGAGAGGCGATGATGGGGTAGAGAGGAGGTGGAGGGGGAGAGAGGAGATGATGAGGGTAGAGAGAAGATGATGGGGTAGAGAGGAGGGGGAGAGAGGAGATGAAGGGGAAGAGAGGAGATGGAGGGAGAGAGGAGATGATGGGGGTACAGAGGAGATGATGGGGGAGAGAGGAGGAAAGAGGAGATGATGGGGGTAGAGAGGAGGGGAGAGAGGAGATGATGGGGTAGAGAGGAGGTGGAGAGAGGAGATGATGGGGGTACACAGGAGATGATGGGGGTAGAGAGGAGATGATGGGGCTAGAGAGAAGGATGAGAGAGGAGATGAAGGGGGTAGAGAGGAGGTGGAGGGTAGAGAGGATGTGGAGGGGGGGAGAGAGGAGATGATAGGGGAAGAGAGGAGATGATGGGGGTAGAGAGAAGGTGGAGAGAGGAGATGATGGGAGTACAGAGGAGATGATGAGGGGGTGAGGGGGGAGAGAGGAAGGAAAGAGGAGGTGATGGGAAGAGGACAAGAGAGGGGGTGAGGGGGAGAGAGGAGGAGGGAAAGAGGAGGTTATGGGGGAAAGGTAATGGAGGTGAGGGGGAGAGAGGAGGTAAAAGGGGAGATGAAGAGAGAGAAGGTAAAGGGGGTGAGGGGGAGAGAGGAGGGAAAGAGGAGGTGATGGGGAGAAGAGGTGGAGGGAAGAGAGGAGGCACAGGAGGTGAGGGGGGAGAGAGGACGAGAGGGTAGGTGGAGGGGAGGTGAACAGGGTAGAGCGGGATGCAACAGAGCTGGAAGGCAGAGAAGCAAGCAGGAGCGCGGGCAGGTAACATATTAGCCCACCACTGCTGGTATGTACAGCCATAGAAGTATGTACAGCCATAGAAAATGACAGGACACAGTATTGCAGCAGATTTAGTTGCGGAACTCACAGCAAGAAATCCGCTGTGGATTCCTGATACTGTCAGTTCTAATGCATTTACATACTTGCAGTGGAATTTTTATTCCACTGCGAGTATGTAAACACTTTCCCCCTAAACCCATAGCTGACAGGAGAATACTTTACCTGTCCAATGATTGGAAGCCAGGGAGCCGGAGAAGCAAGCAGGAATGCGCCCAGGTAACATATTAGCCAGGCAGCACTGGGCTAAGTGGGACGGGGCTTTACATACTCGAAGCAGAATGAAAAATCTGTTGTGCGTATATAAAGCCATAAAAAAATGACAGTATCCAGTATCGCTGCGGATTTTGCTGTGGAACTTGCAATCTGCTGAGATGCATGAAATGAAATGAATGTATGCATGAAACTGGCCTAAAAGGGGCTGTCTGGGCAGGACAATTTTTTTTATGCCAGGGAATTGAGGGGAGAAGGAGGGAAGAGATCTGCCCAGCCACAGACAGACCTGTGATGTTACAACCCTAAGGGAATGTTCACATGTATCGTATCTGCAGCGGATTTTATTCTGCGAGCTCACAGCTAAATCGACTGAGGATACCTGCCTATTCATTTCAATGGGATGACATACTCGCAGTGGGATTGTTATCCTGCTGCGAGTATCTCAAAGTCAGCACCCTTAACCCCAGTGGCCTGGGAACATACTGTACCGGATCCCCTCTCTGGCTTTCTTCGGGGCTCTCGGCGTCTGGATGTCCTGCTCAGCCAATCAGTGTGCTGCGGCATGGGACCCGGTAACATATGTACCCAGGCCGCGGGGGTTAAGGGTGCTGACTTTGACATACTCACAGCGGGATAACAAACCCACTGCGAGTATGCCATCCCATTGAATTGAATGGGCAGGTATCCGCTGGGGATACAGTACGTGTGAACGTACCCTGAACCTGGAACTGGCCAAAGCAGCATAGTACATAGTACAGTAAAGTTTCCTTTAGGCAGCTGAACACTGATTATTCACTTGTATATTCACACACAGATATATGCACATTACATAGGTAAACCGGCAGACACACACACTGCAAATGAGTGCACATTGAACGTGTATCTATATATTACACAAATATGCACAATACATTGATATACAAAGATATAGAGACTACAAGTCTATATATAGTGAACACAAATGGACAGTACACAGACTTACATACTTACATACAGTACACACACGGACAATACACAAAGCATATACATATATGCATACAATACATAGTACACACACATGGACAATACATAAAGCATATACATATTTACTGTGGCATGGTGGGGCTGTAAGAGGCAGTTCTATGCTTCTGGAGTGGGAATTGGAGTTCAGGTGGAGCTCCTGGTCCATATACTCCACTCCAGTCCAAGAGCTAATGAGGCTCTGAAACCCACCTGGTGGAGCTCTATTAGAGACTCCAGAGCTTCCCAGGTGAAGACTCCCAGGGTGGGAGAACACAGGCAGCGTTGGGCCTGTGGGAGCTGCAGACAAGAAGTCTTGGTGTGACCGGTTGAACTGAAAGTATTGAGCAGTAGGCTCAGAAAGTCAGCTAGGGAAGCTGTGTTCTGTTAGTAAGTGGCTAGATGGCCGAGGTTTTATTTTATTTGCAGTGTTGCTTATATCTTTTGTTTTTCCTTGAATGGATAAATAAAGCTGACACTGGTCAGTACAAAGCATACAGCGCTGACTGGACTACAATTTCTGATATGCCAACCGTCTCTGACCCAGGAGATGGCGATCCCAGCGATTAAGTAACCCCCAGTTTGTCACAATACATACAGTACAAAGTACACACACATGGACAGTATATACTCACATACATACTTTTTGTACACACATATAGACTTACCCTATATAATAAAATATATCTTCACTTCCAGACTAGCATCAAGGGGGGCCCGGCAGTCCAGCCTCCCTGTATACAAGCCCCTGACAGGTGTACCGCACAGGCAGGAAGACACAGGGCCTCCTCTTCTTCCTCACTTCCCTGGGCCCGGAGCCCCTGTGTGAGGACCAGAAGACAGGAAGCACATGGGTCCTGGAGCTTCTCAGCAGAGGGTATGTGTGTGCTGGGGGGGGACAATTTCCCAGGGCCCCATTTCCAAGAGGGCCCCGGGCAGGTGATAGGATGTCAACTACAGCAGAACTTATTCTGAACAACATGTGTTTGTACACATCCCCTGCCTCTCCTTTAGGTCAGGAGCTGAGGTAAGAGGGGATTTGTTAGGGAGCTTATAAAAGGTAGAGCAGGCAGCCTAAACCTCAGTCAGCAGCAAGGGTTAATCTTTGCTGGTGGCCAAGGTTCAAGCTGCCTGTTCCACCTTAAAATAGCTCCTTGGGTTTAAAAGGCCATAGCACTTGCATTTTTTCATCTACAGACCTACACGAGCCCTTATTTTTTGTGCAACTAATTGTATTTTGCAATGGCAGGCTGAATTCTTGCATAAAATATATTGCGAAACCAGAAAAAAATTATATGCACAGTGAAATTGAAAATAAAACGCAATATATTTTATTTGGGGTGGTTTTGTGTTTATGCCATGCGCCATATGGTAAAACTGACTTATTATGAATTATTATTATCCTCAGGTCGTTTGGATTACGATATGTAACATGTATGACTTTTATATTATTTGATGGCTTGTAAAAAATCAAAAAGTTTTAAAAACACTAAATGTTCTTTAACCCCTTAACGACATCGGGCGTAAACTTACGCCCTCGCGCCCTGGTACTTGGCGCATCAGGGCGTAAATTTACGCCCGATGTTTCCCCGATCGCTGCGTGTTCGCACACAGCGATCGGGGAAGATGGCCTGCTATAAATCATAGCAGGCCATCATAGCTTCTCCGCACGGGGGGTGGTTAACACCCCCCGTGCTTACGATCGCCGCTATAGGCTGATCAATTCAGATCAGCCAATAGCGGCGATCGGAACCTTTCCAGGTCATCGGTGACTCGATGACCCGGAAAAAAATGGCGGACGGTGCTGTCCGAGGACGGCACCGACCGCCATTACTGTAAAAAGTAATGGTGGTCACCGTGCCACCGGCCCGATCGCCGTGAACGGCCGGCCGGCCGTTCATGGCGATCGGGCCGGTGGCACGGCGATCAGAGTCCCACAAAATAATAAATACCTGCCCTGGACCCCTCAGCTAGGTAGCGGAGGGGTCCAGAGCAGGTATTTGTACATTACTCACCTGTCCCGGGGTCCTGATCGGCGTCTTCCGGGTTCGCGGCGTCCTCCGTCATTCCGTTCGGTCTTCGGGTCTTTCCGGCGGTCCCCGTCGTCTTCTTTCGGCTATTTTCGGCTCCAGCCTCGTCATTTTCCGGAATTTGCGCTCTGCTGCCCTCTAGCGGCTGATATGTGTAATACACTTATCAGCAGCTACAGGGATGTTCAGAATGTAGAAAAAGTTTTTTTTCCAAATTTTTTTTTTTTTTTCTATTTTCCGCACCCCATCGCTGCTGAGTGTTGATCAGCATCGCACGAAAGTGCGCTGCTAATCAGCAACTCCTCCTTTTTGGCGTAGGGTGTTTTTTTTCTATATTCTACTGCCACGGTCTGCTGATAAGTGCCGCACATAAGTGCGGCATTTATCAGCAACTCCTTTGTTGGCGTAGGTTTTTTTTATACTTACTGTAAAAAAAAAACACGTAAAAAACACTACATTACACCACACTACATTGAATAAAGTTTGACACTACACCACTACATACCCCATATACCAATCCCCATATAAAGATGGCCCCCAGGGTGTTTTCGGTGTCGGACGCATATGTTATTATTGCCTCCGACACCGAAACAGCCAGTGAGGATGAATGGGGGGATCCTTCTTTCCTCCATTCATCCTCATCCTCCTCATCATCCGGTGACGTGTCTGGGGGGTAGCGTAGCGTACGCTGCCCCCCAGACACGTCTTTTCCGCCAGTACCGTCCCAATAAGAGATGACGGTATGGTGTGAAATTCTACAAACTCTGTGAGCGTACCTCTGGGTACACTTACAGATTTAGGGTACGTGCACACTGCGGAATGGCGAAGGATAACCCTTTGTGCATTCCGCAGCTGGCACCCGCCGGCGGACTGATGCGGGCGCATGTCTCTAGTCATAGACTCCATTCTATGCATGGGCGGATTCCGTCGTCCATCCAAAGAATGAATACGTTGGACGGAGAGCGGAATCCGCCCGTGCATAGAATGGAGTCTATGACACGGATGGAGACGTGCGCCCGCATCAGTCAGCCGGCGGGTGCCAACTGCAGAATGCACGAAGGATTATCTGTCGCGATTCCGCAGTGTGCACGTACCCTTAGAGTGTATGTAGGAAGGGACACCCGAATGCAGCCCCCAGATGCCCCCTCCCTTCCCCCCCATCCTTGGAACAAGTGGGAAGATCGTCCGGGAACTGATCTTCCCACTGCTGGATAAAGGTTACCACCTGTACGGGGATACCTTTTATACCAGCACCCCCTCTTCCGGTCCGTCACTGCCCGAGCTACTGTAGCTTGCGGCACAATCCGAACATATCAGAAGTAGTAATAAAGCCCTAATAATTAGTAGCCATGGAGCGGACCCAGCGCTTCTGGATATGAAGGACCCGTATCGCACCAGGACAACATTTTCCAGGTGACGTCCCCCACACTGGAGAACAGAAGACCCCAGAAGAAGTGCAGAGTGTGGTGTAACAGGGGGATCAGGAAGGACACCATTTTCCAGTGTGACACCTGTCCTGATCGCTTCAAGGCATACTACACGTCATTGGAGTTCTACATTATCTAAATTCTGTCCCTTATTCCTATTTCAGGGGTCACGTTGATCCAGGGACTATTCTGATCGCCATTATGGAGTCGGGAAGAAATTTTCCCCTGTGATGAGGCTACTGTCGTCTGCCTCACGAGGGGTTTTTGCCTTCCTCTGGATCAACACAGGATGAATTTGATGGACACCTGTCATTTCCAACCTTATAAACCAATAGTTGGCCTAATACCCCCAAATAAATTAGAATTGTCCCTTTTTTCCCCAGCTAAGTAGGTATGGCCGCCATTCCCATTAGAGGATGCCATGATGCAATTACAAAGCCTCTGTGCGGCCAGGACAGTAGAAACCCCCCACAAGTGACCCCATTCTGGAAACTACACCCCATAAGGAATCTAACAAGGGGGGCAGCGGGGTTATGGCCCCCTGGTGACGGCCACATTTGGGACGTGAAAATGAAAAAAATGGTATTTTTTATTTTCTCGGCACATTCTACGTAAGTGACTGTCACCAGTGGGGTCCATATCCTCACTGCACCCCTTGTTAGATTCCTTATGGGGTGTAGTTTCCAGAATGGGGTCATTTGTCGGGGGTTTCTACTGACCTGGCAGCACAGGAGCTTTGTAATTGCTACATGGCCTCCATCCTCCATTCCAGCCTCTAAATGGCGCTCTGTCCATTTGGTGGCTTGCCCTGTGCCCATATGGCACATTATGCCCACATGTGGGGTATTTTCGTACTCAGGGGAAACTACCCTACACGTTTTGTGTTCATTTTCTTTTTTAACCCCTTGTGGAAATGGAAAAAATCAAGGCTAGACCAACATTTAGTGTAATTTTTGTAAAATTTTTACTCTAAATCATTAATCTTGTCATGATTTTTTCATTTTCACAAGGGGCTAAAAGATAAAAAAAAAAACAATAAATGTGTAGAGCAATTTCCCATGAGTACGGAAATACCCCACATGTGGACATAAAGCGCCATACGGGTGCAGGGTAAGCCTCCAAAGGGAAGGAGCGCCATTTGGTTTTTGAAGGCTGGATTTGGATGGAATGGATTTCGAGGGGCCATGTTGCATTCAAAAGGCCTCTGTGTTGCCAAGACAGTTGAAACCCCCCACAAGTGACCCCATTATGGAAACTACACCCCTCAAGGAATGTAACAAGGGGTGTAGTGAGCATATGAACCCCACTGGTGACGGGCACAAATGTGGAATAATGTGGCGTGAAAATGAAATATTACATTTTTTACACTATAATGTTGGTTTAGCCTTGAATTTATCATTTTCACAAGGGGTTAAAAGAGAAAAAAACACACAATATGTGTAGAGCAATTTCCCCCGAGTCCGTAAACACCCCACATGTGGACATAAAGCACCATGTGGGCGCAGGGCAAGCCTCCGAAGGGAAGGAGCGCCATTTGGATTTTGGAGGTTGGATTTGGCTAGAATGGATGATGAACGCCATGTCGCATTTACAGAGCCCTCGTGCTGCCAAAACACTGGAAACCCCCCACAAGTGACCCCATTCTGGAAACTGCACCCCTCAAGGAATCTAACTAGGGGTGCAGTGAGGATATGGACCCCTTGATGACGGGCACATTTGTGCCATGAAAGTGAAAAAATGAAATTTTTTACTTTTACGTCACATTGTTCCACATTTGTGCCCGTCACCAGTGGGGTCCATATGCTCACTGCACCCCTTGTTAGATTCCTTGAGGGGTGTAGTTTCCAGAATGGGGTCACTCGTGGGGGGTTTCCAGTGTCTTGGCAGTACGAGGGCTCTGTAAATGCGACATGGCCCTTGAAATCCTTTCCAGTGAAATTCAGCTTCCAAAAGCCAATTGGCGCTCCTTCCCTTTGGAGGCTCGTCCTGCGCCCCCTTGGCACTTTATCGCCACATGTGGGGTATTTCCGTACTCGGGAGAAACAGCGCTACACATTTTGTGTCTTTTTTTTCCTCTTATCCCTTTAAGAAAATGAAAAATTGAAGGCTAGAACAACGTTTTAGTGTAAAAAATAAATTTTTCTTTTTTCACGCCATATTGTTCGGAAAATCTGTGAAGCACCTGTGGGGTCCAAATGCTCACCGCACCCCTTGTTACATTCCTTGAGGGGTGTAGTTTTCTAAATGGTGTCCCTTTAGGGGTCTTTTTTAGGTTTTGGCACCCCAGAGCCTCTGCCAACCTGAAGTGGTACAGTCAAAAATTACCAAATATAACGGAGGCATTGAAATTCACTAGGCGCTCCATTATATCTGAGGCTTGTGGTTGCGTCAAATAGCACAATAGGGCCACATATGGGGTATTTCTATAAACTGCAGAAACGGGGCAATAATTATTGGGGTGCATTTCTCTGGTAATAGGTTTATAATTATGAAAAATATTGGATTACAATAAAATCTGCACAGAAAATTAAAATTTTCAAATTTCTTACACACTTGGCTTTTATTTCTGTGACTCCCCTAAAGGGTTAAAACACTTTCTGGATATGCTTTTGCAGAGTGTGGGGGGTGCAGTTTCTGAAATGGGGTGCTTTGTGGGGCTTTCTAACATACAGGCCCCTCAAATACACTTTAAACCTGAACAGGTCCCTAAAAATATCTGATTTTGAAATTTTACTGAAAATGTGGAAATTTGCTGCTAATGTTTTAAGCTTCCTATTGTCTAAAAAAAATGAAAGATCGTTTAATAAATGCCGCCAACATAAAGTAGACATGTTGATAATGCTATTTAATATATAATTTATGTGGTATAACCACTTTCTGTATACGCAAAAAAGTTTCAAAGTTGGAAAAATGCAGTTTTTCACATTTTTTCACATTATTTGGGGTTTTTTCATAAAGATTCGTTATGAGTATCAACTCCAATTTACCAGAAATGTAAAGTACAATATGTCACGAGAAAACAATCTCAGAATCAGCCGGATAGGTAAAAGCATCCCGAAGTTATTAATGAATAAAGTGACACTGGTCATATTCATAAAATTTGTCTCTGTCATTAAGGCCATTTCAGGCTCTGTCCTTAAGGGGTTAAAATCACTCTATTTCCAGGCTTATAGCGCTTTTATCCTTTGGTCTATAGGGCTGTATGAGGTTTAATTTTTTTTCTATATCGGTAGCTTACTTGTGTATATGCAACTTTTTGATCGCTTTTTATCACAATTTTTCTGAATTTGATGTGACCAAAAATGTGCAATTTTGGATTATTTTGCGCTTACGCCGTCTACCGTGGGAGATCAGGAATGTGATAATTTAATATTTCCGGCGATAACGCACGCGGCAATGTCAAATATAAATATGTTTTATTTATTTGTTTTTATTTATAAAATGGGAGGGGGGGGCTTTTTATTATTAACACTTTATTCTTTTCTCACTAACAGTAATTAGAAGCCCCCTGGGGGACTTCTATATACACAGCACTGATCTCCCATTGAGATCAATGCTGTGTAGATAACAGAGCACCGATCCATCAGATCTGTGCTCTATTATAATGGTCTACAGCAGACCATCTAAATAGATTGCCGAGCCTGGATCAGCGTCATTCCGACACTGAGCCCCGGTCGGCTCAGTACACTGGATCTCCCCTCCATGATCGCATCGCGGGGGGGGGAGATCAAGCCACTAGACACCAGGGAGAGGGGGACACAAGACAGTTAGAGGCAGCTGTCATGTTTGACAGCTGCATTTAACTGTCCTAATTAGCGGGCGCGGCCGATCGGCGACACCCACTAATAGCCACGGTCCTGTGCTGCAGTAAGCAGCCGGGATCACGGCGGTTCAGAGCGGGGCCACGGCACGGCCCTCTCTGAACCTCCCCAGGACGTGCCGGTACGTCCTGCGGAGGGAAGGGGTTAAGAGTTCCCCCCTCCCCTCTGCCTCCAGCTTCCACAGGTTGGGACAGTAAGGAAGGGCCGGGGATGTCTGCAGACACAGAGCACATACACATCCCTGATCCCTGCACCCTCTCTGCCCCCACATCCCTGATCTCTGCCCCCACATCCCTCATCCCTGCACCCTGATCTCTGCCCCCTCATCCCTCATCCCTGCACCCTGATCTCTGCCCCCTCATTCTTCATCCCTGCACCCTGTCTCACTCCACATTAGTGATGCCACAATACCAGAATTTTGAGTTTGATACCGATACCATCTTTTTTATTTCGAAACTCAATACCATTTCAATACTTAACTAGATTTGCCAGATTTTACCAGTGACTTCCTTTTAAGAGAAACTTCTCCCATCTCCTGCCAACCTATCCCCTCTCCGCTGCCACCCTCTCCTCTTACCCTGTCCTGCCACCCTCCGTCCTGCCGCCCCTCTCGCCTCTCCTGTCCACCTCTCCTGCCACCCTCTCGCCTCACCTGTCACCCTCTCCTGCAACTCTCTCCCCTCCGTCCTTTATTTCTGCCCTGGTGTAAAAAAAAAGTCAAAAACACCACACACACAAAATGTAAAAACAGTACATAAAACACACACTAACACTTACACGTGTAAAAGCATAACACTTACACCCCCCCTCTAATGGTGCCTTCACGCACACCGGATCCACAGCGAAATCCGCTGCAGATCCAGTGTCAGTGCATCCCTATGAGAATACATACTCACGGCGGGAATGACATGTGAGTATGTAAGTTAACCCCCGCTGGCCGGAGCATACATCACCTCCACCCCCGCTCCGGTTTGCTTCGGGGGTTCTCGGCAGGACGTCCTGCTCAGCCAATCAATGGCTGCGGCGGGGCAGCACACTGATTGGCTGCGTGGGATGAGCAGACACCGGGAGCCCAAAAGCAAGCAAGAGTGGGGAGCAGGTGGTGTATTCTCTGGCCAGCGGGGGTTAACTGCTAATCTATAGCATGAAATCCGCTGCGGATCTGGTGTGTGTAACGGCACCCTAAAGAAAAAAAAAAAAATGGCCCACAGGTTGTTCTCGGCTGAGGAGGCATACGCCTGGATTGCCTCCGATACTGAGACAACCAGTGAGGGAGAAGAGGAAGATCCTCATTCCTCCTTCCTTCCTCTTCTTCCTTCCTCATCACCATCACCACCACCATCATCATTCATCATATGACAAGCCCCCTCAAGTGACCCCGCCCCGTATGAACCACAGATTCCTGAGTTCGTTGGGGTCACTTTTAGGGGGTTTACAATGTTTTGGCAGCATGGGGGCTCTGCGAACCCGACATGGCCTTTGTCCTTCATTCCGGCCAAATCCAGCTTCCAAAATCCAAATTGCGCTCCTTCCCTTTGGAGGCTTTCCATGCGCCGGCTTTGCACTTTGTGTCCACATGTGGGGTACTTCTGTAATCTGGGGAAATTGCTCTACATGATTAGTGGTTTATTTTTTCTTTTAACCCTTTTTGAACATGAAAAATTCAAAGCTACGCCAACGTTTTCGTGAAAAAATAAATTTTTTTATTTTCATGTCACATTGTTCCACATTTATGTCTGTCACCAGTGGGGTCCATATGCTCACTATACCTCTTGCTAGATTCCTTGAGGGGTGTAGTTTCCATAATGGGGTGATTTGTGGGGGGTTTACAATGTTTTGGCAGCACAGGGCATCTGCGAACCCAACAAGGCCTTCGTCCTCCATTCTGGCCAAATCCAGCTTCCAAAATCCAAATGGTGCTCCTTCCTTTTGGAGGCATGTCCCGCACCCGCATGGTATATTATGTCACCATGTGGGATATTTTGTGTACTCGGGGGAAATTTCTCTACAAGTTTTATAGGATTTTTTTTTTTCCTTTTAACCCCTTGTCAACCTGAAAAATTTAAGGTTAGACCAAGTTTTAGTCTAAAAAAAAAATAAAAAATTTCAATTTCACAGCATATTGTCTGTCACCAGTGGGTTCAATGTGCTCACTATACCCCTTGTTATATTCCTCGAGGGGTGTAGTTTCCTAAATGGTGTCCCTTTAGGGGTGTTTGTTAGGTTTAGGCACCAGAGGCTCTGTCAACCAGAAGTGGTACTTTGAAAATTGGCCATTTGTTAGGAAGCTTCAAAATTCACTAGGCGCTCCTTTACATCTGAGGCTTGTGGTTGCGTCAAATAGCGCAATAGGGCCACATATATATTTCTATAAACTGGAGAAATGGGGCAATAAAATTTTTGGTGCATTTCTTTGGAAATAGGTTTTCTATTATGAGAGATATTGGATCACAATATAATTTCTGCAAAGAAAATTGAAATTTTAAATTTTCTCACACACCTTAGCTTTTATTTCTGTGACTTACCTAAAGGGTTAAAAAAAACTTTCTGGAATGATTGTGAACAGTTTGGAGGGTGCAGTTTCTGAGATGGGGTGCTTTGTGGGGCTTCATAACATACCCTCAGTCCCCTCAAATACACTTCAAACGTTAACTGGTCCCTTGAAAAATCTGATTTTGAAATTCTTGTGAAAATTTTGAAAAATGCTGCTAAACTTTGAAGCTTTCTATTGTCTTAAACAATTGAACGCAAGTTTAATAAATGCCGCAGTAGACATATTGCTAATGATATTTAATATCTTATTTATGTGGCATAAGCAATTTCCTTACAAGCACAAAATTTCAAAGTCAGAAAAATGCAATTTTTCTAAATTTTTCACGTTATTTTGGGGTTTTTCATAAAGAGAGGCTATAACTATGGTCTCAATTTTTCCAGAAATATAAAGTATAACATGTCACGAGAAAACAGTCTCAGAATCAGCCGGATAGGTAAAAGCATCCCGAAGTTATTAATAGATGAAGTGACACATGTCATATTCCCTAAATTTGGTCCGGTCCTTAAGGCCATTTTGGGCTCCATCATTAAAAGGTTAAAGGGACCCAAGTCCGCTCTTAAAGGGACCCAAGTCCGCTCTTAAAGGGACCCAAGTCCGCTCTTAAAGGGACCCAAGTCCGCTCTTAAAGGGACCCAAGTCCGCTCTTAAAGGGACCCAAGTCCGCTCTTAAAGGGACCCAAGTCCGCTCTTAAAGGGACCCAAGTCCGCTCTTAAAGGACCCAAGTCCGCTCTTAAAGGGACCCAAGTCCGCTCTTAAAGGGACCCAAGTCCGCTCTTAAAGGGACCCAAGTCCGCTCTTAAAGGGACCCAAGTCCGCTCTTAAAGGGACCCAAGTCCGCTCTTAAAGGGACCCAAGTCCGCTCTTAAAGGGACCCAAGTCCGCTCTTAAAGGGACCCAAGTCCGCTCTTAAAGGGACCCAAGTCCGCTCTTAAAGGGACCCAAGTCCGCTCTTAAAGGGACCCAAGTCCGCTCTTAAAGGGACCCAAGTCCGCTCTTAAAGGGACCCAAGTCCGCTCTTAAAGGGACCCAAGTCCGCTCTTAAAGGGACCCAAGTCCGCTCTTAAAGGGACCCAAGTCCGCTCTTAAAGGGACCCAAGTCCGCTCTTAAAGGGACCCAAGTCCGCTCTTAACCCCTTCGTGCTGCAGCTAGTTTGGGCCTTAATGACCAGGCTAATTTTTCAAAATCTGACCTGTCTCACTTTATGCTCTTATAGCTCAGTGATGCTTTAACGCAGCGTTTCCTAACCGGGGTGCCGCGGCACACTGGTGTGCCGGGAGAACCCGCCAGGGGTGCCGCGGGATCCTGGTGGGAAATGTGCGCTGTCTCGGCGGCGCAGCTTCTCGGGATGCACAGAGCGCTTTGATGTTCCGCCCGCACTATGAGCGGGCGGAACATTAAAGTAAGCAGAATATAGGAGCAGGAAGTGTCAGCGTCCTGCTCCTATTTTCACTCCCATAGGCTGCCGGTGCTTCATGCCAGCAGCCTATGGGAGGCCGGGACGTGATCTCTCCGGCAGGCGTGATGATGTGACGTCAACACGCCTGCCAGAAGTCCCGTCACCGCGGCTTGCAAGATGGAGCCCGAAGAGGAGGAGGAAGAGCTGCTGCCTGCAGCCACAGCCCGGATTAGGTGAGTAGGATGTTTTTTTTTGTTTTTTTTTAAGGGGCAGAGCAGGGGGCATTATTAGTATATGGGGGCACCTCTGGGGGCACTATTAGTATATGGGGGCCACCTCTGGGGGCATTATTAGTTCATGGGGGGCACCTCTGGGGCATTATTAGTATATGGGGGCACCTCTGGGGGCATTATTAGTTAATCACAGCAGGGGATCCTACATACAGGGGGCACAGCAGGGGATCCTACATACAGTGAGTCCAAGAAGTATTTGATCCCTTGCTGATTTTCTTTGTTTGCCCACTAATAAAGACACTATCCTTCAGCCCTTTTAATGGTAGATATATTCTAACATGGAGAGACAGAATATCAAGAAAAAAATCCAGAATATAATTTTAAAGAATATATTTTAATTAATTTGTATTTCAATGAGGAAAATAAGTATTTGATCCCTCTTGCCAAACACACTCAATACTTAGTGGCAAAGCCTTTGTTTGCAAGCACAGCGGTGAGAGGTTTGTTGTAGTTAACCACAAGTTTAGCACACACACCAGGGGGAATTTTGGCCCACTCTTCTTTGCAGATTCTCTCTAAATCATGAAGGTTGGTGGGCTGTCGCTTGGCAACTCTGACCTTCAGCTCCCTCCATAGATTTTCGATCGGATTGAGGTCTGGCGACTGGCTGGGCTACTCCATGACCTTAATGTGATTTTTCTTGAGCCAATCCTTTGTTGCCTTTGCTGTATGTTTAGGGTCGTTATCATGTTGGAAGACCCAACCACGGCCCATTTTCAGAACCCTGGCAGAGGGGAGGAGGTTGTCCCTCAGGATTGTGCGGTACATGGCTCCATCCATCTTCCCAATGATGCAGTGAAGTAGCCCTGTACCCTTGGCAGAGAAACACCCACAAAACATTATGCTTCCACCTCCATGCTTGACGGTGGGCACAGTGTTCTTGGGGTCATAGGCAGCATTTTTCTTCCTCCACACATGGCGGGTGGAGTTGAGGCCAAAAAGTTAAATTTTGGTCTCATCTGACCACAAAACCTTCTCCCAATAACTTGGTTCATCTTTCAAATGATCATTGGCATACTTGAGGCGCGCCTCCACATGTGCTCTCTTCAGCAGGGGTACCTTTCGGGCACTGCAGGATGTGAATCCATTGTTGCGCAAAGTGTTGCCAATTGTTTCCTTGCAAACTGTGGTCCCAGCTGCCTTCAGGTTATTTGCTAACTCCTGCCGAGTGGTTGCAGGACGATTTCTGACTGTTCTCAGCATCATTGCCACCCCACCAGGCGAAATCTTCTTTGGAGCATTGGGCCGAGGTCTGTTGATTGTCATGTTATACTCTTTAAACTTTCTGATAATTGCACCAATAGTTGTTACTTTCACATCCAACACCTTACTAATCTTTTTGTAGCCCATTCCAGCTTTGTGAAGGTCAACAATTCTGACTCTGAGGTCCTGTGACAGCTCTTTGGTTTTACCCATGTTGGAGACTTGAAATCTGTGTGATCTGTCTGATTCTGTGGACAGTTGTTTTTCACACAAGTGATTAGTGAGAACAGGTGGCTTCAGGTCAGGTAACAAGTTGATTGGGAGTGTCTAACTGGTCTGTAAAAGCCAGAACTGCTAATGAATACTAAGGGATCAAATACTTATTTCACTCCATGAAATACAAATCAATTAATATATATTCCTTAGATTTATTTTCTGGATTTTCTTTTTAATATTCTGTCTCTCCATGTAAGAATACATCTACCATTAAAAGTATAGAATGATCACATCTTTATTAGTGGGCAAACAAAGAAAATCAGCAAGGGATCAAATACTTCTTGGACTCACTGTACAGGGGGCACAGCAGGGGATCCTACATACAGGGGGCATCCCACATTCCTAGTCGCTTTACTGCACATAACACCAAACAGCGCAGTTACTTTGGGAGCAGACAGGAGGGAGAAATGATAGGAAGTTGCTAGAAATGTGCGGAGCCTAAATTGTTTGTCTCGCAGGTTCTGATGAGAATGAAAAGTAGCTGGAAGGAATCATCATGGCGGATGGAGAGGAAAAGGGAGAATGACTCCTCAGATCAAAGAAGACGTCACCTGTGAGTCACTGTATGACCATTTTCTTATTTTGTAGAACATTATTTAGTAGGGGTGCCCCGAGCTAATTTTTTTTCCAAGGTGTGAAAGGTTAGGAAGCACTGCTTTAACGTATGCTAGCGATTCTGAGTTTTCTCGTCACTTATGGCACTTTATATTAGGGGCAAAATTTGGTCACTACTTGTGTTTCTTGTAAAAAACATCAAAATATCATGAAAAATTAAAAAAATTAGCATTTTATGAACTTTGAAATTCTCTGCTTCTAAAAAAAAGAACGTCGTAGCACATAAATTAGTTACTAAGTCACATTACCAATATGTCTTCTTTATTCTGGCATAATTTGGTAAACACATTTTACTTTTTTAGGGTGTTATGGGGCTTAGAAATTTATCAGCAAATTATCACATTTTCGTGAAAGTTTCCAAAACTGATTTTTTTTTTTTTTTTTTAGGGACCAGTTCTTTTTTTAAATGGATTTAGAAGTCTGGTATCCTGAATACCCCTATAAGTGACATTTTGGAAACTACACAACTTTTAAAGAATTAATCTAGGGGTATAATGAGCATTTTGACCCTACAGGGGCTGGAGGAAAGTATTCACAATTAGGCAGTAAAAAAATGGAAAATTAAAATTTTCCAATAATATATACGTTTAGATTAACGTTTCTCATTTTCAAAAAGAATATGAGAGAAAAAGCACCCCAAAATTTGTAACGCAGGTTCTCTTGAGTACTACGGTACCCCATATGTGGGCGTAAACCACTGTATGGGCACACAGCCGGGCTCAGAAGGAAGAGAGCGCCAATGAGCTTTTCCAATGCAGATTTTGCTGAAGTTTCTGAGCGCCAGGTGCGTTTGCAGTGCCCCTGTAGTGTCAGCAGAGAGAAAAAAAACCATAAGTCACCCCATTTTTGAAAGTGCACCCCTCAAAGAATTCATCTTGGTGTGTGGTGACCATTTTGACCCCACAGGTATTAGAGGAAAGTACAAAATTGGCCAGTAAAAATGAAAAACTCGAATTTTTTCAATAATATTTTGGTTTAGTTTGAAATTTCTCAATTTCATGAGGAACAGGAGAGAAAACGTACCCCAAAATCTGTAACGCAGGTTCTTTTGAGTAACTGTACCTCATATGTGGGCATAAACCACTGTATGGGCACACAGCAGGGCTCAGAAGGGAAGGAGCGCCAATTTACTGGAGCAAAACCGCAGCTAGTAATAGTTATTAGAATAGCGCAGTTACTAAAATAAAAAAAAAAAAAATGAGATTACAGGTAATGTGGGGTGGTTACGGACAGTCTGGGGTGGTTATGGGCAACCTGAGGTGGTTACGGACAACATGGGGTGGTCACGGGCAACCTGCTGTGGTTACGGCAACTTGGGGTGGTTACAGGCAACATGGGGTGGTTACGGGCAACCTGCAGTGCTTACAGACAATCTGGGGTGGTTACGGGCAATGTGGGGTGGTTACGGATAAACTGAAGTGCTTATAGGTAATCTCGGGTGGGTACCTGTAATCTGTCATGGTTACCGCAATCTGGGGGGGGTCAGAGGCGACGTGGCGTGGTCAGAGGCGACATGGGATGGTTACGGATAAACTGAAGTTCTTATAGGCAATCTGGGGTGGGTACCTGTAATCTGGCATGGTTACCGCAATCTGGAGGGGGTCAGAGGCGCCATGTTGTGGTCAGAGGTGACGTGTGGTGGTTACGTGCAATCTGGGGGGTTACATGTAATCTGGCGTGATTACGGGCAACCTGGGGTGGTTATGTGCAACATATGTACAGACAATCTGGGATTGTAACTGATAAACTGAAGTGCTTATAGGTAATCTGGGGTGGGTACATGTAATTTGGGGTGGTTACGGGCAATCTGGAGGGGGTCACTGGCAATTTGGGGTGGTTACGGGCAACGTGCGTTGGTTACGGGTAATCTGGGGGGGTTAGGGGTAATTTGGGAGTAAACTGCAGTTATTACTATAATAAAAAGTGTGTTTATTTTTTGTATGTTTGTCACTTTTTGTACTTTATACATTCATTTTCACTGTATTATTATGATTACTGTGATATTTTCTATCACAGTATTCATAGTTTAGTGACAGAGACCAAATTGGTCTGTCACTTAAAATTTTCAGAGTTGGCTGGTTGTGGAGCGCATGCGCACTTCATAACCAGCCAGGACGCCGAGGAGGAAGGAGCTCCAGGATCAGGTAACGCATATGGGGGGGGTATATAGTAAATACCGCTAATCGCTTGTACCGGGACCCCACAGTGGGGTCCCCGATCACTGCCCCATGCTCTCCGCTACCTCACTTTCACTGTTCACAGCGATGGCGGTAGCCATCTTGGAAATGATGGCCGCCGGGGGAGGGAGGTTAGTGATCGCCCTACTAGGGGGGGCTGATCTGAGGTCTGCGGGACATTTATTTGAAAGGCGGCGGCGCCGGTAATCCCCGTTACCGACGGCCGCTGCTATAACGTTAATAGCGGCGATCGTCGGTACGGGGGGGTGTGGGGGGTGTGCACAGAATCGGCGTCACGGGCAAATAGAAGAAGATGCTGAAAGATAAAAGACTGCAACGATCAGCCGACATAGTTCATGTTGGCTGATCGTTGTCTTCTATTACACAAGACTAATACGGACCATAATCATTTCGTGTAATAGGGCCTTAAGGGTCCTATTAGACAAAGCCATTTTTCGCTTTCTCTGATTAACAATAAACAATTGCAAACAACGTGAAATCATTCACCATAATACACGGAATGATAATCGTTGGTTACAATTGATTGTAATACTGAACGAATAATGTGCAAATAGTAAGACTTTCGACTGATTAGTGATAAAATAACGATTTTATGGTCAGCTCCAAAGATGTGATCAACAACATACAGACAAATTTTCGTTAGTAGTTTCATCATTACCGGCACACACACAAAGATTATTGCTTAAATTTTAATGATTAGATTTTTTGCACAATAATCTAATCTAACTTTTATCAAAGAAATTAGTTGAGAGGCAGTACTTTTTAGCAATAGAAGAGCAATATAATCAATATTGTTATTGAGGAAGCAGCCTGTGTCAGGAGCACTGCAGCCGCAGCACAGTGTAGCAGAATAAGTTGTGATTGACAGTTTTCCCTGCTTAAGGCCCTATTCCACGGAACGATATCGGCCGTTATGGACGATAATCGTCCTGTGGAATAGAAGGCAGTGATCAGCCGACATAGTTGAAAGACAAACGACTGATACAGCAACGATCTGCTGCTGTCGCTCCGTGGAATAGGAGCAGCGGCAGCAGACCGCTGCTGTATGCTATGCGCTGCCTGGACAATCTAGCGATCACCTGGGCAGCCTCCCGTGCCCCCCCCCCCCCCCACAGACTCACCCGCTCGCTGTCGCCGCATGGAATAGCAGCAGCAGTGAGTGGGGAACAAGGAGCAAACGAGCGCTAATAGCTCTAGTTTGCTTCTCTCAGTTGGCCCGTGGAATTGGGGCTTACTTTTCTTCACTGTTGGGCAGCTGCAGCACTCCCTACACAGGCTGTTTCCTAAGTATTATACTGTAGTATTATATTTTCTCTTCTCGCCCTATGACTGCACCCCTGGAGAGGGCTACCTCCTCCCATTGGACAGGAAACAGGACCACTGGATCTTTAAAAGTGCACCGCCCCAAACACGCCAGTATCTGTTTCCTGTTCCATGGGAGCAGGTCAGCAGGTGGTCTTTCCACCTGCATACTGGATTCTTTTTTTTTTTTTTAGAGCTGGGGCACCCGGCTCTTACCTGGCCAAGATCCCGAGCTGTGTAAGACTCTGCTGCTGTAGCCATGGCTAAGTCTGTGTCCTAGCCCCCACACCTCCAGAAGAGGGTCCCTGTGTTCCCCCCCGACGCCTCCAGGACCTGGGCTGTTGGTCTCCGGCTGCTGGCCTGCCAGACTCTGGCGGCCCATGTGACTTGCGGCCGGGTGCACACGCGTGCTGACGTCACACGCCAGGACTGGGTCGCGGCCGGATGACGTCGGCCCGGGATCCCTGTGAGTAGGGATTACCCGTAGGCCTTGCCATCGGCATCCGGGCTGCGGCCTGTTGGGGGCAGGATTGGTTCCGGGCACAGGAGGGTGAGCCGTATCAGCGCCGCGGCGGGGGGCGGGGCCAGCCAGCTCTGACGTTTTGGCGCCAGAAGTTAAAATGGACGCAGGGCCTTTGCTCTGGGTATGTCCAGGATTTTCTGGTGTACTGAAGTGCTTCCCTTGTGGTAGTACTTTGCTGTGGCTCCTATCTACTCTTCCAAAGGTGTGTCATGGAGTCCCAGGGTGCTGAGACATCTGGAGACCCTCAACCTATGGCTGCTGCGGTATGGTTTGGGTAAGAGGGGTCCCCCCCCCTATCAGTCTTTTCATCTATACATTTTTTTTCTAATGCATGATTGTTTGTTTGTAATATAGGAGGAAACTAAGAAACCTAGGAGTAAACCTAGAGAATGCCATATTTGTAAAAAGCAAAACAGTAACGCTTATACTAAAACCTTATGCGGCGGATGTATGAACAGGGTTCTGGATGATCAGGGGCCAGCATTTTTGAGAAGTATGAAGGGGTTAATTAAGAGACAGATCTGGGCCTCCCTCCTACTCCTGCCCCACCTGCGGTGGTTATTCCTGTTCAAGAAGCCCCAGTAGAGACTCCAGGGCCTAGTGGTGATGCTCCCCCCCACCCAGTATGCCGAGGAGGAGGAAGAGGGGGATGAACAACTGTCTGGCCTTGAGGATCCCGGAGAGCTTTCTAATATCATAGAAGCCCCAGGGGAAGATACGGCTAAGAAACTTATGCCGATTGAGTTGGTCAACAGTATTGTAAAGGGGGTTAGACAGACTATGGCCATTGAAGATAACCCTCAGCCTAAATCTATTCAAGACAGCATGTTCGAAAGCCTAGCTCCTGAACAGCGGTATGTGTTTCCCATTCACCAAAGTATTAAGACTTTGATTTCCAATGAGTGGTCCCGCCCGGATAGAAAATTCTTTGTTCCTCGGGCTGTAAGTGCTGTAAGACTCAGGTCTTTTATTTCTTCCCACAGCATTATTTCTGTATTTTATTATTTCATTTTTTTATTTTATTTTAGTACAAAAGAAAATATCCATTCAGTACGGAGGAATCAGCATCTTGGGACACAGCACCAAAGATTGATCCTCCAGTGGCTAAATTGACCCGGAAGGATGCCCTGCCATTTGAGGACTCTGCATCTATGAAAGACCCTATGGATAAAAGAGCAGAGGTCTAAAAAACTGGGAAGCCACTACCGCCTCATTCAAACCTCTTATTGCAACAACGTCTGTTGCCAGGGCAACGGAGGTCTGGCTGACGCAACTTAAGGAGTATATTAGATCTGGTGCCAGTAAAGAAGAACTGTTAGGGAACCCTCAATGATAGGAAGTTTAGCTATCATTCATAGCTGAGGCCTCTGCGGACGCCTTAAAGTTGTCTGCCAGATCAGCAGCTCTTTCCAACTCAGCAAGGAGAACCTTATGGCTTAGAGATTGGAAGGGTGATGTAACCTCTAGAGCTAAGCTCTGTGCGGTTCCCTGTGAGGGAAATCTTTTATTTGGCTCAGCTCTGGAGAAAGTTCTAGAAAAGGCCTCAGACAAGATGAAAGTCTTTCCACTTGTCTCTACCCAGACTGCCAGACCTTCTAGGGGCAGAAGAGGTAGAGGTGGCGCCCAACCTGGAAGAAAGGATTGGAGACCCCCCAAGAGAGGTAGAGGTCTCATGTTTTCTGGCGGTGACACCTCTAAAAAGCTGTCACAATGACGCCAGATTCCTGTGCGACTTTGTTTTTTCTGTTCTGAACGGTGTGCAATTTCAAACAGTAATTTTGTCTGCAATATAATAAAGCATGGCCTTAAAATTTCTTTTTTGTCCTCCCCAGGAGAAATATTTGTTATCACCAACCTTACCTCTAACCCTGATAAGCATGCGGCTATGGTTACAGAAGTTAATTCCCTATTAGACAAAAAGGTCTTAATACCAGTATCGGAGGAACAGAAGGGCAGGGGGTTCTATTCTACCCTCTTTTTGGTAAAAAAAACCTAATGGTTCCTTTCGAATCATTATTAACCTCAAGCCGCTTAACCAAGTCCTAACTTATGAGAGGTTTAGAATGGAGTAAATTTCCTCTGCTATCCTAAACCTGACTCATAATTGTTTCATGGCCACAATAGATCTTAGGTATGCATATTACCATATCCCTATTCATCCGGATCACCAGAAATTTCTTAGGGTGGCGGTGAACATAGCTGGTTCAGTTTGCCACTACCAATACACGGCCATGCCCTTTGGCATTTGCCAGGCTCCCAGGATCTTTACCAAGGTCATGGCAGAGGTTATGGCACACGCCAGAGAAAAAGACATTGTCATAATCCCATACGTCAATGATTTTCTGGTTGTTGGTGATTCTGTCTCCTCAGTATCATCCAATATTGCTTTTGTCGAAGAAGTCTTCGCTAAGCTGGGATGGGAAGTGAACAATGAGAAATCTAATAAGATTCCATCTCAGCATTGCAAATTTTTGGGGATCTGCCTAGATTCTGTGTTGCAGTGGTCCTTTCTACCTGAAAATAAGATATCTCTTGTCATCCAGAAAGTTCAGGGTCTGATAGACAACTCACAAGTTTCTATTAGAAGAGCCATGTCAGTTTTGGGTCTACTTACCTCATGTATCCCGGCAGTTCAGTGGGCCCAATACCATTCAAGATTGTTACAGTCTCAGGTACTAGAGGTCTGGAGGGGGAATAATAAAAATCTGGATGATTTATTTGTTTTGTCTCCACAGACCCTCAGGTCTCTATCCTGGCGGACAAAGAGGGACAATTTAGACAAAGGACTGCCATGGAACATCCAGGATCTACTAATAATAACAACGGATGCAAGTCCTTACGGATGGGGAGCTCACTCGGACTCCCTGGTTCTGCAAGGGGTCTGGAGCCCAGAACACTCCAGAGACTCTCAGAACGTGAGAGAGCTGAGAGCCATGTTCCTAGCAATTAGCACAGTCCCTTCCGGTCATCCGGGGAGGAAATGTAAGGATCCTCATGGACAATGCCTCCGCGGTAGCGTATCTAAACCACCAAGGAGGCACAAGGTCAGTAGAGCTAATGAGGATTATACATTTTATCTTCAAACTGGCAGAGCTTCACCTTCTCTCCCTGACTGCTCTACATCTCAACGGGCTGGACAATTGCAGAGCGGACTTCCTAAGCAGACACCAGCTCCATCAGGGGGAGTGGGAATTAAATCAGGAAGTTTTTCATCAAATTTGTCAACTATGGGGCACCCCACAGATAGACCTGTTTGCCTCCAGGCAGAACAGAAAGATCAGAGCCTTTTATTCCCGATGCCAGTCAGACAGACCACTAGCCCTGGATGCTCTAGCACAATCGTGGCAGACAGGCCTGCTGTACGCCTTCCCTCCTATAAGACTCCTGCCCCGAGTCATCAGGAAGATCAGGCAGGACCAAGCTGAGGTGATATTGATTGCCCCATTCTGGCCAAGGAGGGTGTGGTTCACCTGGCTACGCAAGATGTCAGTGGCGGACCCTTGGGTTCTACCAGAGCAAGTGGATCTCCTGAGCCAGGGCCCAGTATATCATCCAGGTGTAAAGAACCTCCATTTAACAGCCTAGCTTTTGAGAGGCAGCTTCTAAGAGATCGTGGTCTGTCAGATGAAGTGATATCCACGATGTTAGCCAGCAGAAAGAGTCAACTCGGACATCTATTTCAGAAGCTGAAGGACTTTTCTTAAATTTGTTGGTCACCCTGTTAATGTCTTGGAACCACCCAACATTCCGCTAATACTGAATTTCCTCCAGGAAGGACTCAATAAACATCTAAGGCCCAGCACCATTAAAGTACAGGTTTCTGCCTTAAGCGCTCTCTGACTCCAGACTGGCAGAACACCCTTGGGTCAAGCGTTTCATTAAAGCAGCAGTGAGACTTCACCCTTCCATAAAGAGCAAGCTTCCACCTTGGGATCTAAATCTGGTCCTCTCAGGGTTAACATCAACCCCATTCGAACCTATATCAGAAATACAAATTAAGTTTCTCTCCTGGAAGATGGCATTTCTCCTAGCCATTACTTCCGCAAGGAGGGTTGGAGAAATTAGAGCCTTCTTCATAGCTCAACCATACATGGTCATTAGAGAAGATAGAGTCTCTCTCTCCCCTGATCCAGCATTCCTTCCTAAGGTAGTTTCAGACTTCCATAGATCCCAGGAAGTGGTCCTACCGTCCTTTTGTACACATCCATCTAATGACAGAGAGGCTTCCTTTCATTGTTTAGATGTTAAACGTGCATTAATTCACCACTTAGAAGTTACCAAGGAGTGGAGAAAAGATAATAATCTGATAACTTTTCAGGGAAAGAATAAAGGTAGGGCAGCCACCTCTCAGACTATTTCTAGGTGGATTAAGCAAGCCATTAAGGAATGTTACAGGATCAGTGGTAAGGACCTTCCTATCTCGATCACTGCCCACTCTACTAGATCAGTGTCTACCTCGTGGGCAGAGAGGGCTTCAGTATCGATAGAAGAAATCTGCAGAGCAGCTACCGGGAGTACCCCTCATACTTTCTTCAGGCATTACAGATTACAGCTCTCTCCGTCAGAAGACCTCAGATTTGGGTGCAGAGTGTTAGAAGCAGTGGTCCCCCCCCCCTAGGTGGTTATTCCTAGTCTATTCTCCAGGGGTGCCGTCATAGGGCGAGAAGAGAAAATATAAAATTACTAACCGGTAATTTCTTTTCTTTGAGCCTATGACGGCACCCCGCCTAGACCCACCCATTGAGTAGTTACATATATAATGTAAGGTTAGATTTCATATATAGAATAGTATATTTTCATTTATACAGACTTATAAATTAGGTTTGGTAGTGTGTTTTCTACATGTGTGTTTTGTTAAGCTTTCGCTCCTAGGTTCTTGCTGACAGACTGGCGTGTTTGGGGCGGTGCACTTCTTTTAAAGATCCAGTGGTCCTGTTTCCTGTCCAATGGGAGAAGGTAGTCCTCTCCAGGGGTGCCGTCATAGGCTCAAATAAAAGAAATTACCGGTTAGTAATTTTATATTTTGTGCGCAAAATAAAGAAATTGCACATGATGAATGTTGCTAAAAAAAAGTAGCTTGCTTACACCACACCCCTAACATGCCCCCTCCAAGCGAAAGATTTCAGAAATGACACAGCTAGCATAAACTGCTCAAAAATAGTGCGAACTGTTTTATAAATGATGTGCAAAATGTTACACCATGCGCAAAAACGCAAATTACAGAAGAATAATGGCACAAAAAGAATGATACATATGCCCCAATGTCTTTTCTAATTCCAGTTTGTATTAGAGGCTCAGTCTCGCTGCATGCAGCACTACCAGTATTTAACTGTGTCAAGACCAGGGCCTTTAAAGCCTTGTAATTCACAACCCAACCACTGGTGGCAGCAGAGGGTCTGTGTCCCCCGTTACTATTGAAAACATAAAGGTAAATTTATTAAAGTTGTATTACAAAGTTCTATAACTTAATGAAAGACATGTTTGTTTTATATACTGTATGTGTGTGTGTATAATTTAGGGTTAACATGATCCCTGACGCAACAATTGTCAGGGAGCTATGTTAAGTCAATTAGAGTGTCGAGTTAAATGTGTCATTGTGATCAAGTTAACACAGGCTACATCTGTATATATATTTTATTTAGCCGTTCTACCCCTTTACAGTACAGCAAGTAAATGAATAATCTTTACCCACCTTATATATGGCTCATATCTCCATGTGTATTGATGAAGATCTATTTCGGAGCTGTAACTAGAACATTCAGCCAAGTGAGTGTTGCAGTCCAGTAACCGGTCTTCCACTGATCACATGCGGAAGACATACAGTAACTTTTTTTGCCATCAATGTTTAAAAATCGAGAACTAAAGTAATTTTTATGTTGGATTAGGCAAACCTAAGTCTATTGTAAGTCAGTGTGATTACACTATTTCCCTTGTTTCACACGTAGTAATAGTGCGGCCGTATGTACGGATGTAATAGTGCGCCCGTATATTTGAGGGTTCGTGTGTATGCTGTGAAGTATAGGATATGCGGCTGCACAGTGCACACTATGTATGAATCTACGGCCCTATCGTAAACGGACCCGTAAAAAATGAACAAGACCATTATTTGCGGCTGAATATGCGGCCGAGGATTGACAGGCGGTCCGTACAAAGTACTTCAAAAATAGCCGGGAATGATGCCGAATGCCGATGCCTCTAATAGTTACTATATTAAATTAATCAAAGACATTTTATTTGTAATCAAGACACTTTCGTTGATCAATAATTTATTTCTAACGAATCCATCATTTTGCAATTAAATATACTGTTAAAAAAAATAGATATATAAATAAATGTATATTTATCTATATATTTATTTTTTGACATTATATTTAATTGCACAATGATGGATTCGTTAGAATTAAATTATTGACAAACGAAACTGAATTTATTTCCAAGAAAATGTGTTTTATTCATTAAATATTAATTAGTACAGGAAGCACTATAAGCCGGTAATTCATATTCCCGGTAATAGAGCTTTCTGTACTAATCATCACTTTACTTTAATGAAAACATCAAATGTTTCTTCTAATTATGTTATGACAATAACATTATTAGAAGAAACATTTAGAATTATATGTGCGCTCAGCTGATTGGCTGTTCGGCTGAGCGCACATATAATGAGCCGGTCCGCAGTACAGTCACTTCATTGTGCTGCGGACCAGCGAAGAGGACACATCGGGGTGAGTATAGAGCTCTCCCCACCCCCTCCCCGGCACTGCACCCCTCCCAGCAAGGAAGGGGGGTCACTTAACCCCTTCCTTGCTGGGATGGGTGCAGTCTGACATCAGTCTGGCCCCCCGGGGGTTAAGGGGGATGCAGTACATCCTCCCTTAACCCCTTGGGGGTCAGACTGTAAGCAGCGATCTGTAAAGATGCTGCATACTGTAAGGAGCACAACACCGCTCACAATGATGGGTGTTGTGCTCCTGTTTGTGTGTTTTGTGTGTTTCTCCCTTTTTGTTTTTCAGATATCGGTATCCTGGGGATTACGTCGGATTCCATGGACTACGTCGATGACCAGCGGTTGTTCTTTGAATTTTTTTTAATAAAATGGTCAATGAGGGTTGTGGGGGTGTTTTTATTTGAATAAAAAAATTTGTAAACTTGTGTCTTGTCTTTATTTCTTTACTTTATAGACTTAGTAGTGGAAGCCGTCTAATAGACGGAATCCATTACTAAGTTGGGGCCTAGTGTTAGCCGGTATAAAATGGCTAACACTAACCCCCCATTATTACCCCAGTACCCAATGCCACCAGGGGTACTGGGAAGAGCCGGGTGCCAGTGGTCCCGGAGCGTCAATATTGGCGCTCCTGGACCGGGCGGCAGCAGGCTGGTAAGATTTAGGCTGGGGAGGGCCTAAACCAATGGCTCTTCCCACCCTGGTGTTACCAGGCTGCTGTCGTTTGGTTTTTAACCCGGCTGGTTATAAAAATAGGGGGGACCCTATGCGTTTTTTTTTAATTATTTATTTATTTAAAAAAAAAACGCATAGGGTCCCCCCTATTTTTATAACCAGCCGGGTTAAAAACCAAACGACAGCAGCCTGGTAACACCAGGGTGGGAAGAGCCATTGGTTTAGGCCCTCCCCAGCCTAAATCTTACCAGCCTGCTGCCGCCCGGTCCAGGAGCGCCAATATTGACGCTCCGGGACCACTGGCACCCGGCTCTTCCCAGTACCCCTGGTGGCATTGGGTACTGGGGTAATAATGGGGGGTTAGTGTTAGCCATTTTATACCGGCTAACACTAGGCCCCAACTTAGTAATGGATTCCGTCTATTAGACGGCTTCCACTACTAAGTCTATAAAGTAAAGAAATAAAGACAAGACACAAGTTTACAAATTTTTTTATTCAAATAAAAACACCCCCACAACCCTCATTGACCATTTTATTAAAAAAAATTCAAAGAACAACCGCTGGTCATCGACGTAGTCCATGGAATCCGACGTAATCCCCAGGATACCGATATCTGAAAAACAAAAAGGGAGAAACACACAAAACACACAAACAGGAGCACAACACCCATCATTGTGAGCGGTGTTGTGCTCCTTACAGTATGCAGCATCTTTACAGATCGCTGCTTACAGTCTGACCCCCAAGGGGTTAAGGGAGGATGTACTGCATCCCCCTTAACCCCCGGGGGGCCAGACTGATGTCAGACTGCACCCATCCCAGCAAGGAAGGGGTTAAGTGACCCCCCTTCCTTGCTGGGAGGGGTGCAGTGCCGGGGAGGGGGTGGGGAGAGCTCTATACTCACCCCGATGTGTCCTCTTCGCTGGTCCGCAGCACAATGAAGTCACTGTACTGCGGACCGGCTTATTATATGTGCGCTCAGCCGAACAGCCAATCAGCTGAGCGCACATATAATTCTAAATGTTTCTTCTAATAATGTTATTGTCATAACATAATTAGAAGAAACATTTGATGTTTTCATTAAAGTAAAGTGATGATTAGTACAGAATGCTCTATTGCCGGCATATGAATTACCGGCTTATAGTGCTTCCTGTACTAATTAATATTTAATGAATAAAACACATTTTCGTTTAAATAAATACAGTTTCTTTGTTCAATAATTTAATTCTAACGAATCCATCATTGTGCAATTAAATATACTGTCAAAAAATAAATATATATATAAATATACATTTATTTATATATATATTTATTTTAACAGTATATTTAATTGCAAAATGATGGAATCGTTTACATTTAATTATTGAACAATAAAAGGGACTTTATTAGACAGAAAATGTGTTTTATTAATTCAATATATTAACCATGAGAGACATCGGCTATAGTGCAGAGGATCGCAAACCCCGGTAATAGCGAGTCATGTAAACTGTGTTCCCTGCTTTCCCAGATGCATCCAGAGGTGTTTCCATCACTTTCTTAACATTTTATTTGTTATTTTTAGTTGAACCAGATTTCCAAGTAAATGACCGTATGTTTTGAGCCGCATGTCTATTTTTTCCCACGGCCGTAGTTTCACCCGCACATTTACAGCCGCATAAAAAATACAGCCGCACAGTTACAGCGTGTGAAACCAGCCTTTAGCAGTAAATTCAAAGAAGGTGAATACAGTAGGTACAGTTGCCCTGTAAAAATTCAGATAAAAACCTCGTGATTAATGTGTGTTCTAATGACCACTAGATGGCAATGTAGGAGTAGCTTTTGAAACTGGTGGCGCCCACTATTCAAAATAAAGGTAAGGGAAAATAATATATGAAAATAATAGATGGATTGGTAACATCTATGGCAGTTTTTTTTCTGTGCAGATAATGTAAAGAATAGAGGCAAAGAATGCATAATGGTTGAAGGGGAACTCCATGTAGAGGTTAAAAAAATGAAACTTCTGCAGTATACAAACTGTTTGTATCTTGCATATTGTAAGACCAGTAATATTTATTTTTTCGCCAATGGAGTTATTTGACAGATTTTTTTTTTTTTTGCAGCATAAGCTGATGTTTTTATTGGTACACCTTTTGGGTACATGTGACGTTTGGATAGCTTTTATCTATATTTTTAAGGGGGCGGGATTAACAAAAAATTGTCATTTTGGTTAGTTTTTAATTTTTTTTAATGGCGTTCATCGGGTGGTATAATTAATGTAACAGGTTAATAGACTGGGTCATTACGGACGCAGCGATACCAAATATGTGTATCTTATTTATAGGGGGTTGTTTATAAAGGTAGGGTTGGTGAATGTGTATATTTATTTATTTTAACTATTTATGTATTTAATTTTTAATTAATGTATTTGTGTGTGTGTGTGTGTGTGTGTGTGTGTGGTGTGTGTGTGTTTGTTTTTCTTCTACTTTTGCAGATTATATTACAGCACATGATGTGTGCTGTAATGCATGATATAGTGAATGAGCTTTCAGCTTTACAGCTGACAGCTCATTCAAAGCTGAGTACCAGGAGGGAGCCAGAGCCGGATCCGGGCAGGGGTGAGCCAGGGGAGGGAGAGGGAGCTAGAGGGGGACAGGGAACGAGGGAGCCAGAGCAGGAGCTAGCGGGGGGGGGGGGGGGGGGGGGGGGTAGCACATGTGAGTGAAAGGGAAGCCGGATCGGGGGAGGGGGGGCGGATCGCATGGATGGGGGGGGGAGGCGGATCGCATGGAGAGGGGAGGGGGATGAATCGCATGGGAAGGGGGGGGGGTTGCAAGGGGAGGAAGCAGGATCGAGGCGGGGGGAGCAGCAGCACGGAGAGGGAGCTGGACTGGGGCGGGGGGAGCAGCATGGGGTCAGAGAGGGAGGGATAGAGGCTGGGGGAGGACATCAGCAGAGGCGGCAGGAGGAGGCAATGTCCGTAGCCTCCTTCCGCCGCCCTGATCAGCCAGGGGCATCAGATCTCCCCATAGACGCTACGACCGCGGCGTCTATGGGGTAAACTGCCCGGGGGGAGCACGGCTCCCCTCCGGGCAGTGGCAGCGGGAGGAGACTGTTACACAGCCTCCTCCCGCTGCCCGATCTCAGATAGGGAGCGCGGGGGAGGCAGAAAAGGCATGACGTCCAGGGACGTCATGATGCGTTCTGCTGCTGCTTTTCATGACGTCCCTGGACGTCATATTGGGGGAAGGGGTTAATGTACTTTTTATCCGGAGTTCCCCTTTAATTAGTGTGGATAGAACGTATAAAAACAGATAAAGGGGCACATTACATATCATTCAAAGAGAATGATTTACTTTACTATCAGATGTTCGTGTAATAAAATTTACGCCGGCCATATGAAAACAGCTGTATGAACTAGGCTAGGATTTTCACTGAATTCCGGCCGCAGAAAACTGACCTGCCAGTCAGTGTGTGTACGCTCCGGCCAGGATCCCATTCAAAATGAAGCTATGTCTCACCCCGCAAATCTACAGCGCTAGTTCTGCAGCGAGAACTACGGCTGTAGTTTTACGCAGTGTGAACATTAGCCTTAGGGTCCTATTAGATCAGGGATGTCAAACTCAGGCTCTCCAACTGTTGCAAAACTCCAAGTCCCATCATGCCTGGACAGCCAAAGCTTTTGCTTTGGCCGTCCAGGCATGATGGGAATTGTAGTTTTAAAACAGCTGGAGGGCCTGAGTTTGACACGTCTGTATTAGAAGAAGCGGTTTTTAATGATTAACCATAAAAGATCACAAACAAGATTGTTTGTTGTTAACCTAAAATCGCTCACCATATTGCACAGAACAATAGTCATTAGTTGCTATCATTAAAACAATCGTTACTACGACCGTTTACTCCATCTGATCACAGCAAAAGAAGGAACAATTTGGAATTACACTGAACGATTGGTGAATGAAGTGCGGAATTACAGCCGTCAATTAGCGAATGATTAGCGATGATTTTAGTGTCAGATCTAAATTAACGGTCAACGACACGTAAACGATTTTTCGATCGTTGCCTGCTATTAAACAGAACGAGTATTGTTTAAATTCGATGCATTATAATCGTCCCGTGTACATGGGCCCTTACTCTTTTGGTACATCTTTTTTCACCTTTTCTTTTCCTTCATCCTCCCAATGTTTATCCTCTTTTTTTTCTTCTATAAATCAGCCACAAAAACTAAACCACAAAAAAAGAGAAGAAAGAAACCAAAGCAGAAAAGTGCCCTTCAGCCCTTAAAGTTCTTATAGCTACTCCTTTCCCTTTCCTCAACCTTCCTCCACTCCCCCTCCATCCATTCCTCCTCCTGGGGTTACAGAAAAGCAGCGACCAGTGAAGCAGCGAAGATAAAAAAAAACTTCTTCTTATATAAAGAATACATTTCTACCTTACATCCCAAAATTTACTCCTATGCCAATATTCCGTCCACCCCTAACCCCCCGAGAGAAGCTGAGAGAGTTCATACAAAAAAGAGAAAAAAAAATAATATTCATCTTAACACCCTTAATGAACCATCTTTTTTTCCATTGACATCTTGTTAATCCATGCATCCCATGTTGCACGAAACTTATTATTTTTCCCTCCCTGGCAAGATCTGTACTAATCATTAATAACCTTTCTTACGACTTCATGGAATTCCATAGTGGATGGGCAGTCTTCATAAAGAACAATTTGTTGAAGGGATTGTCCAGCGAAAATTATTTTCATTTAAATCAACTGGTGTCAGAAACTTAGATAGATTTGTAATTTACTTTTATGTAAAAATCTCTACTTTATTTTTACCAAACATTATTACCAAACATTAAGCTGCTGTATGTCCTACAGGAAAGGTTGTTTATTTACATTCAGAAACAGTGCTCTCCGCTGACATCTCTGGCCGAGTCAGAAAGTAATAGAAGTAAATTACAAATTAATATAACTTTCTGACACCAGTTGATTTGAAAGAAAAAAAAATTTTTGGCGGACAACTCTTTTAAGCAAGAATTTCCCATCACCTATAGTACACTCCCAACATACCCTAACAGCCATTCCTTGGGACCTTTGTATATAATTTATCTCTAATCTATTTCCTATGTCTTCCAACAGTAGTATCCACATACACCTTTGAACATTCAAAAAACATATGAAAAAAACCCCACTGCAGGTGCTTTAGGCCAGTGCTTCTCAAACTTTTTCTGCTGGAGCCTCACCCAACAGACCAAAGCAATGCCAGGGCCTCACCATCTGTGATGAAAGTCCATTTAAAAGCTGAAAATAATGCTATGGCTACCTTTCACCTGTCTCCCAGGCTCTATATGCTAATAAAGCAAGGACAAAATGAATTAGTAATGTTGCTAAAATGGAGATTTTTGCAAACAGCAAAAGGACTGTGCAGATCATAGTTGCTTTGTGAAAACTGGCTCCTCAGCTGGGCCTCACCAACAACTAGGGGGCGCCTCACAGTTTGAGAAGCACTGCTCTAGGCCATACTATATCCCTTTTGTACCCAAATTTCCACATAATTTTTGAGGTGTTATATAGGTGATGCATTATAAAAAAAAATGTGTTAGTCTATGTGAAGATTTACAACTAACCATCTTCCCCTACTCCATTACTTCCCCCCCATTGACAATCATCTATTGTACCTAAATCTTTTTCCCATTCCTCCCTACAGCCATGAAGCACCTTTTCCCCTACCACCCCCATCAATATGCCGTAGATCTTTTTTTGTTACGTGCTTCCATTAAGTACTTTACCAGTCACTCCTCTGATGTGTTTAAGGCCTCTCTTTTTAGTCTTTGCCATAAGAGAGCTCCGAAAAAATTGATAATAACGGCTTTTTGGAACTCATGATGTGAGGAGAGCTTTTCAAAAGACCAGAGTACTTCTCTCAAAAAAAACCTGTGACACCAGTTTTAGACCATATTTTCCCCAAACCCCATCTTCCTGGATTTTAATCATTTATTTATAGTGCACATTATTAAATAGTGACATGACTTCTTTTAGCACCATTAATTTGTAATACTTTTTTCCTTTTACCTTATACCTTATGAATAAGGTCCACTGTGGGATATTGCTTTGAATCTACATAAATAAGCTGTCCAAACTTCAGAAGCTCCCAAATATTATCAACCCTATACTTATGCTGTGCAACCATTGGGACTAAATGCAGTCATTGTGAATAAAAGCCGAAATAGAATAGTTTGCTTTACATATTGTATAAGCAGTACATGGATACTGCTCTACAGCTATATAGAGACTGGAACAGAGCCCAAGATCTTCTTGACAAAGAGGAACGCATTCCTTGAATCGTGCTTTGGATCTCACAAGCACCCATAGAACTGTTGTGACGTCACACAGTATCCTGTACTGGAGATCCCATTCGGTGCGTGAGTATGCTCTACCAGCTGGAGCACGTTCCTTGCCAGAAGAATCTACACAACCATCCACCCGCATTCACTGAGCCTTGGAAGAACCAATTCGGGACATACCTTCACACTGATCAGCAGCAGGTTAGTCTTGTGGTAATGCAGTGGATAGTTTGGTGGGAACATTGCTTGGAGCTAAGCCGGTAAATAGGCATTTTTAAGATGAATATTTCATGTGATTAACGTAGATATAAGATATACAGTATGTTTTGCATGTAGCACAGAACAGGATCTCTATTAGTAAGATTTTATTCAGTGTTTGCCAGGCAAGTAGTCAAAATCTCTAGTATAGGTATTACCAAGTTCCAGACGGGCAGCGCACTTGTATATCACCCTCTTGGAATTGAACACATGATGCCAGGTTCACATACAGTAAAATTATATTAAAATATAATAGTCATTTTCATTGAAAAATATAGCTGTAGTTATAATGTAGTAATGTGCTCTATTGATGTCCATGGGGAATTGACCATTAGTGCACACACAGTAGAGAAATAGAAAATGGCCATAATTGCATTTGGACGTAACAATAATGAACCTGCTTATTATTTACGACCTATTATTGAAAGTAATGCTGTTTTTATGGGAAAACATCTCCTGCGGTAACACACAAAATACAGTGAGCCGGAGAGTATCACACACAGCTCATTCTTCTTTTAGATCTCACTTACAATTGGTGGGGGTCCAAACACCCAGAACCTGACCCTGACCAATCAAAACTTTTTACATGTCTCTGTGACATGTCATAAGTAGAGATGATCGTACATCAGGATTTTGCAGGTCTGATCGAACTCAAATATTCTCGAACCTACCGCATTTGATTCCCGATGCCTTCCTGTTCTGTGGGAAAGGAGGAGACAGCCCGAGTACCGCCTGGAATTCCGGGATACAGCCTAGGTAATAGCCTAGGTAATAGGCTGTATCCCGGAACACCAGGCGGTACCCTGGCTGTGTCCTGCTTCCCCACGGAACAGGAAGGCATCGGGAATCAAATGCGGCAGGTTCGAGAATATTCGAGTTCGATCGAACTTGCAAAATCCGGATGTTCGATCATCTCTAGTCATAAGTTCTTTCCAAATGGCTGGTGAACTTTAACATTTGCCTTAGCAGTTAGGTTCTCTGTTTCTTTCCTTCACAGTGCGCAAGGTGGTTGTACCTGTTTTTAATTTTAGAATGTTGGATGGTATGTGCATGCATGCTATTTACTGGAAAGGTATGTTGTCCCCATACACGTGATTTTACAGGTTAGACAAACAGTTATCTGATCAACGTTTTGTGCAGCTTTAGTGTATAAGAATTCTATGCAAATGTTATAACCTGAACTTCCTTAAGCCTTTTACTGTAATCAAGAAAAATATTTTCCCTAAAAAAAATCTGACCACTGAAAATAACATGATTTTTTTTCAATCACAGTTGTATTCAGAAAGCCTTCAGAACCTTACCCTTGTGCTAAAATAAAAAAATCATCATGTTTTTCCCCATCAACCTGTACTCAATACTCCTGAAACTTTGCTTAGAAATAAGAATGACACCTTTGCTATGACACTTTAAATGTAGCTCTGAAGGCCTCCTGTTTCTCTTGATCATCTTTGAGATGTCTCATCACCGTTACTGGAGTCACTTAGTGATAAATTCAGTTGATCAAACATGATTTGGATAGACACAGCCCTTTCTATATAAGGGTGCCTTTACACAGACAGATTTACACTACCCTTCCAAAGTTTGGGGTCACATTGAAATGTCCTTATTTTTTAAGGAAAAGCACTGTACTTTTCAATGAAGATAACTTTAAACTAGTCCTAACTTTAAACAAATACACTCTATACATTGCTAATGTGGTAAATGACTATTCTAGATGCAAATGTCTGGTTTTTGGTGCAATATCTACTTAGGTGTATAGAGGCCCATTTCCAGTCACTCCAGTGTTCTAATGGTACAATGTGTTTGCTCATTGCTCAGAAGGCTAATTAATGATTAGAAAACCCTTGTGCAATCATGTTCACACATCTGAGAACAGTCTAGCTCGTTACAGAAGCTACAAAACTGACCTTCCTTTGAGCAGATTGAGTTTCTGGAGCATCACATTTGTTGCTATAATTAAACGCTCAAAATGGCCAGAAAAAGAACTTTCATCTGAAACTCGACAGTCTATTCTTGTTCTTAGAAATTAAGGTTATTCCATGCAAGAAATTGCTAAGAAATTGAATGGAGTAGTACACACCGTTGTAGGAAATCTTCAGAGGACAGCACAAACAGGCTCTAACCAGAGTAGAAAAAGAAGTGGGAGGCCGCATTGCACAACTAAGCAAGAAGATAAGCACATTAGAGTCTCTAGTTTGAGAAACAGACGCCTCACAGGTCCCCAACTGGCATCTTCATTAAATAGTACCCGCAAAACACCAGTGTCAACATCTACAGTGAAGAGGCGGCTGCGGGATTTTGGCCTTCAGGGCAGAGTGGCAAAGAAAAAGCCATATCTGAGACTGGCCAATAAAAGAAAAAGATTAAGATGGGCAAAAGAACACAGACATTGGACAGAGGAAGACTGGAAAAAAAGTGTTGTGGACAGATAAATCCAAGTTTGAGGTGTTTGGATCACAAAGAAGAACATTTATGAGACTCAGAACAAATGAAAAGATGCTGGAAGAATGCCTGACGCCATCTCTTAAGCATGGTGGAGGTAATGTGATGGTCTGGGGTTGCTTTGGTGCTCGTAAGGTGGGAGATTTGTACAGGGACAGCGCTTGATTGGAGCCAATTTCATCCTACAACAGGACAATGACCCTAAACACACCTCCAAATTGTGCAAGAACTATTTACAGCAGAAGCAGGCAGCTGGTATTCTATCATTGGTAATGGAGTGGCCAGCGCAGTCACCAGATCTGAACCCCATTGAGCTGTTGTGGGAGCAGCTTGACCATATGGTACGCCAGAAGTGCCCATCCAACCAATCCAACTTGTGGGAGCTGCTTCTAGAAGCGTGGGGTGCAATTTCTCCAGCTTACCTCAACAGATTAATAGCTAGAATGCCAAAGGTGTGCAATGCTGTAATTGCTGCAAAAGGAGGATTCTTTGACGAAAGCAAAGTTTGTTGTAAAAACAATGTTATTTCAAATACAAATCATTATTTCTAACCTTGTCAATGTCTTGACTCTATTTTCTATTCATTTCACAACGTATGGTGGTGAAGAAGTGTGACTTTTCATGTAAAACACAAAATTGTTTGGGTGTTTGGGAGCGCGCCCTAGCTCTGCTTAAACTTAAAGGAACAGTGCATCCCTAATTGGCTATGCACAAAATCACCTGCCTATAAAGCTGCACCTGTGCTCACATTCCCTGTTCGAGCCTCTACATACTTCCCATTAGTGTGTGGCCCAGCTCTCGCATATCCTGTCTGTGTATCCTCTCCGTATATTCCCGCCTGTGTATCCTGCCCAGCGGTTCCAGTCATTCTTGGTTCCTGCCTTTTGACTGCTGTCGCAGTTCCAGCCGAGCCTCCTGCTGAGTTCCTGTCTATCTACCTACTAGTCTCCAGCTGCACCTCGCCACCACCACTAGTAAGCCAAGCCAAGGGTAGCGACCTGGTCGCCTTGTAGCGGGCACTGGTGAAGACCAGCGGCCCCTTAGACCCCACTCCCTGGTGCAGCTTATGTCATCGCTAGTGGTGGCAAAGGGGAACCACAACTCCCAGCGTTGCATAGACAGTGAAGAGGTCAGATAATCTGTCTGTGTAAAAGCACCATAAGGTCTCACCTCTAAAAAAACATATCAGAGCAAAAACCAAGCTACTGTATGAGTGGGAAAGAACTGCCGGCAGAGCAGACAGGATTGTGTAAAGGCAAAGACTTGGAGAAGGGTGCAAAACATTTATGCTGCGCTAAAAGTTCCCAAGACTGTGTTCAAACATAGTGTTTAATTAGCGTTAATTAGCAATATTTTGCGGCAAATTGTCCAAGAGCTCTATAACTCTTAAATGGAAACGGTTTGAAACAACTAAGACTCTTTCTAGAGCTGATCGCGCCACCAAGTAAGGGTCCTATTAGATGAAGTGTTTTTTTTTTTAATCAATTAGCGATAAACAATGACAAACATAATTTAATAATTTATAGTCCAGTAGCAATGCGAGCGAGCACTAACGTGCATATATGGTAGTCAGGACCCTCTGGGCTAGGACAATCGGAGTAGAGGATGTTAAGGCATAGGAATAGGCAGCCAGGTGGTGCATATAGCTGAAAAAGATATATCAAAATCACATCCAGAAGCAAAAAGAGCTAGCACTCACCGTATGCTGCAAATATAGTCCTTTATTCGGGGTAAATCAGCATGATCATAGGGGAGGGAGGTGAAAGCAGGAGCGTGAAGGCGACAGGCTGTTTCACTCGCAGTACGCGAGTTTCGTCAGGCCCACGGACGTCACTGCCGGGGGAGGGTCTTGTATAAATACGTAACAACAAGTAAGTGAAATTAAAAACAATTAAAAACAGTACAAAAAGTTGTTACAAGAAGGAACCAAAGTCATTACGCTCGTTAAGACCTATGGGTCCTACAGCATGTAGTCTGCTGATCCACATGGATTCCCTCTGGAGCAAACGCTGGTGGCGATCTCCGCCATTGGTATTACAAAAAACTCTTTCCAATCCTAGAAATTTTAATACCTTGGTGTCTCCACCATGGGTTCCCCGTACATGTGAAATTAATCTAGGTACCCCTTTTCCTGTTTTTACAGAGTAACAATGTTCCTTGTATCGAGTGTTAAGAGCTCTTTTTGTTTTTCCAACATAAAAACGTCCGCAAGGACAAAAAATAGAATAGACAACAAAGGTGCTCTTGCAAGTGATAAGCTCGTTAATAAAGCACTCTTTGCCATTGAGTTTTACACAGGATACAGGGTGCATTTGGTTACAGTAAGCACATTGGCCGCATTTTTTATTACCTACAATCGTGTTCACACTAAGCCAATTTTTCTGCGATCCAGTAGCATCGTGGGAACCTGGTTTCTTCTTGAGTGTTTCACCTAGGGTAACATTTTTACGATACGTAACAATGGGTTTATGAATAGCTATATTACTAAGATCTGGGTCATCCTCAATATAGTGCCAATGTCTACGTATGCTGTCATTAATACATTTATTCATGTTGGTATTTTGGAAGGAAAAGACGAACCTTTTAGGTCTCGAACGAGGACTTTTTTTACTCATTAGTAGCTGGGAACGGTCTTTCTGAGATACTTTTTCTATGGCTCTGTTTACAATGGAGTGTGGGTATTCTCTCTCTTCTAGTCTTTGTGCTAGTTCAGAAGCTTGCTGCATAAATAAGTCTGTTGTGTTATTGATTCTCTTAAGTCTGAGAAATTGACTGTATGGGATGCTGTTTTTTACCTGGTATGGATGAGAGCTGTGATAATGTAGAATGGAGTTGGTGGTCTGTGGTTTCCTGTAAACAGAAGTAACCAGGTTCCTCTCAGATATATCAACTAATACATCTAAAAACTCAATTTTGTGCCCCCCAAATTTACTAGTGAAAATCATATTGACGTTGTTGTTCTCATTTAAATACCTAACAAAATCATTAAACTGCCCCTCGGAACCCTCCCAAACAATAAATACATCATCCACATATCTAAAATAATTCTTAATGTGGGAAATAAAGGGATTGCGGGTATGAAAAACAGTATTCATCTCCATAAATGTCAGAAAAAGATTAGCGTAGGTGCATGATACGGGTGTACCCATCGCGGTACCGGTATTCTGCCCGTACCATGCACCTTCAAAAACAAAGTAATTATTAGTGAGAATAAATAATAAAGCCTCCTTAACAAAATTACGTAAAGAAAGGGGATGGTTAGTAAGCTCGAGGATGCGATCGATAGCCTCTACACCCGCATCATGGGCGATGCGGGTGTAGAGGCTCTCGACGTCCACCGAAGCCAGAAAACAACCTTGGCTTAGTGTGAACACGATTGTAGGTAATAAAAAATGCGGCCAATGTGCTTACTGTAACCAAATGCACCCTGTATCCTGTGTAAAACTCAATGGCAAAGAGTGCTTTATTAACGAGCTTATCACTTGCAAGAGCACCTTTGTTGTCTATTCTATTTTTTGTCCTTGCGGACATTTTTATTTTGGAAAAACAAAAAGAGCTCTTAACACTCGATACAAGGAACATTGTTACTCTGTAAAAACAGGAAAAGGGGTACCTAGATTAATTTCACATGTACGGGGAACCCATGGTGGAGACACCAAGGTATTAAAATTTCTAGGATTGGAAAGAGTTTTTTGTAATACCAATGGCGGAGATCGCCACCAGCGTTTGCTCCAGAGGGAATCCATGTGGATCAGCAGACTACATGCTGTAGGACCCATAGGTCTTAACGAGCGTAATGACTTTGGTTCCTTCTTGTAACAACTTTTTGTACTGTTTTTAATTGTTTTTAATTTCACTTACTTGTTGTTGCGTATTTATACAAGACCCTCCCCCGGCAGTGACGTCCGTGGGCCTGACGAAACTCGCGTACTGCGAGTGAAACAGCCTGTCGCCTTCACGCTCCTGCTTTCACCTCCCTCCCCTATGATCATGCTGATTTACCCCAAATAAAGGACTATATTTGCAGCATACGGTGAGTGCTAGCTCTTTTTGCTTCTGGATGTGATAATTTAATAATTTATTGCTAACCTGAAATGGTTACGAAATACTACGATCGATTACTCCTTCTGATGATGTGGAATTAGGGTTCGTTTACACAGAAAGATTATCTGACAAATTATCTGCCAAACTTTTGAAGCCAAAGCCAGAAACAGGCTATAAACAGAGATCAAGTCATGAGGGAAAGCCTGAGATTTCTCCCCTTTTCAAATCCATTCCTGGCCTTGGCTTCAAATCTTTGGCAAATAATCTGTCAGATAATCTTTCTGCGTAAATGGACCCTTACACTGAATGATTAGTGAACAAATGTGGAATTACAGTGAACAAATAACAATTATTTTGTTGTCAGGACCAAATGAACGATTTCTCACTGGTTGTTTGATCGTTGCCTGCAGTTACACAAAACAATTATTGTGTAAAGTTGAAAGATAATTTGCATGATAATCATCCCATGTAAAAGGCCCAAAGTAATCGGTAAAGTGGGCCTTGGTAAGAGAAGTGGCCAAGAACTTATTTGTCACTCTGGCTGTACTCCAAAGATCCTGTGTGCAGATGGGAAAAGCTTTTAGAAGATCAACCACTTCAGCAGTCCCTCAATCTTGGCTTTATGGCCAAGTGGCCAGAAAGAAACCTTTCCCTAGTAAAAGACACATGAATATTTGCTCTCAGACTGAAAAAAAGGAAAAGAGATGATCATTTTGTTTCAGCATGTTGAAAGACCATGATCAGCTCCATTGCATAGGGCATAAAAGCTGATCGCTGGAGGTCCTCCACAGTCCTGAGAATGGAGACACAATTGTCCCTGCAATAAATAAAGTGGTCACCATGCCTGCGTAGTCACTGTGCCTCCACATAATTCATTCTGTGGGGCTGCCGAATGTTTCAGAATTTAGAGAATGAATGGAGTGCAGGACAAGGTGGCTGCAGCAGCATGGTGAGTGCTCCATTCATTGCAGAGGATAATTATCTTCATACGTGGGCTTGGGCTTGTTATCCCATATGCACGTGACCTGTAGCCAACCCCCCCAAAAGTGAGATGCCACTATCAAAAAAATAGTGTGCCCTGAATACCCCCTTTTTCCACAGTTTCTTGATAATGCAATTCAACTTTCAATGACCTTGAGCTACATTTTTTCTACATACTGTACAATGGTCTTGACCATTGTATCTTGAAACCATACTAAACATACAATGCCATCTATTTGAAAACTTAAATGGTATTCTGGTAAAAATAAACTTTCCCTATTTTCTGGATATTGGAAAAGTAGGAGATTGCAGGGGATCCAACCTCTGTTTTCCCCCGTGATTTCCATATCTGGCTCAGTGGCTCTATTCATTCCTATGTAGCTTACTCTGCTCTCCTACTTTTCCCCTATATTGTGGATAGGGGAAAAATAAATTTTTCCTGGAATATTTCCTTAAGCTTTCCAGTACTTACTAGCTGCTATATGCCCTGCAGGAAGTGGTGTGTTCTTTTCAGTCTGGCACTGTGCTCCCTGCTTCCACCGCTGTCTGTGTCAGGAACTGTGCCAAGCAAGAGATGGAGATTTGCTACTACTCTGGAAAGTTCCAGACACAGACAGAGGAAGATAGGATCCTGCCAGACTGTAAAACACCACTTCCTGCAGAACATACAGCAGCTGATAAGCACTGTGAAGCTTCATTTAAAAAAAAAATAATAGAAGTCATTTAGAAATCTGTACAATTTTCTGGTTCCCTTTATAGTAAAAAATTTCTCTGTAGTATCCCTTTTAACTTGTAGTGATTTCTCACTACACTAAACATGACTGCACCAGGGTCCAGTGACAGCATGCTTTACACCAATCCAACGCTTGGCATTGTGCCTGGTGATCTTAGGCTTGCATGTAGCTAATCATGATAACCCATGCCATGAAGCTCCTGGTACACAGTTTATGTATAATAATAATAATAATAATAATAATTTTTATTTATATAGCACCAACAGATTCTGCAGCACTTTACAATTCTGGGGGTACATACATAGACAAAAATCAGACATTACAGAGATCTACATATAATTATCCATACATGAGGAGTGAGGTCCCTGCTCCCATGCATGAGCTTACAGACTATCAGGAGGGGGTGCGAGATAAAATGGCAGAGGGGCAAAGTCCTTCCTTTTCAGCATGGTCCGGCCATCTTTATAAATAAGGCAGTGCTGTTACAGGTGGGTAAACCAGTCGCCAACCAATGCCTGCCTGCTACAGGTCTAAGTGCTTGAGTGCCTGGCGTATGTTTTTGGGGGAGGGGCAAATTAGGGAACCTGGTAAGCCTGCTTGAACAGATGTGCTTTGAGTGCACGTTTGTCAGACTCGCCTCCAATACCCAAAGCTTCAGTCTTGGGTAATGCATTCCATAGAACTGGTGCAGCTCTATATGCCTCAGGCACTATATGCCTCAATATTTGGTGCCCCTGCTCTGTCTCCCAAATTCACTGCCTATCTCCTCTGCACCTTAGCTGTACACCTTAGCTAAAGGTTGCATGCATGCGAATAGCAAACCGCTCATTTATCAATGCTAAGCCTGTGACTACTGCTGTCACACCGCAATGCAGTAGAGGATGAATGAGAACAATAGTGAGAGTGCAGGAAGCAATGCATTCTCTCAGTTAAGGCAGCAATCAATCAACAGACCAATAGATTTCACTAGTCATTAACACGTTAACTACAAGTCTAATCTGGGCAATCAAAAAAGATCAGGTTTCATGAATGAATCAGAACTCTATTCTATTATCTGGCCAGACTAGTCACTGTTTATCTTAGTAGATCACTTTTCGTTTGGATAACTGGAGGCACCTGGCACAAAGCCTGTCTGTAGTGAATAGATTCTGAAATTTCACTATTTTATGGACTTGAATTTGAAATGTTTTGTGCGTTTGTTTTCTTATTGTAAACGTGAACCTTAGGGGTATATTCATACGTAGCGTACTGGTGGGTGTTGTAGCTCCCCATAATTGTGTGCCCTCCGCCTTCCTGCGTAGCATCCTGCTCACCACTGCTACCTCCTCTACACCTTGACTCTGCTTCTTCTCCCAATCATCTCTCAACCTTGGCAACCTAAGGATCCATCTCCCATCGTTCCTTGTTTAGCAAAAAGGTTTATAGGTCCCTGTAAAGTGCCAAGGGGCTAAACTGTTCTCACTACCCAGTTTCTGACCTGGCACACATTTGTCTGTGTGACTCTTATCCTTACTGCACTACCAGCCGAAGGAACTTCATTTGTTTTGAATTAGAATGCGGGCACATTTGGGTGTGCCCCTGTTCCAATTAACCATTGCAGACAATGTAAAGTGTGACTGGAGCTACACTTTACATTGTATGCACTGTCAATACTATATGAAATATAGTATACTATATATGAAAGTACTTATATGCAATATACTGTATACTATATGAAAGCACTTATGTACTATATGGGAGTAAAGAAGGGGCCTATATATATTATATGGGGGCACAGAAGAAGAAGCCTTTATAGTCATATGAGGGCACAGAAGGGGCATATATACTATAAGGAGACAAAGAGGAGGCCTAACACTACAGTATATAGGGGCACAGATGAGCCTAACTACTATATGGGGGACATTAAACCAAATGGGGGCACAGAGGGGGTGTTTATTCTATACAGAGTGCTAACTACTTAACTACTATATGGGGACAAAGAAGGGGCCTATTATATGGGGGCGCAAAGTGGGCACTATGTCTGTGTTGGGCAAAACAGATGAGATGTTTGTATAGAGGTGAGGGTGGTGCTGAATCAAGGAGCCTAAAATGTTTGTCTGGCAGATTCTGAAAATACAAGTCATGCCTGGTAGAAGTCTTCAAGTTAGCCCAAGGCTGATAAAGAAGAAAAAGAAAAGTTAGATTCTGATCAAAGAAAACTTCACCTGTATGACTCTGAGAAGATCCCTGTAAGTCACTTCATTTAACTGCACTGTAATCCCTTATATGGGGGAGAAGAGTGGTGGTACAATTGGGTTATAGGGGCCCAGGCAGAATCTTTGTACAGTGGCCTTCTGCAGTATGTTAGTCCATCAATGTGGGACTATACATAAGCAAGAAGTAGACGAAGAAAGATAATGTCCAGTGACATTAAGGGTACAAACACACTGGGCGGATTTCTCATCCCTGTGCACTCAATGGCAGACAAACTTGCAGCAGCGTGGACATCCCTTTGCAAGTTTTCCAGCAGCCCATCCCGTTTACCCCCGACTGCCGGAGTGTATACATCACCTGGTCCCTGCTCCGGCTTGCTTCGGGGGTTCCTGGCAGGTCCCGTTCGGCCAATCAGTGCGCTGCCCCGCTGCAGCGCACTGATTGGCCGAGCGGGTCATGAAGACACCAGGAGCCCTGAAGTAAGCCGGAGCGGGGACCAGGCGATGTATACGCTCCGGGGGTTAACGGGACTGGCTGCTGAAAAACTTGCAGCGGGATGTTCATCCTGCTGTGAGTTTGTCTGCCATTGAGTGCACAGGGCAGGGATCCGCAGCGGGTCTCGCTGCGATTTCATATAAAAAAATCCGCTGTGGATTCGCCCAGTGTGTTTTTACCCTAATAAAGAGTGCCGCTCGACATTATTTTTTTTCATCTTATGCAGTCTGTGTCTGCCCCTGTGGGAAGATAATCAAATCTAGTGCAATTTGTGCCAAAAAAACTTGCTTACATAACTTGCGTAGACTAGATAGCCTAAAGATGTACCACATTTTTTCCATGAGTCAATGGGATAAATCTGGAACATTATTAGACTGCCTAGTATAATTTAAAGCAAATGTACCATCAGGTATATTCACTTTAAGTTTTGCACATGCTCACCCCCAGGTCGGGGGTGAAAAACTGGAGGCTGTCCGCCCCGCCCCTCTATGATGGGGATCTGTTAGAATTAAAGGAGCCGTGTCATTGAGGGGCTGGGGTTTGCTCCCACTGGAAGCGGGCCGGCCTTTTTTCCAGTGCTTCCCCCCCCCCCAACTCCATACCCGTGATTAGAACGGTGCCGTACACAGGACCCGGGCTACAATCCTTTTTTTAGAACAGTGGCCCAGTTCCCGTGTACGGCACCGTTCTATTCACACCTTCCCTGCACTGGTGCCATTCTATACAGGTGTAGAACTTAAAGCCTTCATTTTATTATGTTGATATCTGTAATAAAGCCCTTTAGTGACTGGTCTAAATTATGCCTTATTGACCAAACAATTTTCTTATTTCCTATATTTGGCTTCAAAGAACCGCAACTTTTTTTTCCTGTTGACATAACTATATGGGGGCTTGTTCTTTGTGTGGCAAATTATTCTTTTTAAGGGTGCCATGTAACTTATTTTTAAACTTTTATTATACATTATTCCATGTAAACAAAAATGTACACTAATTAGCATGCAATAAAATTAACATAATAAATATATTCTCTGGGTCCCTAAGATTACAGTGATACCAAATTTGTATAGTTTTTCTTTCTACTACGGTTTGCTGTAAAAAAAACTAAAACAAGAACAAAACAAAGAAAAACAAAAACCCAAAGATCCATAGCTTTCTTTTTTACTTTTCTCTTGCTGGAGCTAGATGTGGACTTTTTTAGGGGGGGGAGGGTGGATGTATAGTTTTTACTGATACTATTTTTTTAATCTTATATTACTTTTTGATTGCTTTTATCGATTCATTTTTTACAAATTCAACAATTCCAATGCAGTTTTTAAATAATTTTTAATATTTTTTGTGTTGACCATTTTACACAATATTTTAATTTTATAGCTTGACTCATTACCATTGTAGTGAAACCAAACATGTATAGTTTTTTATTTTTTTTTACTGTTTTATGAAACAATTTTACACAGGGGAATACATTTAATTTTATTATTTGGGGGGATGTTAAAGTGGGTCTTTTTTTGCTCTATTTTATTCAACACGTTTTGTTTTTAACCTTCACCAGCAATCTCCCAATCACTGATCACTATACTGTATTGTGCAAAACTCCTCCACCACGGCTGTTTAAAGGAATATACATGGCAGACTCATCGGCCTCCAGAAGGCCCCCCATCCATGACTGCCAATGGAGGTAAGTGACACCTCCACATTTGTTACATGCAGTGGGTTAAATTACAGCGGGAGCCCAGCTGTCATACTGACTACAGAGGTCCCGTGATCCCGACGCAAGAGACCCACACCATCATAATTTGATTGTGCAGTAAAAAAGTGTATGCCTCATTAGCAAGGAGTATTGGTGACTGCTATAAAAAGCATATTGACAGCCAGTAAAGGCATAAGCACTGTTCTTACATTTCTAAATGTGTAACAAATGAGTTTTTCTTTATTATACTTCTTTCCAATATAAGGCCATGTTCACAAGCCTAAAGGACAGAAATGGCTGAACATCGCACCCATGGTTGACACGAAAACTTGTTCAGCTACATTAAAAACCAACATCAGAAATTAGTATATTATTTGATCAAACCATATTGCCTCATGTACGTCTCGGATACACATGAGTCCCTAAGCAAACAACACTGTGCCAGTCAGCAAATGCCAACCCCGTAAAGTGTGTGCAAGCGGGGAAGGAAGGCCATGTAATGGCCCTGCAACCTCAATGTTAGGACCAAACCCCAGGGGCCCCCCAAACCCCCAGGTACCGCTGGCAGAGAAGGCGGAGACCAAGCAACACAAGTGTGAACAAGCTGTTACCTCTCACCATTAGTCCTGCAGGTAGAATTGGAGAAAAAAGGAGGTACTTATCATATGTGCACAGGTCCTTCCTGCTAATTTGGATCACATGGGTTTTACAAAGAAGGAGTGCTAGCCACAATGAAAAAAGGGACTGAATACATCAAATATGCACAAGCCCAACGGACAGAAATGGCACCCATGGTAGACACAAAAGCTTGTTCAGCTACATTAAAAACCAACATCAGAAGTTAGTATATAATTTGATGAAACCATATTGCCTCATGTACCACATGCTGGTCTCTAATACACGAGTCCCTAACAACACTGTGCCAGTCAGCGAATGCCAACCCCGCAAAGCTTGAGCTTGAAAATGACCGTGTGAGACGGGAGAAAAGTCGTTTGTTTGCTGTGCTGCACTTCATGTTGGATTGACAGAATAAACCTACGCGTTTTTGCAGTGAATTTGGGACAGCTGTTGGAGTTTTTTAATGTACATATTTTGATCCTGGTCAAAGTCCTCCAGCTGGCACCCACCATCTAGACGAGCTCCAAGCTGTTCTGTTTGCAATCCTGCTGCACATCTATCTATCTATCTATCTATCTATCTATCTATCTATCTTCTGTATCTATCTATACCTATTTTATTTATTTTTTTAATGTAACCTTAAAAAGGTTTTCCAAAATAAATAACATTTTACAAAAACATACAGCTGTAATGCAGAAGCCTAGATAAATCTCCCCATACTGCTCTTCATAATGTATCAGCTTCTCCTGCAATGGTACAGCTCTATTTACTTCTTAACTGGATATTTCCATGATACCTTTTATAAGGACTAATGGCTATCTGGCTCCATTCCGGTGAGGCTGCGGCACATGCACAGTGAAACTGTGCTGTGTACTGGACATGACACAGCACTGCAGCTGTGACGTCTCCATACCCAGGAGTGCCCAGAACACTGGAAATTGTGACCAGGCAGGTCACATAACCTGTGCATCACTATTTAAATATTAATATTCCAAAGTCATTTTCTGGTTTAACCCCTTTAAATGCTGCAATGATTGATTTTCCAATATTACCACTTTAATTTATTCTGCTAGGAACATCATTTAGTTCACTTTGCTTATGACTTGGACAATGGTCCAGATTTATCAATCTGTCTGAGATATAAATTAGGCAGATTTTTGTCTTATATGAATAGTTGCTAAGCAGTTATTTCTCAGAATAGGCTGTGATTGGTTGCTTTCTGCCTGAGACAAAAGCTTGTCAGATGGAAAAAAGAATACATGTTTGTTACACAGATTTTGAACAAAAATTTTGCACAGAAAATATGCACTGGATTACAGTTTTTTTCCCATTGTATGCAATAAATTAAAAAATGCTGCAAATCGATGCACTTAGAGATTGCTGCAGAGAATGTACGCCCATCTAATGTATTATACACAACACAAGTCAGTATCAGTGTTCTGCCCAATGACTATAAAGAGCAAAAAGAAAGGCACATAAGATAATGTTCAATAGTGAGATGTCTTATACATTAATATTTATTTTATTTACAATAAAAACAATATAAAATGATTTAGACAAATGTAAGACCCACGTTCCCAAATATAAGTGCAGTGTTTTATAGCAATGTCTGCTCCAGCTGGATACCATTCATTCATACTATGTCTATGAAATTACTTTAAGAGCTACTACAGTATTTTAGAAACATAGTCATTATCCTAGTGCTAGAAAAGGCAGGATCACATCATTCAAAAAATATACAATATAAAATATTGGATTTTATGTTCATCCCATAGGGAAAAATAAAAGGATGATAGCTATTACATCTCTTAGTCCATCTTATAAGCATAAGAGCATCAAGGTACAGTCCAGTTTTATTATCGATCGCTGTGTTGTATTTCCTCATGACACAGTAAATAAGTTTGGCCTGATCAGCAAAAAAGTAAAATAATCCATTAAACTGCAGGCACAAACCTGTCCATGTTCCCAGAGTATGTTGCATGTCGCAGGTAGGCATTAGCACTGGCTAGCTGTCCATTGCTATTGTAGGCAGTCAATGAGGTGTACTGTCCTGGAGACATCCTACCGTAGAAGTCCATGCTATCACCATTCATGACTGGAGATGTGGGCATGGCTAATCTGCTTGATGTGCTAAAAAGCTGTGTGTTGCCATGTGAATAAGAGCCTTGATTCACCTGTAGATGGCTGTTGGGCACTGGATAGGAATATGGCATGGAGGTGGCAGGTCTTTGTAGCATGCTGCTTCCTCCTGCTTGGCTGTTATAACCTTGACCAGAGTAATTGCAAGAGCTAGTATTGGGAGAGTTGACCTCAGGACTTATGGATCTGCTTGCCTGTTGGGTATGCTCTGCACCACTGGGATGCCCTATGAGTGTATTGATGCTGAACACTCGAGACTGGCTTGAACTGAAGGCAGGAGAAGAAGATGGATAATAGACAGAGGAATGAGGGGTGATCTGCTGAGTATATGTAGGACTCACTGTCATATTAGAATACACTGAATTAGGGTAAGATGGCCTACTCACTTGCAGAGGTGGAAACATACTAGTGTCATGTATGTATGCTGGATATGTGGTGAGATCTGTCCTTTTGAATCTCTTCCTTCTTCTAAGGAAGCTTCCACTGTCAAACATGTCTTCAGCATTGGGGTCCAAGGCCCAGTAGTTGCCTTTTCCTGGCCTCCCTGGCTCCCTGGGGATTTTGATGAAGCAATCGTTAAGGGTTAGGTTGTGTCTGATGGAGTTCTGCCACTTCTTTGAGTTGTCACGGTAAAAGGGGAACCTTTCCATAATAAACTTGTAGATGCCTCCAAGAGTAAGCTTTCTGTCAGAAGAATGAGCAATAGCCATTGCTATGAGAGCAATGTAACTATAAGGCGGTTTGCCCCTCTGAAGAGGTCTTTTCCTTCTTCTTCCTTTAGGGGTGTCCTCTGCTTCAGAAGGCCCACTGGACACACTTGCATCAGGTGCTGACTCCTTCTCCACCTTTACTACTGGCATGGAAAAGTTACTGGATTGTTGTAGGTTTGTGCCCGCTCCAGTAGCTCTAGTAGGCGACTGTTGATTCTCAGCTGTCATCTTTTTAGAACAATACCCTTTTTTTGCTACCAGAGCTCCTTGTTTTATAATCCGAGGAATAGATCTGTTTAAAGCACCACAATTGCTCTATCCTGCACCCCAGATATTATGTGGTAATACAGTGTCATGCAAGTAAATAGGAGCAGGGATTATCTGATTTCGGGATAGAAAAGTCTTGGAAGTCTTTCTTTCATGCACTTCTTGGCAGATTTGTACTTTTGCCACATAGAATTCTGTAGAACAAACACAATATATTTGTCAAAGAATATACAAATTAAGCACAGACATGAGACAGGCATGATAGCACGCACTACTAATTTAGTGATCACTGTCAAATAAATGTATAGTATACAGATATATAGATGGCATTTGTCTATCAGTAATAAATAGTGATCACTGAAACAATTTATAAGCACAATAATAAAATACCAAAATATGGCCGTAATTTTTAGATAAAAATACGTCTGTATTTGTAATATGATAATGCGCTCCATTGAAGTCAGTGGAAAAGTGGCCAGCAGTGCATACAGTTTAGACTAACTGCCGTAACTGAACATGCTCATTAATTACCACCTGCTTTTTCACCTGTCCACATATATTCCTACTCAGAACGACAGTCCTATTTTGGTATTATTTTACTGTGTGTGTGAATATTTCCTAAAAGTGTTTCTATTAATATTGCTATAAGACAATGACCTTATGAAAAAGCTATCATTACTAATGATAACCATAATATTCCTAATCTCGTCATCATATAGTATGTGTTTTGTTATTATTATTATTATTATTATTATTATTATTATTATTATTATTATTACTTATTTTTATAATTATATTCCTGATACTTGACATATAATATATGTGTGTGTGTGTGTGTATATATATATATATATATATATATATATATATATATGTCTATATGTCTGCTAAATTGTAACAATCACAGTGATGAAAAGGAAGGTTAGTAAGTAACGTCTAATAATACAGAGTGGCCAGCTTATGTATTTTACCTTATTGCCAAAGATAATAGGTCCGGTCCTTTCTCACACAGAAGACATGGGCTGTAGTGTCTTGCTTTTACTTACTACACAGCCTTAAATAGTGGCACAGGCTATACCTGAAACCTGTACAGCCTGCTGTATACCTGGCTGTCACAATAAAAGTCCCTCCCCCTACACACACACACACACCTGGAGATTCCCAATCACGCTGACAAGACAAAATAAAAGCCCCCAATCCCTTACAACTACCACCCACCTTGCAGACATTTAACTCTTTCCTAGTACATGTCTGAGACCCAACACCACAGCCATAAGAAAGGAAAGAGCAACAGTACCGTACCTATGTGAAGTAACTGTAAAGAACAAATGTGCTTTTGCTTGTTTTATTGCTCAGGTGTAAACATGTTTTATTGTAATAACTTTTGGCATTGAAATGTATTATTTTAGCTGACAAGCCATGTGCCACATTTATTACATGTTTCATATACTATGTATTCCTTGACAAGGGGCAAGACTTTATTAGCTCCACATTGCACAAAAATATTGGTCCAATATATATATATATATATATATATATATATATATATATATATGGTGATAAAGGTTAGTTACCATGCTATATCATCTGTCTATCTGTCTATCTATCTATGCATCCATCCGTTTATCGGTCAGCAGGCTCATACTGATAGCGTAGCTGCCAATTCATCAGTAATAAACCTTCCCACCGGAGTGAAATCAAGAAATGACTATTATAAATGGGATCATTTCCCTCGAATTATTTGTATGGTAACATAATCGTGCACACTAGCAGTTGGTATACAATGTCAGGCAGATGAAGGCATTTCTTGTGTCAATATTTGGCTAGAGTATACAGCTCTGTGTAAATAGATGGTCTGTACTTAACAACAACAAAGTGGTTCTGGCAAAATGGAGCTTATTAGCTTTACCCTACTGTGATCTATACATGTCGTCTGGATAGAATTCTTATCATGTGTCTCAACATTCAGCTGCATGGGACTGAAATTGTTCTATGAAATCTATGTACATTTCTTCAAGTATTCACTGCTATCAATATTGAATAGTATAATAGTTGTCATGTACTTAATGTTAGAACAAAATAACATTAATGCATATGTGTAGAGCCTATCATTATCCGCCCCCTTCCCTGTATCCATTCCCTCCTTGTATATCCCCTTCCCTTTATTCATCCCCTACTTGTATATCCCCCTTCCCTGTATCCATCCCCTCATTGTATATCCTCCTTCCCTGTATCCATTCCCTCCTTGTATATGCCCCTTCTCTGTGTCCATCCCCTTCTTGTATATCCCCCTTCCCTGTATCCATCCCCTCCTTGTATATCCCCTTCCCTGTATCCATCCCCTCCTTGTATATCCCCCTTCCCTGTATTCATCCCCTCCTTGTATATCCCCTTCCCTGTATCCATCCCCTCCTTGTATATCTCCCTTCCCTGTAACCATCCCCTCCTTATACATCCTCCTTCCCTGCATCCATCCCCTCCTTGTATATCCCCCTTCCCTGTATCCATCCCCTCCTTGTATATCTCCCTTCCCTGTAACCATCCCCTCCTTGTATATCCCCCTTCCCTGTAGCCATCCCCTCCTTGTATATTCCCCTTCCCTGTATCCATCCCCTCCTTGTATATCCCCCTTCTCTGTATCCATCCCCTCCTTGTATATCCCCCTTCCCTGTATCCATCCCCTCCTTGTATATCCCCCTTCCCTGTATCCATCCCCTCCTTGTATATCCCCCTTCCCTGTATCCATCCCCTCCTTGTATATCCCCCTTCTCTGTATCCATCCCCTCCTTGTATATCCCCCTTCCCTGTATCCATCCCCTCCTTGTATATCCCCCTTCCCTGTATCCATCCCCTCCTTGTATATTCCCCTTCCCTGTATCCATCCCCTCCTTGTATATCCCCCTTCTCTGTATCCATCCCCTCCTTGTATATCCCCCTTCCCTGTATCCATCCCCTCCTTGTATATCCCCCTTCCCTGTATCCATCCCCTCCTTGTATATCCCCCTTCCCTGTATCCATCCCCTCCTTGTATATCCCCCTTCTCTGTATCCATCCCCTCCTTGTATATCCCCCTTCCCTGCATCCATCCCCTCCTTGTATATCCCCCTTCCCTGTATCCATCCCCTCCTTGTATATCCCCCTTCCCTGTATCCATCCCCTCCTTGTATATCCCCCCTTCCCTCCATCCATCCCCTCTTTGGTTAAACTTGATGGACATGTGTCTTTTTTCAACTGTTTTAACTATGTACTTATTGCAGTTTGGCATAAAGGCAAAAAAAAAAAAAAAAAAAAGAATTGCTGTGTATACAGTAAATGTTGCATTTGTTGTATTTGATAATCGCTATTTATACTTTTTGTTCAGATAGAAAAGAAAACTATGTCCACACAACGTTTTTTGAGGTTAAAGTATACCCGTATTTTGATAATTATTCTTTTAAATAAAGCACATGATTAACATTTATGTCTGTAATTACAGATGTATTTTTGCTTCAGAAAAAGTGAGAACATAGCTTATAGGCGTTTTTCCACTCAGAAAGGTAATTTACATACAGGAACTTATTACAAATGACTGGGAATACTGGGTACAGTTTTGGCCTCCATTGTACACAGAAGACATAATAAAGCTTGAGCAGGTTCAAAGGCATAAAAAAAACAAAGTAATAAATGAAATGGGTGAACTACAAAACCAAGAAAGATTATCATCATGTTGGCTGTTTAGTTTAGATGTGTGACAGCTGACTGTGTATAAATATACTGTGTATTTATTTCCAGTCATAATATTGATGCAAAATGCACCAGTATTATTCTAGTGTGAACCCAGCCTTAGTATTTAATTTATACTACATACATATGTGTCAATTCTAGAGGTCCCATGCAAGTGTATGTGCACAGGGTACACTAATAGTGCACCCATCACTAGTGTGCTGAATAGGACCTGCATCCTTTCTACTGTCAGACTATTACCTAGGAATCAAGAAATTACCTGACTTTAAACTGCTCCAATGAAAGTGTACTGATACATGTTTGTCTTTACAGCAAAAACAAGAATGAAGCCATCCCTCAGCACTTCATATGTGGCCCTTATCACTGCATAATAACCCTTTGGACACATGCAGGTCTATTCTTCCTAATTTCTAAAACACACACATACAAATGTGTGTAGTACAAGAGCCGTGTTTGTCAGGGTTTTAGCTGATACAATAATCTGGTGGGAAAAACGAATCTTTCACTCATCACATATGATAGAGGTCGGTGCTGCCAGTAGTATTTTATCTATCACTTTTGCAGTTTGTCCAGATATTGATGTCCGTTTGTGCCATTTTAAGCCATTTACCATTGCAAGTATTGGTAAGGAATATCTGTGCATAATATACTATGGTAAATATCTTGTATGTGCTGTGCTCTTAGCATTTTCAATTTCAGAAATATGATCACCAGATTATTGTACGGGTAGTGTAAGTTCAGAGAAAACATATCCCTCTCCATTGTCCTAAATTTCCTAAGTACCGCATCTGTGGTCTCTGTGTGTGGTCTATAAATGTAGATTGCTTTTACATAGGATGTTCAGGATCTTCTCAATGTTACTTTGCTCACATATAACTTTGTGAGAATTATTTTATATGACATCCAATCTCTCTTAAATGTAATATAATTTATATACCTGTCAATATGCTCTTATTTATTTAGTAATTTTAGCTATAGCTGTATAAAATAGAGTACTATAGAAATGTGCTGTTATATCTAGTGCAAAGACTAGATCCCATATTCATAAGCCATAGAAAAACAAATCTCTGTATGATGTTTCTGTCAATTTACTAAATACACCTTCATTTTCCTTTAATTTTATTTGCTGGAATAGCAATAATCTAAAATTAATTAATAATCTTCCTCTGGATCTATCCAGAACTCCAGTGTTACTAACTTGTTCAAAACCAATAATTCACGGCTTATTATATTAGCTTGAGCACCAACCAAACCAATGGTGTGACATCAGCTTAAAGAAGCACTTTTTTTTTCTTTTCTGCCCCTCCAAATCCCACTGCAGGCTGGGACATATACTTTCCATTAATAATAGGCTTTCCGCGGTGTGGCTTCATTCTGCCATTTGTGTTCCTGCTGGTAGAGACCCTTTGCTCTGTTTTAGTATCTGGTTTAATTAATAAAAAAAATCTAGGCAATATATTCCCTTTAAAGGATTAGTTCTTTTTTTCTGAAGAGTAACTTTTGACTTGTTTTTGACCACCTTTACTATATTTTGCTGTTTTTATATTCTTTTCAGCATCCCTGACGTTGGCACTTCGACTGACCTGACTACACCTATTTGGTTCCGTGGAAATGTCCCAGCTTCCTCCTGTTTCAACTATGGTGCCACTTGGTCAAAAGGCACATTTTAAAGATCTGAGACATAGATGTAACATAGCTGTTACAGCTAGATAGATAGCATGAGTGACCTGGTTGGAACTTCAACCACAACATTCCCTAATATTGCACCCCCTGATGCCGATTTTTATTCTCAGCCGCAACTACCAGTTGCAGGCTGCCCTGAAGTCTGTATACATCAATGAATGGCCATAGCTCCAAGAAAGGAGATGTCACTTTAAGTATGTTTGTAGCTGCTTCTCCCACTGTGTAGTTTCTCAAAGCAGCATCAGGCATCATCTGCTTTGCTTGGCAACTGGACTGTCCGGTCTGGCAATGCTTCACTTCCGACTATAAACATCATGGGAGTTACCGCATACAGTTATATATTCTGTTGGTTCAGCCAATGAAAAACTGACTATAGCCAAGAATATCTGAACATTCTGCTTGCCCAAGTAACCACATAATACCATAAACTTGCAGATGCAGATACTTTAAGTATTGATTTTTCTGCCTTAAGTATGCTCTAGCCAAAGCGGAGGTGTGAGACATGACACTAACTAACGAGCATGAGTAAATAATAAATTTACTAATATCCAAAAGATAAATTATCGAATTTTAGAAAATACTAAAAATCTATAATGGTATCCCACAGTTAAGTGCCCTAGGCACCTGTCGCAAAGTTCTCTCTGCAGTTCAGTGGTAATGAAAGTAGCATTCTATAATTTCGCCACTAGGTGTCAGTGTTACTTTTAAACCTTGTTATGTGTTGCACAGCTGAAGCAAGCAAAAAGTGACTGTTTTCTATGTACCATGTGGTCTGTGCTGTCCTATAGGAGATACTCTCTTTGTCTCTACCTATCCCTGCTCTCCACACTCCCACAGCCCCTGGGGAGGTAGCCCCCTGTGGACAGGAAGTCCAGTCTATATAGTGTGTCAGTGAGTCCAGACACATGTATGAAGCAACCAGAGACACTCTGTTTCTTCAGCCATTCAGCTATTTCTGCTATCCAGTGCTAGATACTACAGAGGGAGAAAAGTCAGGGATCATCTCAGCCCACGCTGAGAACCTCTCTACAAAGTGTAGGGCATAAGGTTAACGTATTCTATCTTGCAGTGCAGGTGACACCGCGAAGCTTTGGACACTTAGCTTCACCCAGGTAACCATAGCTGGGGCTTGTATCACTTGAGTAGGACGAGTACCTCGACACTGTAGGGCAGAAGGTGGTCAGACACTAGTCTAAACACGGGTAAAAGTAAGTGCTCTCCAAGCACTGCTACAACTACCTCTACTATATTCAGCACATTTACTTTTCTCTGCTGCACAGACCCAGTTGAGCACTATTACCTGTACAAAGATAATCTATTTGCTGCCAAAGTGTTTATTTACCGAGACTCAATCATCTCTTGCTTTGCACCAGCACCTATACACATCCGTCATACACCTTGGGTCATTTTCCCCTTTCTGTGGGTGGCGGTACCGATAGTCCTGGTGGGTCAATTGCCCAAGGGACCCATCACAGCCGGGCAGGTCACTAACCATTTTGGGGAGTACAGCCAGCAACTAAACACTAAAAAGCAGGTACTAACATCTCACCTGTGTGCTGGACTAGCACTGGCGTCACGACACTTATATCTCTGTAAGGGAAATCAGTGTTGCACACCTCTCGTTGGTTGGTGCTCAGTGGGTTGTGGTTCTTCAACCATGTATATCCATGAGAAGTAAAATCCACGGTGTGACACTCCACCTAGACCACAGACGCATCAACCACTATTGAGATCCACTAGCCTGAAGAAGGTCCGGGAAGGGCCGAAAGCTTGCTTTATAGTTATGATCTCTACTGCTTAAATGTTTCACATTGGTCGGAGTATACAACTTCTGTTTATCACTGTATAATAAACTATCACTTCTGCATTATCCTGAGTGCCGTGGACACTTATATTTCTGGCTGAGCTGTACAACATAACTGACCAACCATCACAGAAGTGGCGTCAACAGTAACATCAAATGCTAAATCGTGATTTTAACCTGGAGGCTCAAGCTGTGCCTCTTACAGGACTTTATTATGCAATTGGTACAAATATACTTTGTGCATTAATTCATTGCAGTTTTTAACCCTTTCACGACCTGGGATCATTGATGCCTCAATGCCCAGGTCGTGTTTGGACATCAGCTTATGGGATCATAATGATCCCATAAGATGATGTCCGTATGCCTGCCCCCTCTCCTCTGTCCTCTGTTACAGTGCCAGCAGAGAGAGGGGAGGGGGCAGAGCTCAGGGGAGCGCTTCTTGCACGCCCAGCCTTCCCTCCTGACCCCCGCCGACTTCCGTAGCCAGGAAACCGGAAGTCTGAGGCTTCCGTTTCCATGGCTACCATGGGGCTCTGCAATCACTTCTCAGAGCCCCGATTGACACCGGAGAGAGAATTCTCCCTCTGTAGAGGGAGAATTCTCTATCTGGAGCATATAGATGCTGCGGTTGTGCTGACCGAAGTATCTATAGGGTTAACTCTTAGCACCAGAGCCCAGCTCTGGTGCTGAGAGTTGTGGCGGGTCCCCGGCTATCACTGATAGATGGAACCCGCCACGGATGACACAGACGCAGCTCCTGCGCTTGTGTCATCCTGGGTCGTTAATTAACGTTGCTGTAGCATCAGGCATAGGCTGCAGCGACGTTAATTAACAGTGCGGCAGCGGAAGGGGGTTAAAGGGATTCTGTCACCTCTAAAAAATACCTAAACTTGAGTTATCAGTAGATTATATTAGAGATCAGTAGAGTATACATTGCTGATTCTATATCTGCCATTTTTATCTTTCTATGTTCTTGTATTCCTTTGCTGTAAGCCACAAATGAAGGAGTCTAAGTAGTCCTCTCCATTATATTCTTGAGCTAAGTAGTCTTTTCTATGCATCAACATGCCCACAGTCTGTAGGCTTACAATGGTGAAATACAAAAGGAGTATAAAGCTACAAACTACAGATTTGTAATCAGCATCTTTTATCCTACTTACAGATGACTTTAACCTCTTAAGGACCTATGCCGTATGGAATGCCGCATGAAATCCTGTCACTTAAGGCCCATGCTGTACCTGTACCTTGAGTCCGGCAGTGCTTTGAAGTGAGCTCAGGAACATAAAAAAAACATATAACGTTGCGTGCGTAATCGTCCAGTTTATTAAAATAAATCAATGTTTCCCTGCTTTTTCATAAATTTTTTGGCTAATAAACCCAATTACAAAGTTTCTTAAAATCGCCTGGACTATTGATTTCTGCAAAAAAAAAATTAAAGACAGTGACTCTTTAAGGCCATTTTGGGCTCTGTACTTAAGGGGTTAAAGTGAATCTGTACTCACAATCTGAACCCCCCCAAATTGCTTGTACCTTCGAATAGCTGCTTTTACTCCAATATCTGTCCTGGGGTCCGCTCGGCAGGTGATGCAGTTATTGTAGTAAAAAAAACTTTTAAATTTGCAGCCCTGTGTCAAATTGGCGTGACCTAGAGTGTTTGTACCCTAGTATTGCGACGCCCATCTGTCCCTCCTGCCTATCCTCTTCACCATTTTTCTTATTCATTACCTGTCTGATTACTGCACAGGGGCCTTACCGATTCAGCCCATGTGCAGTGTTCAGACATGGTGATGAACAGGAAAAAATGTTCCAGGGGCATTCCTAATGATGAAGAGGGTAGGGAGGAGGGACCTCACAATAATAGGGCATGGGTACTCTAGGCCATGCCAATTTGACCCCAGGACAGATCTTGGATTAAAAGCAGCTAACCAGAGGTAAAAGCGGTTTGAGGGGGTCAGATTGTGGGTACAGAGTCGTTTTAATTAAAGGTTTTGAGGAGGGTGGGTTGGAGGCGACAGAGTCTGTTTAATATCTTTTATTGTTATCATAGAACAGAAACTTTGACACATATTGTAAGGATCTTCTCAGGGAATGGTGTGTTTGGACACAGTTTACAGCAGACTTGGCTTTTTAAAATAACAGCTTGGCGTTTATTGGCAGCATAAAAAGTCCAGAAAACATAAGTACAGCAACACCGTGCTTTTTAAGAACAAAACAAAACAAAAAGGTCTTGCCCATCTAGGCACTTACTAACAAGCAGGTCACCTGTCTGACACTTCAATCCGCGGTATCGCACGGTATGAATAAGCCCCAGCAGCGGCAGTATTCTTTCCAGCTCCCAGAAAACACAGCATGCAGGCTGTTCACTCCTGGCTGAGAGCCCTCACCTGCATCTCTGTGGAGCTCTTACCTCCTCAGGCTGATTGCTCACCTGATGGCAAAACCTAAACTGGATTGGGGGGAGGGAATGGCAAGTCCCACTACCAAAACCTACCTGCCATTCCATGTAAATCCAGGCCCGGTAAAAATAAATAATAACTCAGCAGCATAGCACTGCTGAGCAACAGATCCCTCCTGGACTCACCATCTCACCGTGCGCATCAACCTAGGTGAGATGTACACCCCCTCGAACACATCTCCTGTGACCTGTCTACATATGCCCCCCCTCTTTTTCAGACCGGAGGGCTGAGCATTTTGTCCCCACAGACAGTGTACCCTTGATAGGGCGTCAGCATTCGCCTGTAATTTCCCTGGCTGTGTTCCACAGTGAAATTGAAGTTTTGTAGGGACAGAAACCATCTAGTCACCCTTGCGTTTTTCTCTTTGTTTAGCTTCATCCATGTTAGGGGGCCATGGTCTGTCACTAACTTGAATTTCCTGCCTAGTAAGTAGTAGCTCAGGGACTCTAGGGCCCACTTCACTGCCAGACATTCTCGCTCCACAATGGCGTAGTTCTTCTCGGCCGGGGATAGCTTTCTACTCAATTACATCACCGGGTGCTCCATTCACGACCTGTGAGAGGACGGCACCTAACCCTGTGTTAGAGGCATCTGTCTGTACTAGAAACTCTCGCCTAAAGTCAGGGGTAACTAGCACAGGCTGTTGACACAAGGCAGACTTAAGGCTTTGAAAAGCCTTCTCGGCCTCTGGAGTCTATGTCACCATTGCGGACTTCGCACCCTTTGTCAGGTCAGTTAGTGGGGCTGCAACTGAAGCAAAATTCGGCACAAACTTTCGGTAATAGCCCGTAATACCCAGGAAAGCTCTGACCTGTTTCTTTGTGAGGGGTTGAGGCCAATTCTGTATTGCCTCAATTTTATTTAGTTGTGGTTTCACTAACCCCCTTCCAATAATGTAGCCCAAGTATTTGGCCTCCTCTAAGGCTAGTGCACACTTCTCTTCATTGATGGTTAACCCCGCATCGCTTATGGCATCTAACACCGCCTGGACCTTACAGAGGTGACTTTCCCAATCTGGGCTAAAAATGACCACATCATCGAGGTAGGCAGCGGAGTAATCACGATGTGGTCGCAGAATCAAGTCCATCAACCTCTGAAAAGTGGCAGGGGCTCCATGTAACCCGAATGGCATCACTACGTATTGGAAGAGCCCATCAGGGGTGGAGAATGCAGTCTTCTCTTTAGCCTCAGGAGTGAGTGGGATCTGCCAGTAGCCCTTAGTGAGATCGAGGGTAGTTATGTACCTGGCATTACCCATCCTTTCTATCAACTCATCTACCCTGGGCATGGGGTAGGCATCGAACTTGGAGATCTCATTTAACTTTCTAAAGTCATTACAGAACCTCCAAGTTCCATTGGGCTTTGGGATTAGCACAATCGGGCAGGACCACTCGCTCTGGGACACCTCAATGACTCCTAGGTCAAGCATACGTTTTACCTCGGATGATACCGCCTCCCTCTGTGCTTCTGGTATCCTATAGGGCTTAAGGTTTACTCTGCTTCTAGGCTCAGTTTCAATATGATGACTAATGAGATGCGTACGCCCTGGGAGGTCAGAAAACTTGTCTTTATTTTTCTGCAGGAACTCCTTAGCTTCCTGCTTCTGGGATACTGATAGGGTGTCACCAATCCTGACCGGAGGGATTGGTGGTGACAGATGACCAACAGGATTTGTCGCCACCAAGGATTCCCTGTCTTTCCAGGGCTTGATCAAGTTTATGTGATAAACTTGGAAAGGCTTCCTTCTACCTGGTTGGTGAACCTTGTAGTTGACCTCACTGATCTTCTCTACAATTTCATAGGGACTCTGCCACTTTGCTAAGAATTTGCTTTCTACCGTGGGAACAAGTATGAGTACCCGGTCACCTGGGCTAAATGTCCTGATTCTTGCAGAACAATTGTAAATTCTGCTTTGGCCCTCTTGCGCCCTCTGAAGGTGTTCCCTTACTGGGGCATTACAGTGGCTATATGGTCCTGCATTTGTGCTACATGCTCTATAACACTCTTGTATGGGGTGGACTCACTTTCCCATGTCTCTTTCGCTATATCCAACAAACCCCTAGGGTGACGACCATAGACTAATTCGAATGGAGAGAACCCTGTGGATGATTGGGGTACTTCCCTAATAGAAAACATCAGGTAAGGTAGTAAGTGATCCCAATCACGACCATCCTTTTCCACCACTTTTTTTAACATATGTTTCAGGGTTTTATTAAACCTCTCCACTAATCCGTCTGTCTGTGGGTGATATACAGAGGTACGTAGGTGTGAGATTTTAAACAGTTTGCATAGCTCTTTCATCACCTTTGACATAAATGGGGTACCTTGGTCGGTCAAGATTTCCTTGGGGATCCCCACCCTGGAAAACATATAAAACAATTCCCGTGCAATTGTTTTAGAGGCAGTGTTTCTTAGGGGTACAGCCTCAGGATAGCGGGTCGCGTAGTCTAATACAACTAGAATGTACTGGTGACCCCTAGCCGACTTTACAATGGGACCCACCAAGTCCATTGCGATCCGGTCAAAAGGTACCTCTATGATGGGGAGCGAAACCAAAGGACTGCGAAAAAGCGACACTGGGGCGCTAAGCTGACATGTGGGGCACGACTCACAGTATTTTTTTATGTCAGCATAAATCGCAGGCCAATAAAACCTCTGGAGGACTCTCTCCTGCGTTTTATCCGTCCCCAAGTGGCGCCCAAGGACATGATTTATGGGCCATGTAGAGTACCTGATGCCGGTATGACTTAGGTACCAGAAGCTGTTCCACAACCTCATCATTAATCTTAGTGACTCTATAGAAGAGATCATTAGTCATAGAAAAATGTGGAAACTTTTTCTCAGCTTCTGGTTCCTGAGGTACCCCATTCACAACCGCAACCTGTTCTCTCGCATTTTTGAGAGTGGGGTCCTGTAATTGTGCAGTACCAAAATTATCCCTAGACACCTCTAAGTCTGGAACATTCTGCTCAGTGGGAGGAGCCTCTTCCTCACCAGCCAGGACCTGCAAAGGAAAAGCATCATTTTCATCCTGTACATTTTTATCATTTACCGTGGGTAATGCAATAGACTTAGGGGTATCCTCACTCCTTTCAGGGGATTGTTGTTTTCCCCATAGAGCCCAGAACAATGGAAAATCACGCCCCAATATTACATTATGCATAAGGTTTTTAACCACACCCACTTCATATTGTACCGTGCCTAGTTCAGTCCCGACATTAGCCAGTATTATAGGGTAAACCTTTGTATCACCATGTATGCACACCACACTCATATGTCTTGCTGGCACAAAGTCCCCAGCCACCAGACTGGCATGCACCAAGGTGACAAGGCTTCCTGAGTCCAGCAACGCCTTAACAGGGAAGTCATTGACAGTAATGTGGCAGACTTGCGGTTCAGTCTCTAGTCCAGTGACCGCAACAAAAGACGGTTCCGCAAATAGCGACTGACGCCGGCTAGCGTCACACTCCATGGGCTCAGTGGTAAGAGGGCAATGGGCAGACACATGTCCCGTCTCATGGCATCTCCAGCACTGGATAGGGCCTTGTCTCCTTGGCAGGGAGTCCTTTTTAGGGCCACTTAGCCATCGAGGACCATCACCAGTCTTTTGCCCCTGAGACACCTCCTGAGCGCTCTTCCCTCTATCAGCACCCCTCCACACTCCCCCAATAGATGGAAGTCTCTTACCAGCTGACGGCACAGATCTGGCACTCTGGGGAGGTGAAGGTGCTGCAGGAACATCACGGAGGTAGTCCTCAGTTGCCTGGAACCTCTCCACAAGGTTGACAAGTTCGTCGGCACTCTTAGGGTCGCCTTGTCCCACCAAGCGTTGCAGATCAGCCGGAAGTGCGCGGAGGTAGCGATCCATCACGACCCTCTCTAGGATCTGTGCAGGAGTAGAAGTGTCTGGCTCCAACCATTTTCTTGCCAGATGAATCAGGTCATACATCTGGGACCTCGCTGATTTGTCCAGACTGTAGCTCCAGTTGCGGACCCTCCGGGCACGGACAGCAGCAGTAACTCCTAGTCGGGCGAGTATCTCTGCTCTTAGCCGAGGATAGTCCTTGACCTCTTGCTCACTGAGGTCATAGTAGGCCTTTTGAGGTTCGCCTGTTAAATAGGGAGCAATGACCTCTGCCCACTCAGTGGAGGGTAACTTTTCTCGCTCAGCCACACGCTCAAAGACAGTTAAGTAGGCCTCAACATCGTCATCAGCAGTCATCTTTTGCAGCACACGCTGCACAGCTCTTCTCACAGACAAAGTCTCTGGCGCGGCTGCTGCCACCGGCTGGGGATTAGCGCCTGCAGGCGCCTCTTGCTTTGCTATCAGGTGCTCAATAAGTTTCTGTTGTTGAGCCATCGCCTGTTCATGGCGCAGGTTAGCATCTGCCTGAGCCTGTTGTTGCTGTCTATTAGCCTGCTGGTGTGCAGCCAATGCCTGTTCATGGCGCAGGTTAGCGGCCATCTGAGCTTGCATGAATTGCTTCATCAACTCCTCCATGTTGCTTGACTGTTTTTGGAGTGAAGCAGCAGTTTTCACCCAGGACATAAGCAGCTGTAGCCAAGTTGATGCACACCGTTGCCCCTAGCAACCGATTTGCCCGCTCCGCAGCACCAATTGTAAGGATCTTCTCGGGGAATGGTGTTTTTGGACACAGTTCACAGCAGACTTGGCTTTTTAAAATAACAGCTTGGCGTTTATTGGCAGCATAAAAAGTCCAGAAAACATAAGTACAGCAACACCGTGCTTTTTAAGAACAAAACAAAACAAAAAGGTCTTGCCCGTCTAGGCACTTACTAACAAGCAGGTCACCTGTCTGACACTTCAATCCGCGGTATCGCACGGTATGAATAAGCCCCAGCAGTGGCAGTATTCTTTCCAGCTCCCAGAAAACACAGCATGCAGGCTGTTCACTCCTGGCTGAGAGCCCTCACCTGCATCTCTGTGGAGCTCTTACCTCCTCAGGCTGATTGCTCACCTGATGGCAAAACCCAAACTGGATTGGGGGGAGGGAATGGCAAGTCCCACTACCAAAACCTACCTGCCATTCCATGTAAGTCCAGGCCCGGTAATAATAAATAATAACTCAGCAGCATAGCACTGCTGAGCAACAGATCTCTCCTGGACTCACCATCTCACCGTGCGCATCAACCTAGGTGAGATGTACACCCCCTCGAACACATCTCCTGTGACCTGTCTACAATATATTTCATTCAGAGGATATGTTTCAGAGGATATCTTACTGGTGTAGAGCTTGTTAAAGTGTCACTGTGGTTATAACTTTTTAAATCTAAATCAACAGTAGATGTGATATAAAGCAAGTTTGCCATGATTTACCATCATTATTTATTTTAGTTATCATGGAAAACACGGCACTTCCTGTTTTTTCTCAAAGAACAGGAAACAGGAAGTCCAGTGTATCTCAGGCCAACCGAGAACTCATAGAGAAGGCAGTCATGTGACTGATGGACACATTGAGCCATTACTCTCTTTACTGGCTGGAATTCCTGTGTTTAGTCTGTTTTTTCAGCTTTGTTATAAAGCATAATAACAAAAAAAAATGAATGTAAATTGCAAACTTGCTTTATATTACATCTACTGTTGATTTAGATTTTGAAAGTTATAACAGTGACATTTTAAAGCTATAATACGCCTGCAATGGCAGCATGATTTTTATAGCAATATTCCTTATTTACTAGAAAATCTGGGCAGCCACTGGCCACCACATGGGGACATGGTTTCTTCTACTTGGAGTAACTGCAACATAGAACCGTATCCCTAATGAATGTTGTGTTGTTTATGCAAGTGCATCCCAGATTACAGCACAACTCGGCAGACCACAAAACAAACATTTTCATTCCGCAGATCCGCAGCACATTTCATGGCCCAGATTTGATTTGCTTTGAATCTGCAACTTCAAATCTGCGTCATGAAATCTGCTGCAGTTCCTGTACGTGTGAAGGCACCCTGACTAAATACAGGTGGAGATAAAAAAAAGAAAGAAAAACAACTGTCTGGTTTTGCCCATACCAATAAATCAGATGCTAGGTTTCATTTCTTACAGAGCTCTGGTAAAATGAAACCTGATCTGTCATTGGTAAGTACATGCATGACATAATATTGTATAGACTGATGCAATGTCTTTTCCCAATATTCCTCTGCGCAGCCTATAGATTCAATTAAAATAACACAGAGGTCAAGGAAAGATTCAGATTAGTGCGAATCTACTGTATAAAACACTTTATTTTCTGATATATTCCTACCTGGCCCTAAACAAACCTACAATGCAAACATAAAATAAACTCTTATTACCATAAACACTTGGCTACAATGACATGGTGACCACAAGAAGTGAAGGATACTGAAGTGAGGTAAGCAAACATTGTTTAATAACAATCCAGGCATCCTCTTACTTTTGACATAAGGTCACAGACACTAAACACTTGTGGAGTTTATTTTGCATGTGTATCCTTTGGGCTGCAGAGTAAATGAAGCTGTTTGTTGAGCATAATTGTGTGTTGTAACAATATTTCCATATTTGTAAGTACAAACACAAGAGAGATACATGGATGTGTTCCAGACAAATGCATGTTATACAACCCATTGTATTGGATTTACCAAAGTTACTAATTGATACAGAAATAGCTCTAATTTTCGGTAGTTTTTAAATATATATTTGAATATCATGCATCATTGCTATTGTTGTTTACCATTTGTCTGTATTACGCATGTCATCTGGGTGCATTTGTTATTAATTTTTAAATATAATTCAAAAATTACTTTTAACTATTAGCCTTTGATGCCCAATAAGAAGGTTTATACTGTAATTTTAGGCAGATGGCCCCCTGTGCGGACTTTGCTTTTGGTGCCCCCACAGACCACTCCACGACATGTAAGTGCAGAGTGCAGTTACATCCAGTGACTCACACAGGATGTCATTCACTTTTCCTTTTTCTCTTCATCTAGCCTCGGACACCTTGAAGTCTTCTCCTGGCCATGAATCCTCTCTCCAAAATCTGCCAGAGAAACATTTTAGGCTCCTTGCTCTAGCACATATAGTAGTTAGATCCTCTGTGCCCCTATATAGTAGTTTGGCCCCTCTGTGAAGTCCCTATATAGTAGGTGTCCCCCCTTCTGTGTTGTCCCTTAGAGTAATGCCCCCCGTGCAGTCCCCTATAGCTTTTGGCCCCCTCTGTGCTGTCCTCTGTTAATGGCCCCTTTGGGTAGTCCTTTATAGTAATAGCCCCCAGTACCTATACTAGATGTTCCCCTCTCTGTTTAGTCATCTATAGTAGATACCCACCACTGTGTTCAATCCCCTATAGAAATAGCCCCCTGTGTATTTCTCTTATAGCAATGCCCCCTTGTGTAGTCCCCTATAGTAGATGCCCCCCATGCAGTCCCCTATAGTAGATGACCCCCTGTGTAGTCCCTATGGTAGATGCTTCCATCTGTGTATTCTCCATAATAGAGACACCACCTCTGTCCAAAGGCCCCTTGTGTAATTCCCTTATAGCAATTTCCTTATAGACGCTGCAAAGAATCAATTGTGTGTGCGTCTTAAAGGCACACACTTAATTGAATGATGTGCTAGATTCACAGGATGGCGCTGCAGTCGTTGGGGCTCACTGGAGGATCTTCAGTTTTCAGATGTTCAGTCCAACATTTGATTGATGGGGTGATGTGCACGGTGTGGTCACACAGGTCGCACACCCCTAAGGCTGGCCCTTATTATAGAGTTACTTGTACTGGAATATGGAAATGTACCTAAATTAGCTTTAAGGCTAGGCATAGATAGATAGTGACAATCATTGTAGTAGGGTCTTGTAGCTTGAACATCATATTGTGACCATGTTAACTTTTGTTAGCAGCAATGCATTGCATTACAAGTAATGTGACACTGTGCCCTTTGGCTGTGAAATAAGTGTCACTGTGCAGTCCTAGCCCAAAATCAAAGTAATAATTATAGCTTATACAAAGTCCCCAATCTATAAATGTACAATCCAGTGTTTGTCCCAGTGCAGGGCACCCCTTGGAAAAAAAAAATTAGCTCGGGGCACCCCTACTAAATAATGTTCTACAAAATAAGAAAACCGTCATACAGTGACTCACAGGTGACGTCTTCTTTGAGGCGTCACTTTCCCTTTTCCTCTCCATCCAGTCCAGTCCTCCATGATGATTTCTTCCAGCTACGTTTCATCTTTGCAGAACCTGGGAGACAAACAATTTAGGCTCCGCACATTTCTAGCATCTTCCTTTCCTTTCTCCCTCCTGTAGGCTCCCAAAGTAACTGCCTTGTTTGGTGTTATGCGCAGTAAAGCGAGTAGGAATGTGGGATGCCCCCTGTGTGTAGGATCCCCTGCTGTGCCCCCATGAGCTAATAATGCCCCCAGAGGTGCCCCCATGAGCTAATAATGCCCCCTGAGGTGCTCCCATGAGCTAATAATGCCCCCAGAGGTGCCCCCATGAACTAATAATGCCCCCAGAGGTGCCCCCATGAGCTAATAATGCCCCCAGAGGTGCCCCCATGAGCTAATAATGCCCCCAGAGGTGCCGCCATGAGCTAATAATGCCCCCAGAGGTGCCCCCATGAACTAATAATGCCCCCAGAGGTGCCCCCATGAGCTAATAATGCCCCCAAAGGTGCCCCCATGAGCTAATAATGCCTCCAGAGGTGCCCCCATGAACTAAAAATGCCCCCAGAGGTGCCTCCATGAGCTAATAATGCCCCCAGAGGTGCCCCCATGAGCTAATAATGCCCCCAGAGGTGTCCCCATAAACTAATAATGCCCCCAGAGGTGCCTCCATGAACTAATAATGCCCCCAGAGGTGTCCCCATGAACTAATAATGCCCCCAGAGGTGCCCCCATGAGCTAATAATGCCCCCAGAGGTGCCCCCATGAACTAATAATGCCCCCAGAGGTGCCCCCATGAGCTAATAATGCCCCCAGAGGTGCCCCCATGAGCTAATAATGCCCCTAGAGGTGCCCCCATGAACTAATAATGCCCCCAGAGGTGCCCCCATGAGCTAATAATGCCCCCAGAGGTGCCCCCATAAACTAATAATGCCCCCAGAGGTGCCTCCATGAACGAATAATGCCCCCAGAGGTATCCCCATGAACTAATAATGCCCCCAGAGGTGCCCCCATGAACTAATAATGCCACCAGAGGTGCCCCCTATGAACGAATAATGCTCCCAGAGGTGCCCCCTATGAATTAATAATGCCCCCCAGAGGTGCCCCTAAAAAAACAAACATCCTACTCACCTAATCCATGCTGTGTGGCTGCAGGGAGCAGCTCTTTCCTCTTCTGGCTCCATCTTGCGAACCGCAGGGACGGGACCTCCGGCAGGCGTGATGACGTCACATCATCACGTCTGCCGGAGAGTTCACATCCCGGCGTCCCATAGGCTGCTGGTATGAAGTGCCGGCAGCCTATGGGAGTGAATGTAGGAGCAGGACGCTGACAGGTCCTGCTCCTACATTCTGCTCAGTTTAATGTTCCACCTGCTCACTGTGCGGGTGGAACATCAAAGCGATCTGTGCATCCCGAGAAGCTGCACGGCCGCAGCTTCTCGGGATGCTTAAAAAGACAGTGTCACATTTCCCACCGGGATCCCGCGGCACCCCTGGCGGGTTCTCCCGCTGCCCCAGTGTGCCACGGCACCTCGGTTGGGAAACGCTGGTTTGTCCCTTCGTCTGTTGATGGAGATATTATCCTAAAAAACATCTTTTAATCTAGCTGCACCATGTTGAAGAGCCGTGGCCTAGATCACCTGTGCCCTAGGCCTGCAACATCTCTCTGTTCTTCCTCTCTGCCCTTCTCCTCATTAGGAGCAATCCGGGATTCCTCCTCCTTGGACCTATGAGTTCCGTGGCCGGCTATGGCCCACTGCATGGGATTATGAAAGTCCTGAAGAACAGGAATCCTGCCTGAGAGCATTTCTAATGAGGAAAAGGATGGGGAGGATGAACAGAGAGGCATTGCAGGCCTAGGGCACGGGTGCTCTAGGTCATGTCTCTTTGACATGGCACTGCTGAAATAAAATGTTTTTTAGGAGAATAATGCCAACAACAGCCAAACTGACCCCAAGAGCTTGGATTAAAGGTGACTATCCGACAGTACCAGCAGTTTCGGGAAGGGTGTGTGTGAATTGTGGGTACAGATTTGCTTTAAATATAATAATAGTACTCTTTAGCATAAATTTTAAATATAGTGCCCATTTAATGCCATTACCGTTTAAAAGGGTATTTCTTTTTCCAAAATTTATCTGATGCTTGTTATCCCCTAACCTGTCAAAAGGGAATGAATTTTGGAGGTGGATAAACCACTTTAAAACAACTGTATAATCATGTTGACTCAAAATAAAACAAAAAGGTTAATATGACATAAGAATATTACTAATCTAATAGTAATAATAATTTTATGAAATGTCAGATAATTCACAATAAATGACTGAATTTAAACAATCTCCACTTTATTGCAGCACGCAGTGTAATAAATAACAGCTTTACTAATTATACCTACCTATATTTAAAAAAAATGTAATGACTTTATTTGAAAAACTTTAATGTAGACAGGAAGTACAAAATCCCTCAAATTATCATCTATTAGATGAGATAATGGAGCTCAATCCAATAAAAAAATAAAAATAAATAAATAATAGCTCCTAAATAATGCTGATTAATTATCAGTTGGAGCTTCATCATTCAAGGCATCCTGTCCGTGGATGCTCACTCAGCAGGTGATTTGTCACCATTGGAATGGTTTTTGATGTATTTCTTGAGTAATGCATTTAGGTTCCACTATGCTCCATTTACACTGAGCACCTTGTCCCAAAAAATCTGGATTAACAAAGAATTTTCTCATTTAATCACAAGACTATTGTTCATGTGCTTAAAAGGCCTGTTTTATCTAGATCAATGAAGATGAGCACTTCATGCACTGTTTCAATTAGTATAAATGAGAGGATCGGGTAATTGTGTATGTTTTACAAAGTACAGTACCTGAAAGAAAACCTACTGTTTGTGCCAGCGCCTTAATATAATTTACACTTTTAAGAAACAAATACTCATGGTATGACTAAAGATTATGCGCATATAGTTACTGTAGTTTAAAGAGCATTGTTGATGGACAGTCACAGGGCTGAATAGGTATGTAGTGACACTTGGCTCTGGTGTTCAAGAAGAATGAGCTAGCAAAGTAGTGATAGCAATGGATGTCACTACACACTAAGCCAGTCTGAGACATAAACTTCACCTCTTTCCCCCCAATTCAAACTTTGAAACCAATTATAGATGTCAGTCTTTTTGTATAGAAGGGAAAATCACAGACTGGTAACATCAAGCAAAACAGGTAGGCTCTGCCAGACCGGACTGGTGGCGGTGAACCAACAGCAGACAAAGACTAGGTAAGTGTTTGTTTTTAACATCCACCAATAAATATATGTGAGTCCACAAGGTTAAGGACCTATTACATGAAGCGATTATCAGCTGTATTTGTCCGATTATCTGCAATTATGGCTTTGTGTAGTAAAAGGCAACAATCAGCCAACACGACTGATTTTGGCTGATCGTTGCCTCTCATTGTCTTTTAACATGTTGAAAGACAAATGAGGTGAAGAGCAACTATCTGCTGCCGCCTCCCCGTGTGCTAGGAGCGGCAGCAGCAGACCGGCGCCATTTCTTATGGGGTCTCCGGACGATCTAAAGATTTAATTTTTTCATATATTATATGTTATTTATATATCATTATAGAACATTTTCACCACAGCTTTTGTCCTCAGTGGGCAATCTGTTAATTTTAGAAAATTATCTCCAAACTTTATATTACATTTTATCGAGCAACTAGGAGCAGATAGAGTGTCCAGTCTGGTGTACACAGGGGTATAATGCAATATGCAGTACTTAGTTTCCAGTTTTTTTCATTGGTAGAGGCATTGATGAGTCACTGGTGCCTAGTTATAAAGTTCTATACTTTATATTACACATAAACTACTTAACTCTTAACTTGTAAAGAAGTCAAGATATTTAGTGTGTCCAAGACCTTGGAATGAAGGCTGCATGCCCAGGACTACTGTGTTAGATTGTCTTCCACCATGACAAACTTAGGGTCTTTTTACACAGCCCGATTACATGGCGCCGTGCAGAGATTCAAGTGAGCACCGATCACTGCGCTAATTGGCAGTGCCTTGGCAGTGCACGATTGCCTTGGCAGTGCACGATTATTCGAGTGGCCAGGTCATTTAGATTTATTGCTATTGGCCGCCAATATCGCTAATTTTTGAAGCCGCACAAGAGATGCAATCAGCCAAGGATCAGGCATTTTCAAGCTTCTTGGCAGATCACTGACACCTTTACATGGGCCAATTATCAGGGGAGGGAACGTTCCTAGCAATGCTCTTTGCTGAAAATCAGCCCATGTATAAGGGGCTTTACTTGTGTGTTTTGTTTTTATCTTTTAGCCACAAGCAATCATTGTGTTTGTGGTAGTCCCACAGTTGAGACTGCCGGTGTCTGTGATGTGCACCCTCATATAAACATATACTCTGTTGTTGCATCATTTACCAACATTAATCTCTACAGATATTTATTTTCAGCACTTTTTATTTAAAAAAAAATTGATACAGGGTAAATTAAATGAACTTTTGTGCTTCATTTACACACAATTTGACGGCTGCTTTCTGCATGCAAATTACAGTGTGGTGGTTATTGCAAATGTCTCCTGGGATGAATATTCAAAGCATTTCAATGTTCTGTGGATGCTGTAAATTACTGACATGCTTGACTTCAAATCTTGTCAGTTTTGCATTGGCTTGTATCGCTCAAACCTGCATATGTCAGCACCTAATGAAAATCCTCCAGTCTGTGACTTTGAATAGATTTCAGGCTACCCAAGTCAAAAAAAAGAGAGTCTCCTTTGCCTGTCAAATATCCATTTCTGTCTGTCTGCTTGCAGGTACCTGATGCATTATTACTTAATACTGTGCAAGCAACCAAACCTATGCCAAATATTCTCAGAAAGCTTTCAGAGGCTTGACACAGAGAACTCACGCAATGTACACAGGAGGATTCACTGACACCAACTGGGAATCTATCAACATGGATTACTGGTTGTAAAAGATGAGACTGCAGGAGTGCTGGTGGCTGCAAGTTTAATGGAAGTCAAACTATATTAAAAGAGACTAAAGATTAGATCGTAAGCATGGAATGGACCTGGTGAACAACTGACAACCTACAAAATGTTTTTCAAGCAGACAATAAAGGATTAACCCCTTTCACTCTCTTTAGGAAAATGAAAAATTCTAAAGCCCCGTGTCTAGTGTTTTACTGGAAACATGTCAAAAAGTGGAGTTCAAGTCTAGGGCATTATGGAAACTTATTTTGTAGAATTTATACATTTATGTCCCGTGCTGTTATGAAGCTTCAGATGTTACAAGTGTCATTGTATACACGCATGCTACTTTCTATTGCCAGCTTCTAATATATCCTGGGTAATAAAATTTGAGCTCCAATACCTACTTAGATTTAGAGAATATGAGATATATTGCGTGGAGGAAAAGTTTAATCTTTTGGTTTAAAGGGGTTATGCAGCGCTACAAAAACATGGCCACTCTCTTCCAGAGACAGCTCCACTCTTGTCTCCAGCTTGGGCAGGGTTTTGCTGCTAAGTTCCATTGAAGTGAATGGAGCTTAATTGCAAACCGCACCTGAACTGGAGACAAGAGTCGTGTTGTCTCAGAAAGAAAGTGGCCATGTTTTTGTAGCGCTGGATAACCCCTTTAATCTTTGGGTGGACATTTATCAAGTGTTAAATAAAGCCTCACCCCCTAAGTTGACTCTTAGAAATGCCGTTCGGCCTGGTGCAGGCATTGCTCTACAAATCTACACCTACACGCCCGCTACCCACCTATCAGGCGAGCGGGGGATATGGCTACGAATCTGTCCCTTTTTCATGGTATACGCCTGGGGAGCCTCTTGATAAATGTGTTTAGTGTTCTAGTAAATGGTAATTATTAAAGGATATTCCCATATCGACATAGGATATGTCATAAATATCTGATAGATGCTGGTGTTACCTCTTAGACATACACCCATCTCAAAAACAGCCCTATGCAATGGGGAAAACAAGTGTTTGCATGTTTTCGAACCCACAAAGAATGAAGAGGTCTGTCATTTTTTATCATAGGTACACTTCAACTGTGAGTGACAGAATCTATAAAAAAAAATTCCAGACAATCACATTTTATGATTTTTTTTAAATAATTACTGCTGTCAGTAAGTGCAGTGAATGCACCTACTAATACTGTACACTGAATAACTTTACTATAAAGTGGCCAACCCCTTTAAAGTGATACTCTTACCCCCTTACATTATGTACGGTTCTCTGCACCATCCACAAGCTTAGATGCTGCACAGTTGATATACAGCTGTGTTCCCTTTCTGCTATAAAATCACTTAATTCTGTCGGTGGACAGTGCCATCTAGGTCACCCTGGGGGAGAGGGGTCCCAACTTCTATGAAGCCCTGCCTCAGTGACACTGTCCACTGTATAGAATGGCACATGGAGTAAGGGGAGGGGGTGACAATATTAATTAAGAGCCATGTTCCTACAGTGTTTACTGCTGTTATTTTCAGCCATAACAGTCAGCCTATTTTAAAGAAAAATGTTTGGAAAAAATATGTCTGTTTTTGCATGAAAAACGGACATTAAAGAGAAACTATTGTTTTTCAGAATATGTCCATTAACCCCTTCAAGACAGAGCCCTTTGATGCACAAAAGTTCAGGTCAAATTAATGCAATGTTCCTCCCCGCCTTCTAAGAGCCACAGTGCTTTTATTTTTCCACCTACAGGGCTGGTTGGGAGTGTCATTGCGCCATGATCTCTAGTTTTTATTAATATCATATTGGTGTAACAGAAAAGTTTTGATTGCTTTTTATAAATTTTTTTGTGATACATAATTTAATAAAAATTAGCAATCCTGGTGCGTTTTATTTTTCCGTTTACGCCGTTCACCGTGCGGGATGATGCTACCGATTAAGAGATTTTCTTGTAGCACGAATCTTATGTGCTGTACATCTAAATCCAGGTCTCAGTGCAGACCACACACACAACAGTGTAACAACACAAATAACAATAATTATATAACTACAGGCTGGGGCTTGTTCAGCGCAGTATACTGAAGGATCAGGTAATGGTTATTTAATTGCCTTGTTTGTTATTAACATATTAAAGCATCTTATTTAATTTTCCAATTTGTAGAAGGATCTTCAGAGAAGTAACTGGGATTAAAGTTATTAGACATGTGCAAGTCAGGTTAAGATGTCAATATGTGGCGGCTTGTCATAACATTTAGGGGAACAGCATGGCATATTTTGACAACAGCGCCAGATACAGAATAAAGTACATATAGTAAAGACATGAGTAACAGATTGATGATAACAGACAAAAAGGGAAGCTTGTCAGGATTGTCTCCAGGAAGCCTTGTAGCCTATTGATAAAGTTATGCCCCAACAGTCCCAGCTGCGGAGAACGCACTTTGTTAGATCAAACATGAGCTCAAAAAAATGTATGCTTTGATGATAGGTAATACAGGCCTTAATTTTACCATTTTACCAGTATTACAATTAGAGATGAGCAAAGCCATAGGCTGTATCTATGTTTTCCAGGGCTGCATCCATGTTTTCCATGTGATCCTCAGGCTGTCTCCACCTTCTCCACAGAGTGGGCAGACTGCAGGATACAAAGGCCGATCTTTTTGGTTCTTATAAAGCTAAATGAAGCCGGCTTCGCTCATCTCTAATTACAATCACTTGAAAGTATAAAAGCTGGAAAAGAATCCTACTATGGACTTACAGAGGACTGTCTAGATTGGATTTAAAAGTAGCAAACTATGAGCTCTGAGAAATACCTAACATGTAAAGTGAAAAAGAATTGAATAAGGACTTGTAAGTTGTAGATGGACCTGTACAAATCTGTCCAATCCAATCTGTACTAATCAAAACAATAAGTTTTGGTGCAAAAAATGAGCTTCCACCCAGTTCCCTAGGGAAAAAAAATTAAAAAAGTTATGGCGTGAATGACCGGGCCAATTTTCATTTTCCTCCTCGATTTCTAAGAGCTATAGTGAGCCATATAAGAGCTTGTTTTTTTTTTATGAACAAGTATACCTTGTAATGGTGCTTTTCAATCCACCATAAAATGTATGACGGAACCCCAAAAATATTTATAGGGTGAAATATATAATTTTTTTATATATAATGTAACAAACAACCGCAATCCTGGAATTCCCCCCCCCCCCCCCCCCCCCTTTCATTTATGGCATTCACAGTACGGGAACACTATTGTTGTGTTTCAATATATCGGACAATTATGCACACTACGATATATAACATGTTTATTTTATTAGTTTTAGATGTTTTATTTATACAATGGGAAAGGGAGGTGATTCTATTTAAAAAACTTTTACACTTTTAAAGTCCCCCTGGGGGACTATTCCCAGCAATCATCAGATTGCATATACTGTTCAATGCGGCCAAAACACTAAATGCTAATAGCCACACGAATGATACAGCAATCATTTTTGCTGCCTGAGTGCTAGATTGATTGTGCCATGTAAAGGGTGTACTGACTTTTCAGGAAGGTAGAGATGTAGTACGACCACCTCTGTAGGAACGTTCTGTCCCTGATTCTTTACCCTCATCACATTCTATGAGGGGACTATCCCAGACTATTTATAAAGTTCTAATGCATAGCGACCAGATACCCAGGGGGCAGGTCAATACAAATATAGGGCACTGAGATGTTTTAAAGGGACAGTACCACCTTTACAAATCAAGCAGTAATATAACAGAATGGCCTTTTGTATTTGTAGCAATCAGCAAATATTTTACAGTCAACCACCATGACCAAGGCTCAGTGTAGGTAATAGAAAAATGGAATTGGTCAATTTACTTTGAAAGACCTGGGATCAGGGAACATCAAATTTCTTATTCTATCTGTTGCAGCTGCAGACCTAATGAAAAAAACAGGTGGCATAAGAATCTTTTTTCTAAGTCATCTAAACGTTATGTTGGAAGCACAATGGCTCCTCTGCAATGAATGAAGGGAATCTCTGCTGAACCATTCACCAGCTTAAGAAGCTTGAATCAATCATAATTTTCCTTGGAGCTTTAAAGGGACAATTGAGATTCACTAATACCGGCCCTGTGCTAATGTTCCATGACACTTTTTCGCTTGGCTTCCAAACTTGCCAAGTACGTTCTGCCTCCCACACACATAGTCCATAATATATACCAAGATAAACACTTTGCATTCCAGACTGTAGGCCCACCAGAAATGGGGCTGGTCTTTGGAGTAGACATACAAAAATATAGCACATACCTGCTGATAAACCTTATTGAACTTTACTAACAGTCTGCTGGATTGCAAGTTATATAGAAAAGCCATGTGATAAAGACATGGTTCAATCTTTTGCTTTCAGCCATGCATATCCAGAAATGTCTGTCTAAAGGTGAAGCATACTTAATTTGGCATTTAAAATGTAGTCAAAGGAACTGTCTAAGAACTGTAACAAATTAATGTGAACAAATCCGATGTAGAAATAGAACAGAAGCCGCACTCACCATCTGAAGTTTTCAATCCTTTATTTCATCATGAAAAACAGCAGACACAGTGTGGATAAAGACCAGGGCAGATGCCAGGCAGGTATGGTAACAGCCTGTTTCACTCTATCGTGCTTCTACGGACCACCGTAGAAGCTGGTCCGTAGACGCGTGATAGCGTGAAACAGGTTGCTACCATACCTGCCTGGCGTCCGCCCTGATCTTTATCCACACTGTCTCTGCTGTTTTTCATAAAGAATTGAAAATGTCAGATTGTAACATCAATTCCCTTACTGTCCTAGACCCTTAATGATATTGCCATTGATTTTTTCAATACCTTTAACCATCAGTGATGTTGGCATTACTCCATTCAACAGCTATATCAAAAATAAAGTTGATATTAACCCATTAACTGCATTGAACCACTAGGAATGTTGATAATAAATGAGAATTCCAAAATTAAAACTTCCTAATATTTTGCAGGAGAAGAGGAAGAAAAATGATTATTAGCTAACCCAGACCCCCCTAAGCTCCTGTTGCAGCTCCTTTTGCCCTTCTGAGACAATAAAGCAGGTCTTGACCACTCAGCCAATTAGTGACCACTAGTGATGAGCGAGCATGCTCGTCTGTGCTTGTTACTCGTTGAAGTATTAGGGTACTCGATGGTACTCTTTTACTCGGACAAGCATCTCGCAATACTTAAGAAAATGGCATCATCCGTTTCCTGTAAGTTTGAGCGCAATTTATAAGCCAATCAACATGCAGGAGACTCTTTGGTACATCCCGAGATCACGTGGAACCCATACATGTCGATAGCAGCGATTGGTTGGCCAGATCAGATGACCCTGCCATATAAAAATCTCGGCCGCCAAGGCTCGGCTCACATGCATGCTGGAAGAGAATAGGGACAGAGCTGCTGCTTGTCAGGGAGAGCGTTAGGGAGGGAATTAGCGTTCCAGTAGGCAGGGATACTATATACAGAACCCAACAGCCCTTTTAAGGGCTTAAAATCTTTATTTTTTTTTATTACTCCAGACTGCTGGCTGGGACTTGCAGTGCAGCTAACATGATTTTAGCAGCACACTGTTGTGATCAACTGCTGGCAGAAAGGGGACAGCTGGTGTTGCATACAGCTGGTGCTGCTGCTGTCGTACATTGTATTGCTGTGATTTGTAGTACAGCTGCATTGAACCTCACTGCTCATTGTCCTGTGTAACAGGTGGCATAGACCATATACCAGCACTTACACACAGACTATACGACAACCTCCAAAAACTAGTGTGACCAGTATATTTTCTTATTTCTTTATTTCTGACTACAGTTACATCCAAGCTCACTGATAATTGCCCTGTAGGGGGCATATACTATATAGCGACAGTTACCAACAGATTGTATTATACGACAGCCTCCAAAAAACTAGTGTGACCACCAGTATATTTTCTTATTTCTTAGTGCAGCCATATCCAAGTTCACTGCTAATTGCCCTGTGTAAGAGGGTAGCATTCACTATATACCTGCAGTTACCAACAGATTGTATTATACGACAGCCTCCAAAAAACTAGTGTGACCACCAGTATATTTTCTTATTTCTTAGTGCAGCCATACCCAAGTTCACTGCTAATTGCCCTGTGTAAGAGGGTGGCATGCACTATATACCTGCGCTTACCAACAGATTGTATTATACGACAGCCTCCAAAAAACTAGTGTGACCACCAGTATATTTTCTTATTTCTTAGTGCAGCAATATCCAAGTTTACTGCTAATTGCCCTGTGTAAGAGGGTGGAATACACTATATACTTGCAGTTACCAACAGATTGTATTATACGACAGCCTCCAAAAAACTAGTGTGACCACCAGTTTATTTTCTTATTTCTTAGTGCAGCCATATCCAAGCTTACTGCTAATTTCCCTGTGTAAGAGGTTGGCATACTCTATATACCTGCACTTACACCCAGACTCTATACGACTACCTCCAAAAGTATATAGAGTAATAGAGATAATGTGTCCAGTAACTTATCCACCACCCAGTCTTCCACGCAGTCCACTAACACTACCCAAGGGAGTGGAACCCTTGCTCCAGCAGCTCAGCCTCCTTTCCCACAGCCTGGCCTTCCAGGGAAAGGAGGGATTCAGATCCACCCCCATGCTCCCAGGAACTCTTTTCTGAGTCTGAGCTACTGGAGCAGTTGATCTGTCCCGATGCCCAAACTATGCAGCTCACGCAGTCAGTGGGTGATGAGAGTGGGGAATTGCAAGCAGGTTTGGAAGAGGTGTCTGATGATGACGATGAGACCTGGTTGTCAGACAGTGACGTTGTTGTGATGGATGTAGCTCAAAGTAGGGAGCAGAGTGAGGAATTCGAGGAAGAGCTGGTGGATGAGGACGAGGTGACTGACCCAAGCTGGGTGGATAAGCCTAGTGAAGACAGTGCTTCTGAGGGGGAGACAAGTTCAGCCACAGGACTGGTTGGAAGAGGAAGAGGGGTGGGCAGAGTGAGAAGCAGGGCCAGAGCAAGTAGATCAACTGTTTCACGGAGTCAAACTCCGTGACCAGACCTAGATGTTCGCAAGTCTGGAGGTTCTTTAAAGAAAGTGCGGATGAACGATGGACTGTAGTGTGCAACCTGTGCCATGCCAGGATCAGCAGGGAAGCCACCACTACCAGCCTTACCACTACCAGCATGTACAGGCATATGAGTGCTAAACACCCCACTCAGTGAAACCAAGGCCGTTCAGTTACTGCAAGTCACAACCTTGCTCCTTCCCCTGTGTCACGTGCTGGCTCTGTCAGTCCCCGGCTCTAGGCACGAGCGCCTCCCCCCCTACACCCACCTCTTTACCTCCACTATGCTCCAAACCCTCCAGCAAGGTGTCCAAGTACAGCGTTCAACTGTCCCTACAACAGACCCTTGAACAGAAGCGCAAATACAATGCCACTCACTCACATGTACAAGCCCTAAATGTGCACATAGGCAAACTGTTGAGCCTGGAGATACTTCCCTATCGGCTGGTAGAGACAGAGGCTTTTAGGAACCTCATGGCGCTGGCTGCCTCTCGGTACTCTACTGTGTCAGGCCTAAATTTTGGGAGCTTCCACTCCTGCCTTATCTAATGGCCGGTTAAGGCCACTTTATGGTCTCTTTTTTTTAATCTTCAATTTAAATTTTCAAATCAAATCGACTTTAATTCAAGTGCTATTTTGCAGGGCTGTCAGGTCATCAATTGTATCTACAAGATACACGCCACAGTTCAAAGGAACAGACAGAGAAAATGGTGGATCCTAATTTAGCATTCTTGTGTTGTCCATTTCGAACCATACTATCTATGGATGTCAACTTGCGGGTGTCCTCTGCCGTCCTTTCATTTTTTAGCTGTTTCAAAGGCAGCAGTTGGCTACTGGTCAGTCTAGTAATTAAAGAAAAAAAAAGTTATTAAGGGGGGAGGAGGGGAGCAGTCAGCTTGTCAGGCACTGGCACTGTTCTAAAGAACAGACAGTGAAAATGGTGGATCCTGATTTAGCATGCTTGTGTTGTCCATTTCGAACCATACTATCTGTGGATGTCAAGTTGCCTTAGTCCTCTGCCGTCCTTTCATTTTTTAGCTGTTTAAAAGGCAGTAGTCAGCTGCTCGTTAAAGGCCACTTTATGGCTTTTTTTTAATCTTCAATTCCAATTTCCAAATCAAATCAACTTCAATTCGACTAATAGTCGAAATCAAATTTGACTATTTTGCAGGGCTGTCTGGTCATCTATGGTATTTCCGTGGTGTCAGGCTAAGTTTTTGGGTGGTTCATATGCTACCTCTGTTTTAATGGTTCCCTGTGTTCTCACTGCCATGCTGTGTCAGGCTAAATTTTGGGGTGGTTCATATGCTACATCTGTTTTAATGGTTCCCTGTGTTCTCACCGCCATACTGCTGCCCATAATTTGGCGTAATGGTGCAATTAGGCAGCCTCAGAGGCATCCATGCATGCTGTCCCTGCTGTTTCCTGTCCATTTCCTTGGTGTTTCCATAATTTTCTGAGGTTGACAGATTTTCACACAACCTTCCCTGTGCCGAGCTTGGGTCCCCTGCAAAAATGCTCGAGTTTCCCATTTACTTCAATGGGGTTCGTTACTCGAAACGAGCACCCAAGTATCAGGAAATATCAGTCTCAAGTAACGAGCACCCGAGCATTTTAGTACTTGCTAATCACTACTGACCACAGCTGTGTCCTGCCTTGTTCTTTGACCCTTTCACCACTTTAGACCACAAGCAAAATGTTTAAGTTACCTCAAATGTTTTTTTTTTTTTTTTTTTTGAGAAATGACCATCGTTCAGCACTGTGTATGATAGACATTTCACGGCTGTGAGACAGACTTCCCGCTCTACCTGCTCTCTGCCGCATACAGCTATACCTTATGAAACTGAGCTTTCTGATGTATTTACACAGCTCACCTCTCCGGCGGGAAGCTTGTCTTCTAAGATATAGTTATATGCGGCAGTGCTTAGAAACCTATTCTAGCATCAAATTCAAAATAGATTTACATTAGAGAAATGACACAGTACATAGTGCATGGTTTTAATCCCTCCTGTTTTTTCCCATTCTGTCTGCAGCAGCTATGGTGAGTGTAATGCCTCATCCAGACTTGTGCTGTTTGGGGGCGACCTTCTCCGCCGGCGGTGCTGGCTGGGTTCTGGTGTGGTGTTTTTGGGTCTGGTCCTGTGGCATGGGGGTTGCAGGGCCGTCCCATGGCCCCCGTTCCCTGACTGTGCACGCCTGCGGGGTTGGTGGCCACTGACTGGCACGGTGTGGACTTAGTGTAGGGACCCATGTGTATCAGATAGCGGCACGAGGTACATGGGGCAGTATGGCTTGATCAATTCATACACAAAATTCTGATGTGTTTTTTATTTAGCCTAGGGGCACTAGTATCAGCCATAGGTGTGAGGTGCAGCACTCTTTTTCTTCCTTGAGCCGTACATAGTGTCATTTAACTTTCAACTTAGAAATACATAGGCAGGTCCTCCAGAAAGACAAGAAAATAGGATTATATAAAATGTAAGTATTTTTAATCAATTGGAAGTAAATATATAAAAGGAGGTGGTATCACAGTAAGTGTGAATAAATTAGATATAATAAGAACATTAATTAAACCTGCTTATACGTAGATACACATGATAAAACATAAAGATGACAATAATAGATTGAAAGGAACTCTATAGATACAAAATGGAGAAACAAATGGAAAATAAATTAAAAAAAATAATAAAAAATGAAAAATGAAAAAATGAAAACGAAAATCGAAAATATAAGAAAAATATAGGAAAAATATAACTGGAGAAATAAAAATTGAAATAAAAATATGTAATGTTAATCAGTCTGATGTCCGGAGGATGGAATAATAATACAGATAAAATTTCCCAGAAGTAAACATTAATTTATATCATGTATCCAAACACCGTGCTTTGGTTGCAGGCATATAGTTGTAAAGCACGTCTGACAATTTCATCCAATAGAATATGGCAATAAATATGAAATTCCTTTCCAGAGTGTGTAGCAATCGAGTTCATAAACTAGTAGTGAATAGGTGTGGAGGAAGATCGTTAAGGTGTTGTAACAAACTGTGATTGGTAGCTGAGCGTAATCAAAGTTGTAACAATCTGTAATTACTAGCGGAGCGGGAGATGAATAAGGTGGTATGGCAAATGGGTTAATAACAGTTTGATAGAAGATGCCTGGTGCTAGAAGCACTGCTCACTGCTGCTAATACTGACTGGCTCTGCTGCACTTCTGTGCCGTTCTGTGGGAAGAGTCTTTCTGACGGCTGGCGCTGTACACCGTGCACTTTTATCTCTGGCTTGTTGTGCGCATGCGTGTTGGTACTTGCCCACTGACCCTTTTGGGGTTTTCACAGTAAGTGAAATTGCTTGCTAGTGCAATAGGTGATGAATGGGTACTGGAAATAATGAAACTGGGAGCTTGTTAATAAAAGCTAGATGTGTTTCAAAGCCTTCTTGGCTTTTTCCTCAGCTGCTATAGGAGTCCCTTCAGGTTAACCTTCTTAGACTTAATTATACAGTTGATCTCACACTTTTTTTTTGTTTTCTAACTTTTAACTTACCAGAGGCGGAGACCAGGACTTGTATTCTGTGACTAAGGGCCATATTACACAGCCTTATTCTCTATGTAAGGGAGCTCTGATCTGTTAGATCGCCACTCGCTTACCGAGCCTGTTACACAGCTTAATGATCGCTAGCAATGTCTGTGCAGCCCTTGCTGTATATAGAAAATAATAAAGTTATTACTTACCTCTTCACGCTCTCTGGTGTCCTCCTGTCTGTTCCCCGCTCACCACAGCCACAGCTGGCATATCTGAAGCTATTTCTGCAGTGACACGCCACTGAGCCAATCACTGGCAGAGACTGGACAGCCCTGCAGCCTTGACTGAGCGGCATGTCACTGCATAGACAGGTTACGAAGTGTCAGCGGCCGCTGCGGTGAGCGGGAAACAGGTAGGAGGAGCCTTGAGAGGTAAGTATAACTTTATTATTTTCTCTATTCTTTTACCAGATGTCGGCCTCTTTAACACAGAGCAATGTACATTTGGTGGCCAATGATTTTTAAACTCGCTGAAAGACAACAACCAGATGATGATCAGCTCCTATTAGACGTGGCGATATCTGCCTGATTCTGCCTGATTGGCCAAATAATTCCCCAGTGTAATAGGACACTGTGGCAAGTTTTCTTTAACAAGGCTTGTTCATTATTCATTTATAAGTACTCTAGAATACTAGGAATATGTCAGTCAAGCCTGAAACAATCCTAGACTTAAGATACTGTAACGTGGCAGTTTGCATCAGCATTTGTAAGCCAAAGCAGTGAAGCGGACCCAAAGAGGTACAGATCTTTTCATTACACCTTTTATATGTGTAGAACTCCTACTTTTATCTTACAAATATAAAATCCTACAGGAGTAAAGGCCCTATTACACGGTATTAAAGGGCGGATATTAAAGGAGCAAGCGAGTGCCAACCTGTCAGGTCAGCGCTTGCTTTCTCCTCATTCCCTGCTTGCTGTCGGCGCTACCACACGCACAGACAGCGAATGGGTAAGAGTGGGTGGGAGGGCATGGGGAGCTGCAGGATCGTCCGGGTAGTCCATAGGACATACTATTACTCCTATTACTCATATTACTCAAGAGTGATGGCCTGAAGACCATAGCTAGCAGTATCATTCTCTTTCAACATGTTGAAAGATAACGATGCATGTCGACTGATCGTTGCCCTTTAACATTACCAATTACACCAAGCAGCCGATAATTGCTTGGTGTAATAGGGCCTTAACAGTTGCTTATGAATAAGAATATGCTAATTAGTATCTTAGATATAATTGTCTACACTGTAGGGCTATGTTCACACTACGGATGAGACCAGTCATTCTGTGACTCCGGCCGGGTCACGAAACGGCCGGTCTCTGGCCGGATAATCTTTCGTCCGCGGAGCTCTGATACGGGCGCATCAGCGTGCGCCCGCATCAGAGCTTCCCATAGCCCACAGTGAAGCGAGCGGCCGGAGCCGCTCGCTTCATTGTGTGAACTGACAGGTCTTTCTGCGGACGGAATTCAGTGAATTCCGGCCGCAGAAAACTGACCTATCAGTTCTTTGCGGCGCCGCACAGATCCCGGCCGGAACGTATACCATGTGTGTACGCTCCGGCCGGGATCCCATTAAAAGTAAGGTTATGTTCCACCCCGCAAAACTACGGCCGTAGTTCTGCGGTGAGAACTACGGCCGTAGTTTTACGTAGTGTGAACATAGCCTAGTACTGCACTGCTTTACTGTTATAAAACCTTCATCTGGTCATTTATTGTTTTATGTTCATTCCATTTCCATTTTGTAGGGATAATTCCTCAATTTTTAAGGATATTTTCACTAGTCAGTTAAAAGGTTAACGGCAGATTTGTTTAGGCCTAGTGTATGTTTCAGTCACCATCCTGATATGGTAAACATGTAGGGAAATGACTCAATGCAAGATGCAAATGTTCTCCCAAACATATTACTACCACCTGCCTCTAACCCATAATCTACACCTAAAGAGTACTTGTTATGAAATGTAACTTTTGGAAAGTTATCAGGCATGTCAAAGATTTTTGATCACAGGGGGTCTTACTGCTGGGACCCGCTGTGATCAGGAGATATAGCAGGGGAAATAGCTGTGTGTTGTTCATGCAGAAGCACCATGACTGGATAAATTATGTTATTCACGTATATATGGGCTTGTCACAGTGTACAGCAGTTCTGTATTGACTAGACACACCTGCCCACACTGTAACACCACCACCAAGTACCACTTAAGCTCCTTATTAGAAAATGGCAAAATGTGCAGAAAGTACTGAAACATTGAACAGTTTGACACATTAAGTTAACCCGTAAAAGTGCATTTTGGGTTCATTCTGAAATTTCACCCAAAAGCCAAATATCTCTAACTTTTTGTGAGTAGTGTATCTACTGTAGGTGATTACAGTAGTAGAGCAAAATTATAGGTTTATTGAGGAAAACTGTACAATTGAGAGGAGGCTGTATACCCTGTTGGGCCACCTCTAGTCTGGATTCATGATGACATATGGTTGGGTATGGTGGTATACAGATTCAGTATGGCACCCTGAGTCACATTTGCCCACAGATATTGCAACTTGGCATGTAGATCCTGCACATTCATATGTTGCCAAAGCTGTTTAAATGTTGCTTAAATGCTCAAATAATGATAAATCTGGTGACCTGGCAGGCCAGGGAAGTGTTGCAATCTGGCAGACACATCTCCATGAAACTCTTTATGTGTTGGTGAGCATTATCCTGCTGACAAATGACAGTGAAAGCCCTACTATTAGAGGCAACACACAAGGCCACAGGATGTCCTGCCCATATCGATGATCTGCTAGTGTCCCTCATGTTACTACTAAGGGTGACAGAATGGGTTTATGGAAAATGATACCCAGATCTTGACACCAACAGTTGGGGCAGTGTGTCATTCCTCGACAAAGACAGGATTGAAGCACTCACCATGAGGCCTTCATACTCCAGGTAGAGGTAATAAAAAACTTCTGTAGAAGCTTATAGCATTACTTACCTATCCATCCCAGTTTTGAAAGTACCAAAAATCCATTTGTTTTGGGGGGTTTTGTTCTGTATTGTGTTTCTGTACTTCCTGGTCGAGCAGTTGTACTTAGTACTACAGCTTCCAGAATGCAATGCTTTCCCTCAGCTGTTCAACACAGTCCTCCACCCTGCTTATTCCCCAACCAGAACATCTAGGCTGTGTTCACACATTGCAGATTCATTATGTTACTGAATTATTTGCAGTACTTTATCATTTCATTGTAGTCCCACCCACACAGCGCACAGTATTTTCTACCTGTAACACTCATATTGGAATAAAGTAAAGAACTTAAAAAAAATGTTTTTCTTTTAATCTCCACGCACATATTATGATCAAGTATCTTTTATATTTGAAGTTGAGCCCCACAATAAGGACTTTATTAAATATTATCTTACATGGGATATATACTGTTTATGCCTCGTTTTTTGTCCAGGTGGGATTGGCAGTGCCGGCTCTGATCCTCTCTGCCATTTAGCATCATGTAATTGTGTTACTACATCATTTTTGTGAATACGCTGCAGTACTGCAATGAGGCTCCAACATGTGTGAAGCCATAATTTCACTGCAGAGTTTTGCACAATTAGTGAAGTTTCAGCACCTGCTTCTGGCTGATCAGAGATGGTGAATCACTCAGGGGATTGGGGGATCCAGCCAAGCCTCCTGTGACATCACACCCTGCCCCCTGTCTGCATCATCAGCCTGTGCTCAGCCAACACACACCATGTGAGACAGAGGCATGGAAGATTTGTCTCCTAAGGTGGGAGAGCAGTGGGAGCAGGAGACAATGTGAATTCTTCACTTCCTGGATTTGTATCAGCTACCAGTGTGGCAGAACCATACAGATATGGTAATACATTGTATAGACATAAACGTTTAATGTACTTTTAATAGAAAACAAGATTTCTTATGTGGAGTTCCCCTTTAAACCCAACTGTTGTTGGATCCCTAAGAAAACTTGGATTTCTTGCTAAAGATAATACATTTCAGTCCGCAGCAGCCCAGGTTTCTCGTTTATGACACCACTTGTAGTGGCAATGGTGGCTGGCTATGAATGGCAGAACTTATAATGGGCACCATAATACCAAATTTCCTCCTGATAAGTTCCTGGAAATGGTTCAGGCAGAGACAGAGATAATTTATAAAGGTGTCATCTGTGTTTGGAGTGTGGACAAGCAAACTGTGGGAGCTGCTCATACTTATTGGAAGATCCAATGATCTTCTCTACTGGTGGCCTGTCAGGTCCATGCAGAGCCTGTTTTCTTTGTGAGCATGTCCTCATTCAACCACTGCTCCCAATACCACCTTGGTCAGAACAGCCTACAAGGCAGGCAGTCTTGCTTCTCTCAGTTCGTAAAGACGTGTTTTTTTTTCAATTTCACCACGCATATAATTTTTTTCTGGTTTTGCAGCATATTTTATGCAAAAATCCAGCCTGCCATTGCAAAGTACAATTAGTGACGCAAAAAATAAGGGCTCATGTGGGTCTGTAGGTGTAAAAATGCAACTGCTATGGCCTTCTATACACAAGGAGGAAGAAACGAAAACGCAAAAACGAAAATTAGCCCGGTCCTTAAGGGGTTAAGGCCCCCATACAGTTTCAATAACTGACAGCCGAACTATCCTTCAGCCCTCAGTTATGTCTCCAGACTCCCGTCTTCCCCATAAACAGGAACATTGGGCACTGCGGAATGTCCCATATTCTATATGAGGAAAGGTAAACCACAGCGATAGTGCTCTCACTGCATGTTATCTCTCCCAGAACAAAGGGGTCTATCACGACCAACTTCTATCACCAATTACATCATCTATTGGTGGTTGTTTCCTTAATATTTCTCAGGTCATATAATAATACTCAAATACGCAAAACATCAATTGCTGGAGACTTTGTTAAGCAGGTTGGAGGTGGGGCTTGTCATTCCCTTCCTGGCCAGTATAGGTTATTGGTTTAGCCTCAGTCGGCCCAGATTTTGCACAGTATGTACTGGTGGAAAAGCTAAGGCCTCATTCACACGTTCAGTGATTTTTCAGGGCTGCAAAACCGTCCGCTATTTTTACTCAGTGATCCGTGGATAATCATTTGCATTTGCATCCATTTCTACTTCTGTGTCCGTGCTCCCCCCCGAACCTGGTAGCGCATAACCACCCCCTGGAGCCTGACAGCTGTGTTTAATGTGCATAGACCTGGTAGCTATCACGACAGCAAGTGCACCCCTATGCCACTCACTGACCAGCACCCCCACCCCAGGGCAGCTTGGCAGCGCATCAATCCAGCAAGTACACCACACCAACCCCCCCTCCCCCCGCACCCCCCACCCCAGACCTGAAAGCCTGGCTCTGGATCACTCAGAGTAGGGTATGGGGAACAGTGGTGGCAGGCAGCGTCCCTGCAGTGCAGCAGTCAAGTTACGAGTGGGAGAAGAGGCAGGAGATCCCACACAGTGTGTCGGACAGAGGGTGACCTGAGCAGGCACTGTGATACACTCACCCACCCACATGGCGCCCTCCTCTTACCATCAGTGTCAAGATCTTCTCTACAGTCCTTCTGTCGGGCGCCGATTGCTTAAGTGATCAGAGATGCGCTCTGGGAGAAGTGGGGGCCAGGGGTTTCGGTCAGATGCGCTCCAAGGGAGGGGGACCCTGTGGGTATGCGCTGCCATACTCGGGTTGACAGGAGCAGTGACAGGTGTCATGAGACCTGTTTTTTCTAGGATTCCACACATGTGCCATCCGCGGAATCCTTGATCCGTGCCGTAATCCGCCTCCGCACTAGGACATGTCCTATTTTTTTGCGGTGCGGATTGCGGAGTAGCTCACAGCACAGATCGTGTGAATAGATTCATAGGATTCAATCTCCCCTAACACTGTCCGTGGTCGCGGATCCGCGATGTGAATAAGGCCTAAGAAGGAACAGACCCTTTGGTGCCGATGATAATGTGTGTCGGGTAACAGTTATTTTTGAGGTAGTTGGTATGGATTTGTAGTAGGAAGGAAACAAAGCATGTTGAGTTTGGAGTAATTTGGTCATTCCCAATGAGATTCTGTCCCAAGAACCAAGTGGATGAGTTGATTCATCTTCTGATACGGTCCTTGATGTAAGACGGAAGCAGTCTGATAATGGATGACCATAGTTCAAAGAATTGTTTGACTCTGCAGAGATTTGTTCTGCAGAGAAGCCCCCACTCAATCCATCCTAAAATGTAGAGAGTTGGTGTACTGGGTGCCAGCCAGGTTTGTAATATTGCTTTCCTAGCTGCTGCAGATGCAGTGTCCCAGAACAGAGGATTTGTTCTTATTTGTATGTTTCCTAATTATTCCTGTTCTGGAAAAGTGGTCCCACTGCAAACTGTTTGTATGATGTCACCCCCCTCAGGATTCAGGTCTAATATTTCATTTATTTCCTTATGCATATTCATTTTGCCTGTATTCTAATGGTGTGATGATGCAATGGGCTTGGTGTCACATGACTATTCCTCGGCTGCCATAGTAACCCCAATAGCCGTCGAGCTTTGGCTGGGGATGCTATGTCACTTCCTGTCTACCTCAGTAGTCTTCTCTCTACCCTCAAGGGAGAAGGTTGTGTTGTTCTCTCCTCCACCTTCAGGAGGGAGAATGTTCTCTGCTGCTTCCAAGCAAGGCCGCAGCTCAGGGTGATTCGCTCCCCTGTTCTAGAGACAGTACTCCGGTCCAGTCGGGACCTTCCTCACTCTCAAGATTCTCCAAGATTCTCATCTTCAGCAAAGATCTGGGTGTCGTTCTTCAGTCACTACTCTTCTCATCTATTCTCATCAACAGCAAGTATTCAGTTCAATTCATTCCGCCCAGTATCATACTGTATCTCCGAAATTACTACTCCCATCATTTAGTCTCCTTACTTCAAGTAACGCTACCATCACAGCCTATTGCAGCATCACCCATCGCTCAGTTATATTCAAGTTATATCCAAGTCTGCCTCGATCCTGGTTGCATTCAGAGAGACTGTTGCTATTGGTTACCTCCGTTATAATAAACGCACAACTACCCATGTTTCTGAACCCTGGCATTGGTTTAGTTATTGGTGTCTTGACTAGGGACAGCGAGAAATTTCTCGGGCACCACATGGTCAGGATCCAGTGGGTTAGTCAGCTCCCCTCGTGCCAATACCGTGACCTAACATCTGGCAACTGGCTACTCGGGTCCTACCCAGTACTATCACCTTCTACTACCCTCCGCGGGAGGCCTCAGTGCAAATTTGGCGTCACGAACAGGATACAGACTACGTTGTGCCAACTTCCAGTACCCCTAAAAGTGTACTACAACTCCCAGAAAGACTGTTCAAAGTGGTGTGACTGAACTGGACAATTCGCTGTGCCGCCATGGGGTTTAGAGATGCGCCCCATATCCCTGTCAGTGTGGAGGATGTCTATTATTCTTTACTGCGGCCTACTGCCCCAGAATTTTCTGTTGCACCATGCCCCAGAGAGGAGGGGGTTAACTACCACGCTGCTAAAGCGTAGGAATTGCCCAGCGCCATAGACTTTGCTGCTGTTTCTCCTGATTGGATGTCCCGGCCGGATGATGTCACTGTTGCCGGGCAGATTGACCAGTCGGGCTTCTGGTCTCCACGCTCCTCCCTCAAGGTCCTAAAAAGCCCACCAGTGCGCAGCAAAATGGCGACCTGTGAGGAGCGCGTTCCTGCCGCAGCTGTTCCTGTGCTACCGGAACTACCAGTCTCCCTGCCAGCGCTCGATCCAGCGTGTCTGCTAGCTCCGCCCCCGTCTGACAGCGACAGCAGCTGGGGATCCGCCCGATCCGAAGACAGGGACTGCAGCCGGGCCTCTACTCCGAACTCCGTTGGTGTAGGTGAGGAGACCTCGTCTGACCTCAGTGGCTCCCCGAGTCCCAACCACTCCGGCTCCTCCAAGTTTACCTTCTCTACTGGGCCATCCCTCTCCTCCGAGGACGACCGGATCCTGGACGAATCCTCACTGGTACCTCCAGACTTTCATTAAGGGCCCTATCTCCTATGACCACCGTGACACCCAACATTGTGGTCACTACCGCGTCTAATGATGCTCCTGCTCCAGCAACCACATGCCACTACTATCCTTGGGAGCAGAAGAAGAAGTCCACCGGGGGTTCCCCTGCACCCTCCTACTAGGCTTCGCTAGAAAGCTAGGCCAAGGTGGCCATTCTACTGTAACTGTTCCATTGTTTTCGTTTGTTTATATGCTATATATATATATATGTCTACTGTATTCACTATATTACCTTAGTTAGACAGTTATGCAACGTTTAAGGTTCGTACCTGGTCTCCTGACCAAGCCCTTGCTGTTTGCTACCTAGCCATGAGCTGAAAGGACATTCAGTTACTATACAGTTCTTCAGTGCCTGTTCTCAGAGCCTTTTCATGGACAATGGTTAAATCGCCAAAAGAGACTCATTCGAAACAGAGACACTTGTTCAGTTCTTCCTAGAGCACTTCCATGAGTATGTGGTTATAAAAGTTTATTATTGCACTTTATTATTGCACTTCAGCAGCCAGAGTATATTTTCGTATCAAAGTCAGATATTTTCCTCTTCCTCTGAGTAAGAAGCACGTTTATATTTACCGTATATAACCTCAGAGAAAGTCTATTTTTCAAAGAGTGTATTTCCTAAAGAGTATTATATTCTCCTCATATATTGTATTATTGTATTTTCAACTGGAGAGATTCTTTGAGACAGTTTTCCTCAAGACCTCGTAGTATTTTGTCCTCCATGTTCCCTTCCTTGTGTTTCTCTTGTTTGTCCATCCCGGTTCTGTTTCAACACACGGTAGCTGCTACACATAGTTTCACTCAACACTTACACTTGTCCATACATACTGCACCTTTGGCACCTTTTCGTGTGTTTGGCCTATTAAATAATTGAGTTGTATTACTGATCGGTATGCCTGGGCCAAATGAATGCTTGTGTTTATTATTTTATTCTTTCTCTTCCAGGTGTCCAAATCACTCAATGCACGCACCTGCTCAAGTTGACAACACACCCAAGATTTAACACAGGTCTTCATGTGTTCTTTTTCCAGTAGGGTAACCTATTTAATTGAAAACCTACTGTCTAAACTGTCTGGAATTCGAAGGTCGCCGGACAGCAATTGAGTAGTCCTGACTTCCATGTCAGATGGTTCACACACTAGCTACCTGGTCGCCTGAGTACGTTAGGCACCCCTAGGTGAAGTCCTGCCACTAAGGTTTTCTCTTTTGTATCTCTCCTCATCAACTGTGCCTTGAGCGTGGGAAACACACCCTCACACCCACATCGCTTCCTTCTGTCTTGTTCATATCTGTACCTCAACTTGTGATTCGCCGACATCGGCGCACAGAGATGTAAAAGAGTAAGCATGTATGCTTGTGAGGGAGATTTATACCAGTTTCAGGAGGCTGACTAAAGAGGGCCCTCTGACTTCTGTTTTAATGTTATTTACCTGCTTTTACTGAGCTAAACTCTAAGGCTGGGTTCACACTACGTTTTTTGTGTGTGCGTCCATTTTGATCTGTTTTCCCATTGAATTCCATTATAAAAAAAAAGGATCAAAACGGATCAGTTTTTTTTTAATGGACAAAAAAATGAGGTCAGCTACGTTTTTGTGTACGTTAAAAAAAAGATCCATTTTGATCCTTTTTTATAATCCATTTGATCCATTTTTTCCATTCGTCTTTAATCAGTTTATCTTTTTTAAAAACGGATTGCAAAAACGTAGTGTGAACCCAGCCTTACGCTGGGTGCTGATTTCACACCATTTTTTTGTTAATTTGTTTATTTTTAGATCTGGGCTTAGTTCTGTAACTAGCCGTTTTAAGAATTTAAAGGAATGTCCTTATTGAGAAGTTCTCTCTACTTATTGGTAGCAACATTACGTCACTTCCACCATTTCTATAATGCAGGCGTATTCTAACATTCCAAAAGAATTTTATTGCTTGCTTAAAGGACAGAATGAATCCATATACTGCAAGTTTAACTGTCAAGCTAAGAAAAAGACAATGACTGTAGACAACCAGGATACAGGGTGGTCTCTGCCATACCATCCTGTAAATTGGGACATCTCACTGTATTACAGGCTCTTGTATAGCTTCTTTTGTTTTGCATGTCATTTTATAGAACCTGCCTGGACAGCATCAAGTGTTTTAAGAAAGAGAGCTAATCTTCTTGGAATATGACTCATCTTGAACTGCACAGCATGGAAAGGAAATACTAGTAAATGCACACATGGTTTGTCAAAAAGAGTGACAGATCACTATTCAGCAATCAAACTTTCTTTAGTTAAAAAAAAATTGGGAAGACACTTTGAAAAAAGAGGCCATGCAAACCCAGTTATTATAAACTTGTTTTTTGGACTTGATGCAATGTGAATTAAAGGGGTACTCTGACACAACAATTATGCAGCAAATAATAGCTTTTCAGAAATTTATTTGCATTGCATTTTGGGCCTCTAGCTGTCATTTTCAAACCATTAGATGTTCCATTTATTTAGCAATTTACAGATGAAAAAATATTGAAAAGTGTAGACAAAAAAATGGAGACGATAACCATAAAAACAATAAGAAGGTGACTTGAAACACTTAGGAGGAAAGTTATCAAGCAAAAAAGTTGTATTGGTTGGTGTAAAACAACCAGATGAGACTTAATTTATTCGCAAATGGCCATTTTGTGGATAAAATATTCGCATCTGGCCATTTTACGCCACCTTCCCCAGTGGGGCGGGGAGGGGGTGTGGAGGGGGCAGGACGGGTGTCTGATGCATTTATCATTTTTCGCGATGGTTTCAAAATTTTCGCATGGAGAGGCTCAATGAAATCAGGATTTATGAAGAGGGAATGCGCCTCTACATAAATCCCCTGAGCTCCGGAGCGGGACATTTTTACGCCTAGCGTAAAACGCCGGAATTAATAAATGCCCCCCTAAATCTGCACTAGAAAAAAAGAATTGGAATCTTATTGGTCAGTATACTTTAGCTATTTTATAGCTATACTTGTCTTAAATTATGAAATCATCACCACAAATCCTTAAAAAAAAACTGTGGTTTGGCAGGCCTGTAAAGGAGGCACTCTGTTTGCTCACTTGTATAGTAACATATGTCTATGGCAGGCTGTATCAATAGCAGAGTCACAGCACCCTCATAGGCCTAGCAAAGGCCTCGGCTGCCATGACAACGGACCCACTCCCGGCAATTGTGTTTGGGAAGCTGATCCAAACCACTGCACCACCAATCAGTGCTGTCAGCTATGTCAGTGGCATTTAAATGATTAATTAACAGGCACAGAGACCACTCCATGCCAGCTATTAATAGATGTGGCCCTCAGCTCCTGAAAGCAATGAGCAGCCGCTGGGTGGGCTGAGTGGGCTTGAATACCGAGCCTGCTCCTTAAAGTGTCACTGTTGTTATAATTTTCAAAATCTAAATCAACAGTAGATGTGATATAAAGCAAGTTTGCAATATACATTAATTAATTTTTTTTTTTAGTTATCATGGAAAACACAGCACTTCCTGTTTTCTGCCTGTTTTTTTTTCTCAAAAAACAGGAAACAGTCAGAAAACAGGAAGTCCTGTGTTTCCCAGGCCATCTGAGCACTCACAGAGAGAAAGTAGTCATGTGATTGACGGCCCATTGAGCCGTGACTCTCTCTTCTGGCCGGACCTGGATTTCTGGTAAGTTCAGCTTTGTTTTACAGCATGAACAAAAAATAATGAATGTATATTGTAAACTTGCTTTATATCACATCTAAATTTAGATTTTGAAAGTATAACGACAGTGACACATTAATTAACATACCATGTACTGTACAAGTATGTGATTTAGTGTTTAAAAAATGAGAATGAAAGCCACCTGGAATGGGTCACCTCTTACTTGGGGCTCTACATTATCTTTGTGGGCTGCCTCTATGGTACATTCCCTATTGATCCTATTCAAAAACAGGCAACCATGTACCTTCAGTGAGTAACTCCTATGCGTGCAATTTGGCCTGTTATTGTACCATGTTTTTGCTGTATCTGTTACATTGTTACTATTATTTTTGTTTGTACAGCTGTAACTTCATACCTTAGTAACAACACATTTCCTTGCAGCACAATAATGGGGTAAATCTGCCCCTGTGCCCAAGAAGTGCAGGTCAAACTTCAAAAGTAATAGTTTATAGTCTATAGTTTAGATATATTGGGGGACATTTATTAAGTCCGGTGTTTTTTATTCCGGGCTTACAAATGTCCCCGCAGCCCCGGAGCTCAGAGGATTTATGTAGAGGCGCATTGCCTCTACATAAATCCTGAATGCACGGAGCCCATCCGTGCGAATAAAATAATACCTACACCAGCTCAGAGCTAGTATAGTTTTCAATGTGGTAAATGATAAATGCGGAGCACGCAGAGGCCGCCCCAACCACCCCCCCCCCCCCACCCCCGTAACGCCTCCTCTCCGCCTCACTGGTGCAGGAGGCTCAGATGGGCCTGATGTGAATAAAATATTCGCAAATAGACCATTTGCGAATATTTTTATGCCAATTAGGCCCATCTGCACTTAAAAAAGCCATTTTAGCCTTTTAATAAATTTCCCCCATAGTCTATATTTTATAAGACCCCTGGTATAGACAAGTGAAACAGGTTAATAATAATTTATACTAACTGCAAAACTCTCTGTGGGCTAAGGCAGTAGACAGGTCAATGTCACTTTGGTGGTTTAAGAGTAGGTTAAGTCACATCCTTTTAGCATTATGTATCATTATGTACTTTAGCTAAGTTTGGCTGGTTTCTCACAAGTATAATTTAATGGCATTTCTATCTCTTTTTAACAGCCTTTAGTCCTCTCTGGTGTAACAGCAGATGTAATGGCTACAACTGACAGCATCAACATCATAGATCTCTACATTGGAACCATAATATTAATGTGTTGTTTTTATTATCTTGAGAGCTGTATTTTTTCGATAACTTTATTGTAGTGTTCTGCAACCTGTAACTCTCCAGCTGTTGCAAAGCTACAACTTTTTTCATGCCCTGACAGACAAGGGGAGTTGTTGTTTTGCAAAAGATGAACACCCATATGATCTTTACTCTATATAGCACTCCATATACAACTCTGATCAACATACATAAATACACACACACACACACACAAAAGCAAATACAGTACTTCTACACACACACAGACACCACGCACACACATCTCAGATGCACACATATACACAGCACTGCAACATACACACACAATTATGGTATACTCATACATACTGTATAGCTTTGCTACACACAGAATCGCTGTACACTGTGTGGTACACAGATCCATTTATCTCTTGTAATACTATTATGTTACTCCTCCCAAACATGTGACAGGTCCCACACTCATGCCATCATCAAAGGACCTTTCTCCTCTTTGCTGGATAACCTCTGTAAGAACTGTGGGGATATTCTGCCTATTAGGAATCTTAATGTGATGTGTCTATTACAACCACCTTCCCCTCCTATCATAAGTTGTAAAAAAAAAAAATTATGGACCACATAAAAAAGTAACAAGACACAAAACAGAAAATATGAATACAGACATCCTGTCTAGCAACAAACCCCTCACTCAGCCACAGCACACAATCACTTTATCCCGCTGTCCCAAGATTTTTTTTTAGGGGCTTTCCCCAGACCCATCCATCCACCAAATTCAGGAAGCAACCCTCACAACAAAACTTACCAACAACACATGAGATCCAGAAACCACACAAAAAAAAAAACCCTTACTGCCATTTCCATATCCCTCAATCTAGAGATTTCATCCAACACACATGAAGACCACAATTTTCAACAAATTAGAGAAGACCAAGAGATGATTTTCTTAGCACAAGTAACCCAACCCAAGACATTACACAATCCTCTACAGAAATCAAAAGGACAGAAAGAAACTTCAAGAAAAAGAGCATATTGAGATGTACAACAAGGGGAAGACAGTCCTTCACAGACTCAAATACAACCTCCCACAAAGTGGGCAAGCTGAACTAGATGCAGTCATCAACCTAAGCTCACTTACACTCAAATGAGCCTAAAATTCCTTTATTTAACAAAGGTAGACCTGTACTGTATGTTGGTGTCGAAAAATATATAAAATATATATGTATGTTTACAAAAATATTTTCTGGGAGACCCAACAGAATCCGCCAAAATAAACATGGGCCCATACAATTATACAAATTGCACCTTAAAATCTAAATTTTATCCCAGATTTGAAGCAAGTCTTTTCAGCATTAAGGCTTTTCAGAGAGCGATAGTGGTTGACCATAGGAAACTAGAGACCAAAAATAAAACCCCAGGGAACCTAGCAAGGAAAGAAACTTTGGCCATTCAGGAACTCCAAGACAGACGTGACATTGTCACTTGACCAGCTGAAGGGGGGACAATTGTCCTACAAGACATGGAAAAATACAACTCAGAATGTATGCAACAATTAACAGACACTGTCACGTACACCAAGCTCACAGGAGACCCCCCCACCATACAAAACAAGTCAGAACTTAGATCCATATGCGAAACAGCCAAAGGAATTTGAATCCTGAACAAAAAGTAGTATGAGTTTATTTTGGGAGCCACAGACCATCTCCCCATCTTCTACTGCCTCCCTAAGGTCCACAAAGACGCACAAAACCCACCAGGATGACTAATAGTCTCTGGCATAGGATCAATTACTTCTAATCTATCCCAGTATGTAGACCAATTTCTTCAGGTTTATGTGCAACAGACTCCACATTACCTGAAAGACAATACGCAAGCATTAGCACTTCTCTCAATTTTCCCACACATGGCTACCCTCAATGTAAGTCACTGTACACTGTGATTAATCACGATAAAAGCAATCAGACTTTTTTTTTTTTTTTTAAATTAGGGAGCTATGGCAGTGAAGCAAGTAGATTTTACAGTTCATCTATTACATATTGACACACAATTATTTCTATTATGAGGGGGGATTACTACCTGTAGAGGACAGGGACTGCCATGGGGACCAGATTAGCGCCCAGCTTTGCTAACCTCTTTATGGCAGCATGGGAGAAGCAAGCCATTGCTCCAAGACTGGGTTTGAGTCTGGCCCTATGGCAGAGATACATAGATGATATAATACTAATTTTGGAGAATTCCAGATGCTGGCTGGACCAGTTCCTAGTAGACCTTGGACAATATGATTTTAATTTACATTTCACACCTCATGTAAACCAACAGTCTATAGAATTTTTGGACCTACAGGTTATGGCCACAGATTCTGGCCTCACATCTAGTACCTACCACAAACCCACAGTGAGAAGTCATATTCTTTTCTCCAGCTGCCACCTTCCACGGTGGTTACAAAATGTTCCAGGGGGGCAGTATAGGAGTCTCAAACGCAATTGCACGAATACTGAACAGTTTAAAGTGACACTGTCTCCCCCTTTTTGCATTCTGACTCTTCTATTAAGGTGAAAATATCCTAAAGGGGTTTTCCACAAGATAAGAGCGGGATCCAACCATACCTGCGGCTCTATTCAAAACAACAAGGCCCTCTTGACCTCTTCTTTAGTAGCTGATGTGCATATAGCCCTGTGTCTCAGGTTTTTATGCATGAAACCACTCTCTGATAGTGGCTTGTAATAAAATCTGGTATGGACTCTTTCAGGTGCATCATAGTGAGAGCATGGTTTTTTATAGCCTTAATATGAAAACTATTTTTTTCTGACTTTAAGGTGGGCCTATAAGTGTGCCTTATATTAAAAAAACACAACTATTGGTTGGCTGCCTATATAACATCTACAAAGCCTTCCTACACTGTATTTTTGTCTCTCCTAAACTGCAAGACAAGTGTTGGTGGCCAGGACATGTATGCAGGGCTACTCCAGTGCTCTGCTCTGCTCTTGGCATTCCCAGTGACCCCACTAAGTTATGGTGTGACATATCTTTTTCTGCTTTTTAATTTTTTTCCTAAATAGGTGTGAATGGGGTATTTACTAATATAATGCTTAGACCATCTTTGGTGACTATTCCCCCTGTGAATCTTGCCTTTGTGCCATGTTTTTGTAATGTTTTCAATAAACTGAATTATATTAACTTAATTATCAACTGTCAAATTCTTTGGAGATTATCCCCAAATTACCTTTAGTGTCCTATGAGAAAAGTATGTATGACATACTGTATTATCTGTTTGATCACATATACCATGCCATTCACAAAAGGTATATAAATTCTCTTTTAATTTCATGTTCACCTTACCCGTATTATTTTTCCTCTCCCCTACACCTACAGGTTTTCCCAGCCTCTTTTGAACCTGTTTCTCCATTAGCAAACAAAGCCTGGGATTACATCCTGGCAGACCATCTCTTTTACTGCCATTCAGCCAGCCACTGCTTTGTAGTCTGTCATTTAACTTTGCATATCATATCCCTATTGCCAGCCTTTTTATACTTTATACTGTGGAATGTGGTACACAAAGGCATGTTTCACTATGGCTTGTAGAGTCCATTTTATTTTCTATATACCTGGGTGCCAGGTATTCCTTTATCTGACTAAGGCCCAAAAAAACTTGAGAAAAAAATTCCTTAGAACAGTCTGATGAATCATAACCGCTCATGAATGTGTCACTGGGGCTCTGGGTGGAGATCTCTTTTGTAAGTCAGCATGTCAGCCAAAGCTAATCCTGGCAAATAACAGATTGACTTAAAGCACTTTCTACAACAAAATCCTTCAAGAGGTTATCTAATGTGCAGAACACAAAACAACCTGTGTGTTCCTTGTCAAGGGCAATAAAGGCATACTGGTACCTTTGCGAATGGAGAAGAAGTAAACTGAATTGTATGTGATGTATACTACAATGTAGGTCATGGTAGATTTTGGAGCTATTTCTGTTAAAGAGGGGTTCATACAAATGTCATTATGGCGGTTTTTATTTGTCTGCAGTGGGAAATGTGCACCAGATTTCAGTGCAGATTTGGGAAAGATTTGCTGGAGTAAAAAAAAAAAGCAAGGTATTTCATATCCGTATTAGTAGATCTTTTCTATAGATCTACAGAATTTTCACAGCAAAATCCACAACGCTGCTAATTCATTGAGGACTTTTACTTAAAGGGGTGGTGGTGTCACGAAACAAAGACCAATATTCTGTTTTTAGTACTGTGCCAGTTGTCTTTCCCATGGACCTATTCACTCGTGGTTTCCTCTACAAACTGTGACCCCGTTGTTGCCATGCAATAGTGCAGACACTTTCCCACAATCCCCCTTGCTTGCATGGGAAGTGAAAACCAACTGCCAGTACTTATGGGACAGAACAAGTGACGATTGAACTGAGCATTTGTGTGACACAAGAAGGTGGATGCCCATTAAGCCATAACCAAGGGCAACAGATAATGAAACACAGCAGCACATGGGGGGATTAGCGAGTCTATATCTTGTAAACTATATATTTTAAGAAACGCTTGCACATTCGAAATTTATTTCATTTTACATAATGTATCAGTATAGACCTAGTTTTCTTTGTAACATCGCCCCTTTAACCCTTAGAGGACTGGGCCAATTTAAATTATTGTGTTTAAAAGGCCATAGCAGTTGCATTATATATATATATAAATATATATATATATATATATATATATATATATTTCTTACGTCGTTATGATTGCAACAATATGTAACATGTATAACTTTTATATTATGTGATGGCTTGTAAAAAATTCATACCATTGTTAGCAAATATATGTTCCTTAAAATCGCTCCATTCCCAGGCTTATATCGCTTTTATCCTTTGGTCTATGGGGCTGTGTGAGGAGTCATTTTTTGCACCATGATGTGTTCTTTCTATCGGTTTCTTGATTGCGCATATGCGACTTTTTGATCGATTTTTATTACAATTTTTCTGGATTTGATGCAACCAAAAATGCACAACTTTGCACTTTGGGATTTTTTTGCGCTTACGCCATTTACCGTGCTAGATCAGGAATGTGATTAATAGTTTGGGCGATAACGCAAACATGTTTATTTATTTATATTTATTTATAACATGGGAAAAGGGGGTGATTCACACTTTTATTAGGGGAGTTTTTTTTTTTATATTAACAACAACACTTTTTTTTTTATTAACACTTATACTAGAAGCCCCTCTGGGGGACTTCTAGTGTAAGTACACTGATCTCTCATTGAGATATATGCTGTATAGTTATACAGCATAGATCAATGAGATAGAAGCAATCCTGTCTGCTGCAGCCGGAAGCTGTTGTATATACCCCCTGTGTGGTGCCCCCAGTTTTATATACTCCCTGTGTGCTCCCCCAATTGTATATAGCCTCCCTGTGAGCTCCCCCACTTGTATATAGCCCCCCTGTGTGCTCCCCCCTTATATAGCCCCCTGTGAGCTCCTCCACTTTTATATAGCCCCCTGTGTGCTCCCATTTATATAGCCCCCCACTGTGCGCTCCCCCCGTTTATATAGCCCCCCTGTGCGCTCCCCCCGTTTATATAGCCCCCCTGTGCGCTCCCCCCGTTTATATAGCCCCCCTGTGCGCTCCCCCCGTTTATATAGCCCCCCTGTGCGCTCCCCCCGTTTATATAGCCCCCCTGTGCGCTCCCCCCGTTTATATAGCCCCCCTGTGCGCTCCCCCCGTTTATATAGCCCCCCTGTGCGCTCCCCCCGTTTATATAGCCCCCCTGTGCGCTCCTCCCATTTTATATAGGCCCTCACTGTGTGCTCTACCTCCTATATAGTATATAACACAAAAAAAGCAAACATTTTTACTCACCTGGGTTCGGAGTCTCCTCTTCTCTTCCCTCTTGTGGCCGCGGGAAGTGTTTCCCCTGCGGTCACAAGAGGCCGCTCTCCCGTTGTCATGGCACCGGCGCTCCAGTGACGCCTCGAGAGACACAGAGCGGCCTCTTGTGACCGCAGGGAAAACACTTCCTGCGGCCACAAGAGTGACTGACAGGGAGGGAGCCAATGGCTCCTGCCCTGTCAGTGCCGCTGCTGCCTGTAACTATGTGCGCTCGTTACGAGCGCGCATAGTTAGCCGCAGTGGTCTTGGGCACCAGAGTGGGGCCCCCCTGGATGTCGGGGGCCCCACGCCATTGCGTGGGATGCTTGGTGCCCAAGACCGCTACTAGCGGCACCTAGGACCACAGCGGTTCAGAGTGCCCAGAGTCGTTTAGGGGTTAAGGGGAAATCTGCACTGCAGGTCAATTTCACAGTGGATTTTAGTGTGGATTTTTCCCACAGTGTGCAAAGAACTTTCCACTTTCTTTCACATCTTGTGTGAAAGAACCCTATAACATCACACCAATTCTAACAATGTATCAGGTCGCCTAATTATTCTTAACAGGAATATACTCCTCACATTCCATGTTTTTTCTCATTGGTAGTTCTATTATTGTGCATTTGTATGACTTACTTTGTCTATTCTTATGTGCTTATGTCTGTTACTTTTTTTTTCTTTTTTTCAAAGTAGACAGTCTACAAGAGTCTACAGTCTACATTGTCTAAAAGAACATCTAGACAAATCTTCATTTCGAAAACAAAAGAAAAACAAAAAAAACCCACCACAATACCTAGAAATGCCACAAGCAAAAACGCAATATCTCTAGACATTCGTGTATTACTGCCAGAAAATATCTTACCAAAAAAGAAAACACTAAATGGGTACTCCAGTAAAAATATTTTTCTTCTAAATCAAATGGTGTCAGAAAGTTATATAGATTTGTAATCTACCTATATTTGAAAATCTCAAGTCTTCCCATACTTATCAGCAGCTGTATGTCCTGCAGAAAAGGGTGTTCTCTTCTCAGTGCACAGTGCTCTCTGCTGACATCTTGGTCCGAGACAGGAACTGTTCAGATCTGCAGCAAAACACCATAGAAAACCTGTACTGCTCTGGACAGTTTGTTTCTCAGTCAGAGATGTCAGAAAAGAGCACCCTGTCAGACTGGGGAAAAAACACCACTTCCTGCAAAACATACAGTGGCTGATAAGTACTGGAAGACTTGAGATGTTTAAATAAATTACAAATCTAAATAACTTTCTGAACCAGTTGATTTGAAAGAGAAATATTTTCGCCTGAGTATCTGTTTAGGAAAGACATCTATACACTGTAAATGCCACAAGAACCTACACTTAAAGGGGTACTTTAGAGAAAATAAATGGTTTAAAATAAAATGATGTCACAAAGTTATACAGATTTGTAAAATTACTGAATCCTTCCAGTACATAGCAGCTGCTGTATGTCCTGCAGAAAGTGGTGTATTCTTTCCAGTCTGAAATGTTGCTCTTTGCTGCCACCTCTATCCGTGACCAAAGCAGTAGCAAATCTTTGTAAAAACCTCTACTGCTCTGGACATATATTTTGCCTCCAGAGTACCCCATTACATCCTGGGGCAGGTAGGGGGGTTCAGAGAGGGGTCATGCTGGGCTAATTAACCATTTAAATGCCACTGCGTAAACTGGCTATACAAAATACTTTCACGGTTCTGCACAAGCCGTGCTCCAGTGTGACAATGATACCAATGCCAGGTTGGCACTCAATTACTATGGATTCCAGCAGCCCATAGTAATCGAGCACTGATCTCATAGATCAGTGCAGTACATATGTACTTTATTGATCTCCATGCGATATCAGTAGTAGTTATCATAGAAGTCCATCACATAATGAAAATTCCTTCATATAATAAAAGTTTAATTCAACCCATCTCATAAATAAAAAGAAATAAATAAACATGTTTGCTATCACTCCGTGCGTAATTGTCCTAACTATTACATTGTTGCATTCCTTATCTTGCACAGTAAGATAAAAATTGTAATAATATATGATCAAAAAGTCGCACATACACAGGGAAGCTACTGTTAGAAAGTTCAGATCAAGTTCAGCGCAAAAAATAACACCTCACCCATAGACCAAAAAAAGGCGACATAAAGATGATAATAGAGCAATTTAAAAAAACACTTTTTTTAAAGGTTTAAATTTTTTAAACGCAGTCAAATAAAATAAAAGTTACAAAGGTTGCTTATTGTTGTAATTATACTGACTTGAGGAACATAGGTAACATGTCAGTTTTACCATAGAGCGAACTGCATAAACACCCCCCCCCCCATGAAAAAATTTACTATGGGTGTCGCAAAAAATAAGGGCTCATGTGGATCTGTAAACCCGAGGAGGAAAAATACAAAAACAAAAATTAGCCTGGTCTTATGTTGTATGTGACAGTTCTAAGCAATGGATACATTTAGTATACAGTTAGATGAACAACATTTAGGTCACTGACCTGGTGGTCATGACCAACAATGTCATCTAGCATTAGAATTGGGACAAACTCCCATGGTGCCCAAGGCACCAGTTTGAAAAATCCATCCCCCTTCCATGTCCTCATCCCTGAAGGTAATTGTTGGTTGAACAGTCATTGCTAGTAAGTAAAAATTTAAAGGGCATCTTTAGAAAAATCATCGAAAATTAGGTTTACATCATTTTGTAGCCGCCTTTGGCGCTGCTCCTCTGTTACCAAGATATAGAAATTTCACTATTTGGTTTATTATCTACACTTTTCCCTGAATAGTCACATGAGTGTAAAATTTCTTTAAAAAAAACAGGGGGGGGGGGGAGATCGCGAAGTTTCAGAGTTTACCAAATAATACATAAAAAAAAAAAAAAAAAACTTTTTTTTAGAACTGACCACAGGTTCCCAAAAAGCAAAAAAAAATATTTTTGTTTATTGTGTCCTCTTCAATCACTACCTTCCCCTCATACCATCCCATGGTTTCTAATATAAAAGGCATTCCTAAAAAGAAAAAAATCTAATCTAGGTAAATCTAATTTCTTTTTAAGTAATTTGTTTTCTCGTTGCAATAATCCAACAAATCCTGCTTGATTCTGTCAGCTTTCATTTCATAATAGCCTTCCTCCACACACAAATATCTCTGTTTATTTTGAAGGCATTTAGAATGTGTTCTCAGAACTCCTAATGGACATGCACACAAAGAACAAACAGCATCATCTAATCCATGGTAATATCCCCCCTTTCCAAATGTCTTTTTGCCAATTGATTTGCTGTCCAACTGTATTATTCTCTCTATATGTATCCTTCTGAACAACTTCTAGACAATACAGACCATACACCTTATAGAGACTTTAGTACAAGTTTGTAGCTATGGTCCCAAAAGATTAGGGAGAGAAACAGTAAGGAGCACATTTATCATCTGCACAAATTTGTTTTTACACTAACACATTTTTCCATGTTGTGCGAAAACTTTCAGACCCTAATAATAATAATATTTATTTGTATAGCGCCAACAGATTCCGCAGTGCTTACTTTATCTTGACCTTGCTCAAACTTTATTAATATGCTCACAGGCCTTAAAGCGACTCTGTACCCACAATCTGACCCCCCCCCCCCCCCAAAACCACTTGTACCTTCAGATAAGTGCTTTTAAAGGTGTTATCCAGCGCTACAAAAATATGGCCACTTTCTTCCAGAGACGGCCCCACTCTTGTCTCCAGCTTGGGCGGAGTTTTGCTGCTCAGTTCCATTGAAGTGAATGGAGGTTAATTGCAAACCGCACCTGAACTAGAGACAAGAGTCGTGTTGTCTCTTAGAGAAAGGGGGCCATGTTTTTGGAGCACTGGATAACCCCTTTAATCCAAGATGTGTCCTGGGGTCCGTTCGGCAGGTGATGCAGTTATTATCCTAAAAAACTACTTTTAAACTTGCAGCCTTGCGCCCAACTGATGTGGCCTAGATTGTGTATGCATTAGGCTGGCACAACATCTCTGTCCCTTCTCCCCGCCCTCCTCATCATTGGGAAGGCTTCAAGCAGATTTTTTACTGTTCATCAGCTGTGTCAGCACAACACATGGGCTGTATCGTTAAGGCACCTGTGCAATGTTCAGAGAGGAGAAAATGTTCTAGGGGCATTCCTAATGATGAAGAGGGTGGGGAGGAGGGACAGAGGAGTGGTACAAAGTTAGGGCACAGATACTGTAAGACACGGCCTTTTGACACAGGACTGCAAGTTTAAAAGTTATTTTTTAGGACAATAACTGCATTACCTGCTGAAAAGACCCCAGGACAAATCTTTGATTAAAATAGACCAAGGTAGCCAAAATAATGGCACAAAGAGGATGATAAATTTGCCCCTAAGAGGCACCTTACTGACAGACCCTCGTCCACTTGGGGATAACTTCAGTGGGCGCTCAATCAAGAGACAAAGATCTGGGACTCGTACTACCTTACTTGGTGGTCTCCGAACTAGTGTAGGCAGAAGGTGGTCAGATACAAAAGGACTGTCTAAACTGTATTGTATTTTTGAACTGGCACCTGTGAGCAGTGAGTTTTTCAGGGGTGAACTTTCAGGAGTGATGAGCACTTACAGTTAATGTTAAAGGTTATGGCTACACTTAACAGGTTTGTGGTCAGTTAAGGGGGGGCAATTAAAAGTTTGCTATGGGGCCCAACCATTTGGTCAAGTCCACTGGTCAAGTCGGGGCTCTGTCATCAATTACACTGCACCTTGCACCTTCACCTCAGACCAGTTCTACCAAGGTCCAGTGCTCGTGTGTCTGGGGTGGGTACTGTCACTCCTGGCTACTGCAACAAGTTGCCCCCAAAACACCAGAGCCCACCAGCTGCACATAACATCTGCAATATATATATATATGCAGTGTCCCAGAGCAAGTGTGCCAATGCTGTTTATAGCATGTTTAGGCTGGTATTGTTATGCGTAAACATGCTCTGTGATGAAGGCCTTAGTATGCACTCCCTCCACTACGTGTATTTATTCTATCTAGCACAGCTGAAGGAAAGTTTACAAGAAGGTTAACTGTGGATGTGACTGTTATCATGTAATTTCCTGTCTGTGCCACTGTTTGTTCAAGTGACTGAGAGCCAATCCCTGAGCTGGATACCTCGCGCTTGTCCCTCCACTATCCCGCTAACCTATTAGAGGTTAGACTGTCAGTCTATTGTATCCCTATCTTTCAATCATCTGCCAGCTCCCTGAGGCTCATATATAGTGTGTGTGTGTGTGTGTGGGGGGGCATATGACCAGTCTAGATGTAGAGTCTAGTGAAAGAGGTAGTTGGAGAGTAATACAGAGAGGTTCCAGTAAGAAAGGTAGTGGAGTTATTTAATCTAAGAGTTCTGATAACTTGACAGGAGTAAGAAGACAGCAGTTATATAAGAGCAGTTAAAGCAGAGAGCTCTGCTGCAATGTGCTAGGATTCCTAAGGGGTTACCCCAATGGCTAGCTTTACCCAAGGGTGGGGCCTGCATTCCTGGATTCGTGTTACTTGGTGTCCATGGACAGCAGGGGGCGGATCGTCAAAGCCATGGACACAGGTAATGCTTTATCGCCACTTACACAAGGTGGTTAGAGCCTCTTCGGTTGAGAACCCAAGGGTCTGGAGAGGTTCCCCCCTCCCTCCAGTAGTCCGCTGTCACAAAGGTAAAGGCTGTCTTAAGTAACCAGAGACTTTGTACTAATGTCCTTAAAGTATTCTTAAGTCTCCAAGTCTTCTAAACAGCACACCTGCCACAGCAGTGATTTATACCAAGTCTCAAATCTATAAAGTAAACCTGCATGAGGCAGTGATTCCAAAACCTAAATGTTATTCAAGCACCCAGCTCATTACAAGCTATTTCAGTCAGTGGCCTTAACTGTATATTTTGCACCTTATAGAAAAAACTGTTCTAACACATGCTATTTATAAGTAAAGTTTGTACTTGCTGGACTCTGTAGTTCCTCATGTAGTGTCCCACTACAGGTGGTTCTTCCTGTCTTTACACGCAGGTAAAGTAATTCCTTCAGGTGTCACACCAAGTGACTTTTGCTGCAATCTCTAATTTCTCACTCCCCCTGGGCACAGGCGCAGTTTATGGTAAGGTTAAGCTATGTGGTTGTGTATTGCCTGACTGTATGTGTGTTTTACACTCTATATGCTCTATAAGTTTCTATACACTTAAAAGGTAGGGATTTCCTGTTGGTCTTTATTTTTTAGATGTGTGTTTAAGGGACAGATCACAGACCAGGCTGGCTCTGGCTTAGGCTAGAACCTTGACGGGGACTATACAACTTTGAATTTAGAGAATGATGTCAGCACACATGCTAGAACCTGACTAAGGGTTAACCGGACAATAGGACAACCCTTTCCCACACCAAGGATCTTAACCTCCGGACAGTCACCCCCTAAAAGCACAGGAAGAGGGACCGATCCACAGTAGAGCACAGTGCAAGTTAGCCGCTCTCTACTTACAACACTCGACTATGTAGAAAAACTAGTTAGCTCCACCCAGAGACAGAGATCTGGAACTCATACTACCACACAGGGTGGTCTCCGATACTGTGTAACACAGATTTATTAAGTGTGAGTACTAATTGAGTGACGGCTTCTATCCTGCTCCTGTCTACTCTTCTACTCAGCTTCTACTTCTTTACCTCAAGTCTTCTCTATTCCCCTATTTGATATTTTTGCACTAAGTACCTAAAGCACTGTTGTATTTTTGTCTTGCACTGAAGTGGATTCAAGTCAAGTTCAAGTAGCTGTTTAAGTGCGACTCTGCCTCTCCTTTTTGCCATACTATTGCACCTGCACCTCACACTAGTCCTAACCAAAGGTTTGGTGCCCTTATGTCCGAGGGGGGGAATTACAACTCTTGGCCACTGTGACAAGTCGCTCCAACACACCAGAGCCCACCAGCTGGTTCAACACCAGTATCCAGTGCCCACAGCCATGGCAGCCATGGCACAGCCATGACACACATGCACCCACACCAACTTTTAACGGGTGTGTGTCTGAGACCCGGAAAGGGCACATACCACTCAGGCCCTGTAACAAGAGCTGACAGGGTACACCACCTGCCCTAAATAATACCATCCGGCTGCCCTTGGTTACTGTGTATATATCCTTTTCTTCACAGGTAAATAAGCACGGGGTGTCTGGCAGCAGCTTTACCTTCTCTCCCTTTTCAAATACATGAATGCTAAGTCACATGGTACTTAGCTTTCCACTCCAGCTCAATTGACTCAGTGGGAGCTAAGTATCTGCCCCTGCAGACTTATGTACTTGTGTGGCTCCTGCTGCTCTTTTCTACAGTATATTCAAATACTAAGGGTCTTATTACACGGCCCGCTCATAAAGTATAAACCAGTGCCTGTCTAGGGGAAAAGTAGTAGATTGCGCGGTCCGAGCCCTGAACCCCCTGGTGATGTCTATATCGGAGCCCACCGGCTCTGTTATGAATAGAGCACCAGGTCCGCACGTGACGTGCGGCTCTATTCATTCCTATGGTGTGACGGAAAGAGACGAGTACGGTGGAAGAGTGCGTCTTTCCTGGCGATAGGGGAAAAGTGATTTTTTTTCCCTGGATACCCTTTAATACTTTATTATTTTACAATAATAAAGGGCTGCATGGACATCGCTAACAATTCAATGACAGCAACAAAACCGCACTCCCGTGGAAATATTGGGTGCTAGTGCAAAAGGATTCCTCAATCCCAAGATATGTATGAAAGCAGAGGCACTGCACTACCAAGTCTATGATGCTTATGAAAGAATTTTATTTACACAAGAATGGTTTGTCACAATCCAACCAGATCAGGAATCAGGATACAAAGTAATAATGCAGGTGAGTAATGCTATAGGCAACGTTTCGGTCGTGCTTCCGACCTTCCTCAGGCCAATATAGCCATACTGTAGGCAAGGAGAGATGAAGATAGATCGCTAACAATGTCTGTGCAGCCCTTGCTGCCCGATAGTCGACCTGTGTAATAGTACAATAAATGAGCGCCAATCTAGCAGATTGACGCTCGTTTACAGTTTATGATCTGGCTGTGAACAGTAAGAAAAGGGCATACATTGTATTATGCACTGCCTATAATAGTTCAGGTTTCTTCAGGTTTCTATTTTAGTCATTATTCTGGTCATATAAATGTCACAGTTTCCTCATTGTTCTACTGAACTGATGACATACAGGCAGACACCACTGTTCTGCATAACCTATACACGAAACTATGCTGGAAAGTTCACCTGTGCATTTTCTCATGAAGAATTACATCTAAATGTCACAATGTGAATTGTAATCAATATGCTGAGTAACAAGGAAAATAACTAGGGACTTTATTCTGTACATCTCAGGTCACACATTTAATGGTCTAAACGTACTGTAGGTATCTGAACCCATTCAAGACTACGAACATAGCTGTCATCCACACATTATATATATATATATATATATATATATATATATATATATATATATATATGCATATATATGTTAGGGATGGTCCGAACCCTCCGAGGTTTGGGTTTGTATGAACCCGAACGCTCAGCATCAGATTCCCGCTGTCTGCCCGCTCCGTGGAGTGGGTGGATACAGCGGGAGGACCGCCTGGAGAACTGGGATACAGCCTATGGCTATGGCTGTATCCCAGTTTGTCCAGGCGGTCCTCCCGCTGGATCCGCCCGCTGCTCGGAGCGGGCAGACAGCGGGAATCATTACCGAGAGTTCAGGTTCGTTCAGACCATCCCTAATATATATATATATATATATATATATATATATATATATATATATATATATATATATTGTAAGAGATTAGGTAGCAGGAAAGGGTCTCCTGGGGTTTCTCAGGTTGTAGTAAAACAAAATAAAACCGCAAAATAAAACCCTATGCCTGTCCGGCTCTAACTAAACATAAATGCTCCTGGCTAACTCAGTGCAGGCCTAGTACCTGGCACCAACAAAACACAATATAGCACAGTCCATACAACCTGATGCAGTTTTAGTGCAGGGCTCTCACAGACACTTGGCCTTAGCTCTTTTCCCCAGGGAGAGAGAGAGAGATCTGAGCACCTAGCAGACTTTTATAAGTCACCTGAGTCCTGATTACTCTGTCTCAGAGGTCTAAGACCCGGACTGTCTAGCTGTGGCCTGGACATCAGCACCTATTACCAGGCTTTACACCAGACCTACTGCATACATTCTGATAAAACTTGGGGAAATATAGACTCCATCTACAACCTCTCCACATTGTCTGTTACAATATATATATATATATATATATATATATATATATATATATATATATATACAGTAATACCTTGGTTCCCAAACACCTTGGCGTTCAAACAATTTGGTATTCGAACAACATTTCCCCCTGAAGTTTTGTTCGGTACTATTGTTCAGCTGACAATTATTAAGGTGTTCGAGAACAGGAGCTGTGATTCTCATGATAATGACAGTAATCCCCGCTGTGTGTTCCCAGCAACAGAGAGAGAGGCCGCAGTGGGCAGCTGTTTAAACTTGCCACCCCACCCCTGCTTCTCTCAGCTGCGGGGGACAATCAGTGAAGAATGGGAATCCCTGCTTCTTTAGAGGGTGTCCCCACAGCTGAGAGAAGATGGAGTGGGGTAACAAGTTTAACCAGCTGCCCGCTACAGCCTCTCTTTGGGGAACACCTTTGGAAAGAAGGGGTATTCCCATCATATTGACAGGAATACCCTGCGCTGCCGGCCCCAGCCCAGCTTATCTACTCCGACAGCCTCCGGCTCCCTCCGTTCCCCAACACTGCTCACCACTGCTGCTGAGGGGTTAATGAGCGGCGCCGCCAGTGAAGCAGCACTGGCGCTGGAGAGCTGGAGATGAGTCCCAGGAGCTGCTCCTGCAGGTGGGGGGGATCCCTATGGGGGGAGAGGGTGGTGAGTTGTGTCGAGCTGGAGGCTGGCAGAGTAGGTGAGCAGTGCGGGGGTCGGCAGCACAGAGGATTCCTTTACAAGGTGTTCTCCATAGAAAGGCAGCAGCAGGACTTCCGGTTCCGGCGCAGGGATGTGAGGACGTGCGGGACGCAGCTCCTCCAGACCACATCACTATACCCGCATATACAGCGACGATACTGGCTGAAGTTGGGGACTAACCTTACTGGGAGACCCCTCACCTAGATCACCCTCGCATGGATCGGTTCGTACTGAGAGTCCCCGCCGGCCCGGCTGACACCAACACGGAGGCAGCCTCTTCTGCTCCCAAGATGGCGGACGCCACATGTACAGCCGCGCCACCACAAACCAGATCGGGCGCTATGGCTCATGATGATCCGGCGAGCTTACCAGAACAGATAAGTACGCCCGACTCGGATTATATATTGTTGTCTCAGGACTTTCAAATCTCTCTTCCACATGATCTAGAAGCTGCGCCACAGTCACCCATGATTCCTATTAACTACAAACACCTACTATAGGGGCATCAATGCAAGCCTTACAAATAGAGGTACAAAAACACGCAGTTCGCCTGGATGAAATTGAACACAGAGTACACCAGGCTGAAAACGTTTCCTCTTCCACAGTTGCCCAGGTTCGCTACCTCACAAGAGAAACCGCCATACTTAGAGACCGCCTTGAGGATCAAGAGAACCGGGCGCGTCGCAACAACCTACGACTAATCGGCCTCCCGGAGTCCGTCAAACCACAGCAACTTAAGCACATATGTGAGACTGTGTTACCAGAGGCCCTGGGGCTGTCCTTCCCCAAAAAAGTAGAGCGAGCGCACCGAGTAGGACCTGGCATCGCAAATCTAGATGACAATAACGGTACCGGGAAAATGCGCCCGCGACAAGTCATCATGCGGTACTTGGATTTCAATGATAAAGAAGATATCCTCAAGGCCTTCAGATCCAGGAATACTCCCCTTTTGCTTAATGAGGCCAAAGTAATCCTATTTGCCGATTATTCAGCAGAGACCACACGTAAGCGCAGAGCGTTCAGCGCAGTCTGTTCTGAACTGTACAAGAAAGGCATAAAGTTTCGCCTGGAGTACCCTGCAACCCTGAAGATCCTGTACAGTGATGGCAGCCTGCAATCATACACCTCAGCAGAGGAAGCGGCCCAATGCCCTCTCTTACGCCCTGTCTCGGCATCATCCCCCCCTCGGGAGGACATGATCCAGGAGCCGTCAGCGGATATATTCCTAATAAGCCCAGACAAGAAACGCCGCAAACAGAGTCACCTGCCTGCGCCGGAGGAGGGAAATGCGCCCCCAAGACCGTTTCGTCTGCTCAAGATGGACGACGACCGGATAACAGAAGATCATTATGACTCTCAGATTTGACTAATAACTCCCCCAAGTTTTAATGGGACGAACAGGTTTGGGTTTTTGTTTTTTTTTTGTCAGGTTAAGATTGACTTTCTTTTTAGAGGCCCTTTTCTGTTTTTTCGGGCCTCTACTTGGCTCACATTTCTTCTCTCATTCTCTTTCTTGAAGGTTTATCTAGTATGATGCATCGAGGGTTACCTCTTTCCTTAGTCTCCTAATATACCTTGCATCCCCTGTTTCCCCCCTCCCCACCCTGGCCATCCCTCCCCTATCTTTTCCTGTCCTCCCCCACTCCCTAACCCCCCTCCCTCCCCTCCCCTGTGTCGTCCCTTCCCCGCCCCGGTCCCTCCTTCCCCTCGTCTCCATCCCCCTCATTCTCCCAGGCTGACCCTATGGTTATGAGGATATTTGGTTTGGAGGATTGCTTCTCCCCCTGAAAAAAGGAAGTCGAGAGCGCCCCACTACTTGGCTAGTAGTCCTGCACTAGCCATTTCGCCACCCGTTGGCGCTGTTATTTTATTTCAGTTGGTTATAATGTTGTTTTGGCATGTTCTTTTTAATCATTCTATGTTTATCTTTGTTGACGCATCTCCCATGTGCGAGCCCGAGAACAACCACAAGGCGGCGATGAACACTGAATTGTGTATAGTGAGTAGTCATTGGCATTGCCAAGATATTTCTCTTCCGTATTTTCATGCGTATAGTGTCATGGAATATTAAGGGGTTGCGCTCCCCGAATAAGCACTTAATGGTATTACGTCATCTCAAAAAGCTAAAAGGGGATATCGTCCTGCTTCAGGAATCTCACCTGACTCAGGACGATTTCTTCAGGATGAAAAAATTGTGGGTGGGGGACATATATGGTTCCCCTTCAGTGGAGGGGAAGGCGGGGGTGATTACTTTACTGCATAGGAACCTATCCTGCAGGGTTCTCAAATCATCTCATGATACGGCGGGACGGGTTAATAACCTGGTTCTAGAAACACCATGTGGGACCCTGAGTATATACAACGTATATGCCCCTAATGATGGCAATGCAACCTTTTTCTCATCCTTGGAGACACAAATAATGGCGGATCCCGCCCCTTACAAAATTGTGGGTGGCGACTTTAACTCGGTGGTTCACCCTCAAGCGGATAGGTCATCGGGAACCTCCTCCACAGTTGCCCCTGTAGTATCTGCCAGAGATAAAGCATTGCCCCCAATATTGTCACATACCAATTTAGTGGACTCCTGGAGGGCACACAATCCGGTAGAACGTGAATACACTTTCTATTCAGCCCCGAGGTCTACTTGGTCGCGTATAGACCACCTTTTTACCTCCCAATCCTTGTTCCCTAAAATTATGCAAGCATCAATTGAACAAATGGTGATATCGGATCATTCCCCAATATCGATTTCCTTGGCTGAGACATTCCCCAAGGGAACCAATATTTTGTGGCGTTTTCCATTATCCTTTAGCAAGGATGATAACTTCACCTCCCTCCTTAAGGGATGGTGGCTTGCATACAGTGCAGATAATGCAGCGCATAGGGAAAATATAACCCTTTTTTGGGACACAGCAAAAGCTGTATTACGGGGTCATATCATTGCTTATACTACAGCCAAAAAGAAGGAAGCACTGGAGAAATTTAAAACAGCTAGTGAACATCTACGTAACTGTTATGATCTTTTTCTGCAGACACCCACCCAACTGAATAAAGAAGCCTGGACCCAAGCCAAACGCCAGTTCGATGACTGGGCAGCACAGAGAGAGGACCTTTACAGATCGGAGTTTGAAGCCACTCTACATAAATTTGGCAACAAGGCGGGTAAGCTACTTGCCAACCTTGCCAAAGGCCCTAGGGCGGTTCACCATATCACCACCCTCTGTGATTCCCGTGATAGACTTCTTGCCAGCCCAAAGGACATCAGCGTCCACCTAGCCCAATACTACTCACAGCTATATTCCGACCCCGACACACCTCAGCTACCAGACACTCACCTCCAAAAAATTTCCCTTCCTCGAGTGACACCTGACCACTTGGACCTTCTGAATGCCCCTATCTCACCTCAGATAGTTCTAGACACCATTAAACACCTTAAACCTTCTAAAGCCCCAGGACCTGATGGATACTCGGGGGAGTTCTTTAAAATCTTAGGCGACCAAATTTCCACCCCCCTATCTGAATTATATAATGGGGCTCTGTCTGACAAGGGCCTGCCCCCCTCGGCAGACATGTCTTATATAAAACTTTTGCCCAAACCAGGTAAGGACCCATTACTACCAGGTTCATATCGTCCCATATCCCTCATCAACGTGGACACTAAAATCTTAACTAAAATTATGGCCAACCGCCTCTCCACTATTATGCCGGCCCTGATATCAGCAGAACAAGTGGGGTTTATCAAAAACCGATCTGCCGTTGCCAATATTCGGACGGTAATTGAAGTACTAGATAGAGTGCGTCTCCGTCCTCAGCCAGGGACCCATCCTACCCTTGTCACACTCGATGCCGAAAAGGCTTTTGACAACGTCCGATGGCCCTGGCTGGGGACAGTGTTAGACGCATTTGGGTTCTCGGGAGCCTTTAGAACTTTGCTATCCCACATTTATTCCTCACCAACAGCACGAATTTACACGCCAGGATTTCTCTCCCCAGTCATTCATCTACATAAGGGAACGCGCCAGGGCTGCCCGTTATCGCCCCTTCTTTTAAACCTAGCCCTGGAACCGCTGTCCAGATATCTTACCTCTGGGGAGGTGTTTTCCGGAATTCTGGTGGGTGAGGTGGCGGTATGAGCAGCTCTGTTCGCGGATGATATCATCCTTTTTTCTAATGATCCTGTAACGGACATCCCCAAAATCGTGCAGGTGCTAAGGGATTTTGGTAGCTACTCTGGTTACAGGGTAAACACAGGTAAATCGGAAATGCTCCCCCTTTTTCACCCTTCAAGAACGCAAGCTAATGATTTATCCAGCCTGGGTCTTACCCTGGCAAAATCCGCCATAACATATTTGGGAATAAAGATAGGTAAAATGTCCCACTCTCTATATGACCTGAATTACCCCCCTTTGTTTGCTAAAATTCGCTCCGACCTATATAGGTGGCATTCACTTCCCCTCTCTCTGTTAGGTAGGTGTCATAAAATGTCAGGCTTCTCCAAACTCCTATACCCACTCCAAACTATACCCATGCTGCTCAAACATTCAGACGTTCTTTCTTTACAATCTACCTTCACTAGGTTCATTTGGGCTGGCAAGAAGCCGAGGATCGCTCTCTCTAAGCTTATGTTATCCAAGGGCGAAGGGGGATCAACTTCCCCAACATCCGCGGATATAACTTAGCATGCCTCTTCAGACACATATTGGATTGGCAGCATAACACTACCGTCCACTCCAACACGCGTTTGGAGAGGCAGTTATCAAGACCTTGGGATCTCATGGCTGTCCTACATGGTCCTCTCTCTGTGCTCCCCCCGGACGTGAAACACTCTATAGTCATTTGTGATACTATATTAGCATGGAAGCAAATCAGGCGGTCCTACAATAGGCCATTCCAGTGTTCCAAACACTTCCCATTGTGGAACGTGCCGGATTTCCCTCCAGGGGACAATAGTGGGCTTCTATCTAGATGGAGGAATAGGGGGATTAAGGTCCTGGGAGACCTACTTCATCCAGCCGAACATCGCTGGCTCACATTGCGAGAGATAGGAACTACGTTTCAGACATCATCCACCGACTTCCTCTCTTACTACCAGATCAAGTCCTACTTCACTTCCAAGCTATGTGACATGGCATCGGAGTCATCACCAAATGACTTCGATTCCCTGCTACTACATCCCCCTGGTAATTCCATCTCTCTGTTATATAAGAAATTGCTCCCGAGGTTAATGCCATCTTCATGCTTACCCCCGGGTAAATATTGGAGCACAGTGCTGAATACACCTGATATGGTCAAACATATTCGGACTGGAATGACTGCCTTCCGTAAGCACATTATAAATGAGAAATGGAGAGAAACGCAGTTGAAACTTATTCACAATGCTATTTATGCATTTACGTTTCCTCCATCCACATTGCTTCCGGAACGCAGACCAGCCTGGTCAAAATGTGATACCTCTAAAACTGACTTGTTTCACGGTATTTGGAACTGCCCCCGCCTGGAGGCGTACTGGAGGGAGGTGTCAAACCTAGTCCACAGGGTCACTTCATTTGCGTCCAGACTAACTCCAATGGAAGCATTGTTCCACATTAGTCTAAACCCGGTAGACTCGGGAGAACCTTACTCCTATCTTTCTACATTAGCTCACTATATTATAATGGTGGCCAAACTGAGCCTACTCAAGGAGTGGATAAAACCTACCTTACCGACTCTCCCAACGGTGATAGAGAGACTAAAACATCTCTTTTATGTGGAACGCCGACTTGCCCTGAGAGAAAAAGATAAACTGACTGAATCGCTCTTCTGCAGATGGAAGCGCTTCATTGTGGCGTACTTTTCTCATACTGAGATCCAATCCATAATGCAACCTTTTACACAATCTACATGGTACCTTACAGAAGACATGAAAGGATCTCTAGGTGTTCTTAAAGCTCACCGACTAGGAAGTGAACCCTAATTGCTTTCTCATTATGACCCTACCTTTTCCCTCCCTCTGGTGCGCCATGACATCTAATGGCTACTTACCTTTTCTTCTACCAGTGTTCGTCCTGGATACTCGCACATGGGAATGCCGTGGTTTCATATGGGATTTGTGTTACTTGCTATGTTTTTATATGGTTACTTTAATTTTGTTTGCTTTTACTGGGATACTCTAGTGTTTGTTTGATATAGACATATGGCTGGAATGCCCCGGCTGGGCTATGCTTTATTTCATGACTAATTCGGGCATTTTTGCAAGACATATCACGGGGATGACTACTCAATCCATTGTGTACCTTAATGCTATTTGTGTTTCGCCCCTGGAGGCTATTTCACGGGTATTTGCCCAGCCTGTCTTCTAAACTGTATCACTGTAAACTTTGAATAAAATATTATTTAAAGAGAATCAATCACCTAAATATAACTGTCCCTATTATGACAGTACATCTCTCCCTAAGTCTATTCATGAAGATACAAAAGGACGCTGGTTGACCTCAGGGAGATCAACCAAAACACCGCAGAGACACCATCACGTGTCTCAACGTCAGTGTATTCTAGAACATTGCCCCCTGGGAAATCAAATATGCAAAAGAACACTGCAGAGACACCATCACATGTCTCGACGTCAGTGAACTAGCCAGACCTTCCCTCCGGGAAGGAACAACCAAGCCAAAGCGTTCTCCAGTCAAGGAAACCACCTCAGCAAGGTATCCATCCACAGACAGCTGTTTCGGGGTTTTTGCCCCTCATCAGTGTGGAGTAGGTTTCTGGCTAGTGGGAGCAATGACTAGTATGTGCATGCAAAAGGACGCTGGTTGACCTCAGGGAGATCAACCAAAACACCGCAGAGACACCATCACGTGTCTCAACGTCAGTGTATTCTAGAACATTGCCCCCTGGGAAATCAAATATGCAAAAGAACACTGCAGAGACACCATCACATGTCTCGACGTCAGTGAACTAGCCAGACCTTCCCTCCGGGAAGGAACAACCAAGCCAAAGCGTTCTCCAGTCAAGGAAACCACCTCAGCAAGGTATCCATCCACAGACAGCTGTTTCAGGGTTTTTGCCCCTCATCAGTGTGGAGTAGGTTTCTGGCTAGTGGGAGCAATGACTAGTATGTGCATGCAAAAGGACGCTGGTTGACCTCAGGGAGATCAACCAAAACACCGCAGAGACACCATCACGTGTCTCAACGTCAGTGTATTCTAGAACATTGCCCCCTGGGAAATCAAATATGCAAAAGAACACTGCAGAGACACCATCACATGTCTCGACGTCAGTGAACTAGCCAGACCTTCCCTCCGGGAAGGAACAACCAAGCCAACACTGATGAGGGGCAAAAACCCCGAAACAGCTGTCTGTGGATGGATACCTTGCTGAGGTGGTTTCCTTGACTGGAGAACGCTTTGGCTTGGTTGTTCCTTCCCGGAGGGAAGGTCTGGCTAGTTCACTGACGTCGAGACATGTGATGGTGTCTCTGCAGTGTTCTTTTGCATATTTGATTTCCCAGGGGGCAATGTTCTAGAATACACTGACGTTGAGACACGTGATGGTGTCTCTGCGGTGTTTTGGTTGATCTCCCTGAGGTCAACCAGCGTCCTTTTGCATGCACATACTAGTCATTGCTCCCACTAGCCAGAAACCTACTCCACACTGATGAGGGGCAAAAACCCCGAAACAGCTGTCTGTGGATGGATACCTTGCTGAGGTGGTTTCCTTGACTGGAGAACGCTTTGGCTTGGTTGTTCCTTCCCGGAGGGAAGGTCTGGCTAGTTCACTGACGTCGAGACATGTGATGGTGTCTCTGCAGTGTTCTTTTGCATATTTGATTTCCCAGGGGGCAATGTTCTAGAATACACTGACGTTGAGACACGTGATGGTGTCTCTGCGGTGTTTTGGTTGATCTCCCTGAGGTCAACCAGCGTCCTTTTGCATGCACATACTAGTCATTGCTCCCACTAGCCAGAAACCTACTCCACACTGATGAGGGGCAAAAACCCCGAAACAGCTGTCTGTGGATGGATACCTTGCTGAGGTGGTTTCCTTGACTGGAGAACGCTTTGGCTTGGTTGTTCCTTCCCGGAGGGAAGGTCTGGCTAGTTCACTGACGTCGAGACATGTGATGGTGTCTCTGCAGTGTTCTTTTGCATATTTGATTTCCCAGGGGGCAATGTTCTAGAATACACTGTCGTTGAGACACGTGATGGTGTCTCTGCGGTGTTTTGGTTGATCTCCCTGAGGTCAACCAGCATCCTTTTGCATGCACATACTAGTCATTGCTCCCACTAGCCAGAAACCTACTCCACACTGATGAGGGGCAAAAACCCCGAAACAGCTGTCTGTGGATGGATACCTTGCTGAGGTGGTTTCCTTGACTGGAGAACGCTTTGGCTTGGTTGTTCCTTCCCGGAGGGAAGGTCTGGCTAGTTCACTGACGTCGAGACATGTGATGGTGTCTCTGCAGTGTTCTTTTGCATATTTGATTTCCCAGGGGGCAATGTTCTAGAATACACTGACGTTGAGACACGTGATGGTGTCTCTGCGGTGTTTTGGTTGATCTCCCTGAGGTCAACCAGCGTCCTTTTGCATGCACATACTAGTCATTGCTCCCACTAGCCAGAAACCTACTCCACACTGATGAGGGGCAAAAACCCCGAAACAGCTGTCTGTGGATGGATACCTTGCTGAGGTGGTTTCCTTGACTGGAGAACGCTTTGGCTTGGTTGTTCCTTCCCGGAGGGAAGGTCTGGCTAGTTCACTGACGTCGAGACATGTGATGGTGTCTCTGCAGTGTTCTTTTGCATATTTGATTTCCCAGGGGGCAATGTTCTAGAATACACTGACGTTGAGACACGTGATGGTGTCTCTGCGGTGTTTTGGTTGATCTCCCTGAGGTCAACCAGCGTCCTTTTGCATGCACATACTAGTCATTGCTCCCACTAGCCAGAAACCTACTCCACACTGATGAGGGGCAAAAACCCCGAAACAGCTGTCTGTGGATGGATACCTTGCTGAGGTGGTTTCCTTGACTGGAGAACGCTTTGGCTTGGTTGTTCCTTCCCGGAGGGAAGGTCTGGCTAGTTCACTGACGTCGAGACATGTGATGGTGTCTCTGCAGTGTTCTTTTGCATATTCATGAAGATACAGACTGCCTTTGCAGTCTGTATCTTTATACTTTACCTGATCCTCTGTTCCCTGGCTGTTCCGGTGAGCGCCGCCATCTTGATGACGTCACTTGCGTTCCAGCTGTGCGTTCCAGCGTGACGTCATCAAGATGGCGGCGCCGCCGGAACAGCCAGGGAACAGAGGATCTGGTAAAGTATAAAGCTACAGACTGCAAATGCAGTCTGTATCCTCATGAAGTCTATCTATGAAGATACAGACTGCCTTTGCAGTCTGTATCTTTATACTTTACCAGATCCTCTGTTCCCTGGCTGTTCCGGCGGCGCCGCCATCTTGATGACGTCACGCTGGAACGCACAGCTGGAACGCAAGTGACGTCATCAAGATGGCGGCGCCGCCGGAACAGCCAGGGAACAGAGGATCAGGTAAAGTATAAAGATACAGACTGCAAAGGCAAAATAATGTTATTATTTTAAATTCTTTCCCTACCCCATAATTGCTAGGGTAATTTCCTTGTTCTTACGTCCATTTTGGTTCATTTTCAGCCCTCTATCCCTGCCTAAATCCATGTAGCACAGTATCCCTGGAGCACAGTATAAAGCTCCTGTGCAGCTCGTATTGGCAGCAGCTTTATGCCTGAGAAAATTAATTTTAATCCACCTGCGCACAGCCGGGAGAGGCACGGTAGGTAGTCATAGAGGTGGCTCACCGCCCATGTCTAGTAACCACTCTCTCCCTGTCAGTGCGCTCGGCAGGGATGATTGACAGAAAGAGCTGCTAGTAACAGGCTTCTTTGCCTGTCACTCTTTTCGCGGCCAAAGCGTGCCACGAGCTGCACATGATCTTTATACTGTGCTCCAGGGAACAAAATCAGTCCATTTAGGTTAATGGTTTTCTTTAACGCAGTGGATTCAGCTACAGAAAATTTGCTGCTAGCTCTCAGAAAACCTACTGAGTGTAAGGTGTTAAGTGGTGATGCATAGCATCACTCATTATTTTCTTAGGCTGTACAATAAAAAGCGTTTCATAGCACACTGCTGGAGAGGAGCACAACACCTGTTAAAATGAAGCTCCTCCTCCCCTCTCCTTGCTGTGACCTTCATCTTCAGCTGTACAGCAGCCTCTAGGGAACATCTGGTGCAGGTCCTGCCTGTAGTTCATACTTTCATGGCGCCTTTTATTTTTCCTTTTTTCTCTTTTTTAAATAATAAAAGTGGGGACAAAAAAAAGCCCATGTTAACCCTTAGGCGACCCTGGACGTGCCGTAAACGAGTGCTGATCTCATTGATCTTTGCTGTATAACTATACAGCAAAGATCTCAATGAGAGATCTGAGTGTATATACTAGAAGTCCCCCAGAGGGGCTTCTAGTATATGTGTAAAAGCCCCCTCCCCTTATAAAAGTCAGAATCACCCCCCTTTTCCCATGTTATAAATAAAAATAAACTAAATAAATAAATATGTTTGCTATCGCCGCGTCCGTAATCGCCGAAACTATTAATTTATCACATTCCTGATCTCGCACGGTAAATGTCATAAGCGCAAGAAAATCACAAAGTGCAAAATTGCGCATTTTTGGTCGTATTAAATCCAGAAAAATTGTAATAAAAAGCGATCAAAAAGTCGTATATGGGCAATCAAGGTACCGATGTAAACATCATGGAGCAAAAAATTAAACCTGACACAGCCCCATAGACCAAAGGATAAAAGCGCTATAAGCCTGGGAACGGAGCGATCTTAAGTGACATATATTTGTTAACAATGGTTTGAATTTTTTACAGGCCATCAGATACAAGAAAAGTTATACATGTTATATATCGTTTTAATCGTAACGACTTGAGGAACATATATAACAAGTCAGTTTTACCCCAGGGTGAACGGCGTAAAAACACAAACCACCCAAATAAAAGAAATGTGGTTTTTTTTTTTTCAATTTCACCACACTTTGAATTTTTTTTCTGGTTTCCCAGTGTACTTTATGCAAAAATTCACCCTGTCATTGCAAAGTACAATTAGTGGCGCAAAAAATAAGGGCTCATGTGGGTTTCTAGGTGAAAAAATGCAAGTGCTATGGCCTTTTAAACACAAGGAGGAAAAAACGAAAATGCAAAAATTTAAATTGGCCGGGTCCTCTAAGGGTTAAAAACAAAATGTGGAAACAGAGTATTAACACTTACCTCTCCATGTTGCCCATGGCTGCCCATCCATAGTGAGTGGCCATGTATATATTATATGTGTGACCACTCACTACAGTACAGGAGGAGAGAGAGCTCAGGAATAGACTGATGTTTCTCTTTCTGTATGAATATTCTGTGGCGCTAATGTCTTACAGCACAACGAAATGTATGAGCAGGAACTCCAGTTTGATACCTTACTAACTACCATGCACAGCTAGTGTCGTCTGTGTCCTTGTAAGAGCGCAGACACAGCTGGCTGAGGAGGCACAGAACAGTGAGTGATCAGCTCTCTGCTCCGTGTCTTTCCGTTTTAGGCTATGTTCACTCAATATAAGTTGTGTATTAATCACGGCCGTTGTTGCTGATTTGCAGCAATGGCCGTGATTAATACAAAACTTACGTTACACTGCAGTTAGAGGGAATCCACATAGTATACACTCCGGCAGGGTTTCCTAGCGGCCGCACGAAATGTCAGTTTTGTGCAGCCGCTATTAATTGAACAGCAGCCGCACAAGCCGGACAGGTCACACAATGGAGAGTGCGGCTCTCCATTGTGTGTTCAATGGTGAATTGGGATGCGGGCTCACACGGATGCAACTGCATCCCAATATAGCACAAATGAAGATCGTCTGGCCGGTATTGCAGTACCAGCCAGGATGATCTTCACTGACGCCGGCCATTCTGTGACCCGGCCGGGTCACAGAACGGCCGGTATAATACGCTGTGTGGACCTGGCCTTGCACTGCAGGTTACATTAAGCCTGCGATCTAAAAGTGATCCAGAGCTGCTGGTCTCTGTCTGGCACAGGCTGCTCCATGATTTCAGCATGCAGCCTGCACCAGGCACCATCTTACGATCACAGCAGCGTCAGAGCAACTAGAGAGGTGAGTACCTTGTTTTGTTTTCCCTTTGCATAAAAATACCTTATTATCAAGGAGATAGGGACACAGGGGGATATTATTACTAGGTTGGACAGGAGGAAGGTTATTAGTACTAGGCCACACGAGGGGGGATTATTACTGTTTCGGGGCACATGAGGGGGAATTATTACCGTTTCGGGTGCACAGGAGGGGGAATTATTACCGTTTCGGGTGCACAGGAGGGGGGCTATTTACAGTTTGAAGGACACAGGAAGGAGGGATTATTATTATTTGGGGGCACAGAAGGGGGATAATTACTGTTTGGAGGCATGGGATTTCAGTTTTTACCTCAGCAGAGAAGTGAGGGTCCTATTACACAGAGCAATTTTTAATTTTTCAATTAACGACTAACGATAAATGATTGCAAATGAGATTGTTTATCGTTAACCTAAAATCGTTCACTATATTACACAGAACGATAGTCGTTAGTTACGATCGTTACTACGATTGTTATTGCGATTGTTATTATGATCGTTTACTCCTTCTGATCCCAGCAAGACAATGAGCAATGTGCAATTACACTGAACGATTAGTGAAAAAATGTGGAACTTGAGCGAATGAATGTGGACGATTAGCGAACAATTAGTAAACAATTAACGAAAAATTTAGGTTCTGATCTAAATCAACGATCAACGACAAACAAACAATTTTTCGATTGTTGCCTGCAATTACACAGGACGATTATTGTTTAAATTTGAACGATATAACGATTTTTCGCACAATAATCGTCTCATGTAATAGGGCCCTTAGAATCAGCCTTGGGCGGAGGTACTTCAATGAAGTTAAATGGGAGCTGTAAGGCATCCTGGTTATTAAAGTGGGCACAGAGGAGTGTTACATATATATCAATGTAATCTAGGAATCATTTGATATAGTCAAATAAACCTCAGGCCCTACAGATAACTAATTGTAACCACTGGTTATCCTACTAAAATCTTCTGTTTCTACTATTAGGCTACGTTCACAAGTAATGCATCCGCAGCGGATCCCTGCCCTATAATCTCTATGCACATCCCGCTGAGAGTATTTCCACAGCCTGCCCTGTTAACCCCCTGGCCGCTGGAGCCTATACTTCACCTGCTCCCCGCTCCAGCTTGCTTCATGGATCCAGATGTTTTTACGTCCCGCTCGGCCAATCAGTGCACTGTGGCAGGGCAGCGCTCTGATTGGCCAAGCCGGACGTGCTGGGAACCCGCAAAGCAAGCGAGAGCGGGGAGCAGGTGAAGTATAGGCTCCGGAAGCTGGGAGGTTAACAGGGTGGGCTGCAGACATACTCGCAGCAAGAAACCCGCTGCGGATCCGTTACATGTGAACGCAGCCTTAAAGGGGTTGTCCGGCGATAAAAAATTATTCACAGAATAACACACATTACAAAGTTATACAACTTTGTAATGTATGTTATGTCTGGGAATGGCCCCCTTCCCCGTGTCCCACCACCCCCACCCGTGTACCCGGAAGTGTGGTGCGCTATACATTACCTGTACCGTGCCGACCACGGTCTCCGATCCTCAGCAGTGACGTCTTCTTCGGGAGGCCGGCGGATCTTCCCGAGTGCCGGACGCCCTCTGCAGCGTCATCCGAAGCTCAGCCGCGATTGGCTGAGCATAACTGTGCTCAGCCAATCGCAGCTGAGCAGCTGATGACATGGCCGCGTCATCAGCAGCTCAGCCGCGATTGGCTGAGCACAGTTATGCTCAGCCAATCGCGGCTGAGCTTCGGATGACGCTGCAGAGGGTGGCCGGCACTCGGGAAGATCCGCCGGCCTCCCGAAGAAGACGTCACTGCTGACGATCGGAGACCGTGGACGACACGAGATGCGGTGAGTATAATGCACCACACTTCCGGGTCTAGCGTGGGTGGGGGGAAACACGGGGAAGGGGGCCATTCACAGACATAACATACATTACAAAGTTGTATAATTTTTTATCGCCGGACAACCCCTTTAATCATTTACAAAAATCCCCAATACAGTTGATGCCCCCAATGTGAACCTGGTTAAACCAGTCAGTATACTATGTAGTATTTATTCTTACTAAAGATAATATTTGAGAACCTTTCAGAAATGTCAAGGATTAAGTTGTGATTGACATTAGTTAACAGTACTGGTAGTGGTTTCACTTCACTGCACCTTACAATTAACTACTAATATTTGCGTTGCTTAAAATAGCAGAGTGGCTCATCTCATGTTGATATTTCAGAGCAGGACAATCAATCTTATTGAGAAAACCTATGTCATTTTTCTGCATCTATCTATCTCATGACTTATTGATTCTTTAACTGCTTATCTGCCTATAATTTAGGTATTTATCTATATTTAGAGAAAAGCAGCACCAACTTCAAACAAAAAACTGCAGCACTCCAAAAGTTGTGATATCAAGTGTGAATAGTGGTTTATTCCATCATATGCAGTAACAGCCTTTCTTAAGCCATGTAGTGATATACAATGACATATCACATCAGTATCAGATAACAAACAGGTGTATATAATAGCTCAATTATAGTGAGAAGCACAGCAATTCAAGTGTATGTGTGTGTACAAAGCCTGAGTTTCTACCCGAGAATGGATCTGGAGGGTTAAAAAAAGCATTTATTAATCTTTGGCAAAAAGTACAGAATTTGTGCATTTGTTAATCTGGAGGGAAAAAAGTGTTTTATAATCAAGAAACTATTGATGTGCAGAAATGGTATAGTATCTTTAGAATAAGTGATGGTAAACTAGGATCAATATTATTAAGGAAATAATGGAATGCCCCACCCCCTCCCACCCCAAAAAATTGAAAAACATCATCAATGTACCACCACCATCTATGTATTCTACCTACAGAGTAATAATGTAATTGGATGTTGACGTAGTACTCTAGAGAAAAAAAATTTTATTCTTAAATCAGCTAGTGTCTGAAAGTTAGGGTATGTGCACACTACGTAATCCCGGCGGATCTCCTGACGTGGATTCCACAGCTTGCCCCCGCTCGCAGATGCTCATTCTTCGGGCAGAAGTGACAGCAGACAGCACCATGTTAGGACATACAGGACATACAGCAGCTTAAATACTACAAATCCTAAGAGTTTAAAATTCACTTTTACAAATCTGAATACCTTTCTGCCACCAGTTGATTTTTATTCCTCCAGATTACCCCTCAGGATGCTGAATCTGCTTGACATGTAATATGTTTATCAATGTCAAATTTAAGATTCTAAGGGTCCATTTACACAGAAAGATTATCTGACAGATTATCTGCCAAAGATTTGAAGCCAAAGCCAGGAATGGATTTGAAAAGAGGAAATATCTCAGTCTTTCCTTTATGACCTGACCTCTGTTTATAGTCGTTCCTGGCTTTGGCTTTCAATCTTTGGCAGATAATCTGTCAGATAATCTGTCTGTGTAAATGGACCTTTAGGGTTCTATTAGGGTGCGTTTACACAGACAGATTTATCTGACAGATCTTTGATGCTAAAGCCAGGAACTGACTATAAACAGGAAACAGGTCATAAAGGAGGGACTAAGATTTCTCCTCTTCTCAAATCCATTCCTGGCTTTAGCTTCCAAAATCTGTCAGATAAATCTCTCTGTGTAAACGCACCATTACACTGGGTGATAATCTGCCTAATCAGGCTAATTTGGCAGATTATCTCTCTGTGTAATAAAGACAACGATCAGCTAAAGAGACGATCATCATTGTCTTTTAACAGGTTTAAAAATCATTGGCTTCTGGATGCACATGGCTATGTGTAATAGCAATGCATGGCAACGGCTGATAATAAAGTAAAGGAATAAAAAAAATATATATCAATTTACAATAGCAGCTATATGCTGCCGTCGCTCCGTGTAGTAGGACACCAGGGGTGCATGGTGAGGAAAGAATAGGATGTTTTTAAGTGCTCGATAACTATGGCATCATATGTTGCTGCCCATTGTGAGACTAACAATTCATGCCATACTTGTTATTATATATTCAACCTCCTACCCCAAGTTCTGCTGCTGCATTTTGCTGAATACACAAAAAGCTGTGTGTAAGCCTTTCTCTCCATCTTCCCCATCATTCCACCTCCCTTCTGAGCGAGCTGATGTAAACAAGTCCTTGACTGGCTTTATCTGCAATTTTGTCCCTGACTGGCTTTATCTGCAACTTTGTAGCCTCTTTGTAATGCTGGAAGGGTTAATCATAGTGAGTTCATTAGCAACTTGACCTCAGAATAACCCTCCCAGCATTACAAACAAGTTGCAAAGTTGCAGATAAAGCCTGACAGGGACTTGTTGCAGAAGGAAGGGGGGAGGAGAGGGAGATGGAGAGAAAAGCTTACGTGCAAATTTTTATGTATTCAGCAGAAAGCAGCAGCTCAGAACTGCGGGAAGGAGACTGAATAGATAATAACAAGTATGGAAGGAATTATTAGTCTCACCATGGGAAGCAACATATGAAAAGTTCTGTTTGAGGGAAATACCCCTTTAAATATTCCACGTACACTAAATAATTTAATCATTTACAGACTAATCTATGATCTTTAGCCAAAATAAATAAAGAAAATATACTTGAAATGGAGATATGATTAGGGTATAGGGATTATTTGTGACAGGCTAAAGTATTTTAAGAGCAAGAGAAAGCACTGATTTCTCCTCCCAGTGTGTACTGCCTTACAAAGCAATGTGTTGTCACTGTGCCACCAGACTGGATACTATTAGTCAACAGGTACTTTCTCGCTCTCTCTCTCTCTCTCTCTCTCTCTTTCTTTCTTTGTTTTAACTCCAGAAGATCTTGTTTAGTCTGCATAACCTAGAGATTAAGCCATAGAGTGTTATTGTATTATTATTAGATTTTTAATGTCGGATATATCTTTACATGCTGTGTAAACATGAATAAAAAATAAATACCATATTTTCCGGCGACAACTGGGCATATAAGACGACCCCCCAACTTTTCCAGGTAAAATATAGAGTTTAGGATATACTCTCTGTATAAGACTACCCGTCTTCCAATGCACACCAAATAAAAATTAATAAAAATCTTCAAACAGCAGCGAGACCTGAGAGGCAGAGAAGGAGGTACAGTAATACCGGTAGGATACAAGGGGGTGGGGGGCAGACCAGTGGAAGAGGTGTGTCTTTCTGGGCACAGCATGCTCTACCGCATCTCTTTTTTCTATACCCTGGACCCCTGCAGCTTGTTCTGTCCTACATGCATTTGCCGGTGGGGATTTGGGCATACTTGAGTTCTCGCACCGTATGCAGCGGCTGCAGATTCTCCAGTCCTATTCCGAAGTATTTCAACAACCGCCCTATAAAACGCCACCTGGCTTATATGACAACCCTTGACTTTTGAGAAGATTTTCTGGGTTAAAAAGTAGTGTTATACGCAGGAAAATACTGTAGTCCAAGTTTAAATAATTGTATGAACACAAAGCATATGACATAGATTGCTGGTTGTCACTTTTCAGATTTGACAAGTAATAAGAAAAGTCACCAATGTCACAAATCATCATTTGCATTTTTTTTTTTTACCTGTTGTGTCCCTGCTGCCTATCAAAGCAAAAAATACATAGGAAATTAAGATATTAAAGAGGATTTCAAGAAGACTTGACTTAGAACGAGGGCTAGCAGACATGTGCCCTAGCCAAAAGCCAGTGCCTATGCTTGACTACACTTGTTTAAGTCCACCCTTTTATAAACTAGCAGTTTATAAACACATAAGCAGTCTTATAAACATGTTTCACAGAACATGAAAAACATGAATATGAGAAAAAATTCAAGATAGGCAGAAGATGAACTTACACTGTTATGCAGTGTATCTCCTGTGCCAATAACCTGCGGAGACTAAAAAGGTAAAAACAAAAAGTAAAATAATAAAGGTGTTTTTTTTAACTATAACCTCTCATAAAAGAAAAAAAAATTTAACCTATTTTCTCATTTTTTTAATAAGTAAAATCCAAACAAAACTAAATGAACATAATTGGTATTACTTAGGGATGAGTGAACTTTTGAAAAGTTCGGTTTGGTTCGATCCCCCGAACTTTCCTGAAGTTCGGGTTCTGACGAACTGAACCGAAAACGAACCTTGCAATAACGGCTGAATAATTGCAGCTACAATAGTAGGAGTGTGATAGGGTATAGTTTCATGTAGTTGCAGTTGCTATTACAATGAAAAAAGTGCAAAAAATCAAAGTGCAAAAATAGTGAAAAAAAAAATAGCCGACAAATCGGCAATAATGCCGAGCCGACTCCCCTAATGGTTAATATATTTAATTAATAGAACATATTTTCGTTGTAATAAAGTCACTTTCGTTGTTCAATAATTTAATTAAAATGATTCCATCATTGTACAATTAAATATACTGTTAAAATAAATATATATATAAATAAATGTATAATTATATATATATTAATTTTTTTACAGTATATTTAAGTGCACAAGTATGGATTCGTATAAATTAAATTATTGAACAACGAAATTAATTTTATTACAACGAAAATGTGTTTTATTAGTTAAATATTAATTATTACAGCAAGCTATATTAAGCCGTTAATTCATATTCCCGGTAAAAAGAGCTCACTGTGATAATTAATACTTTAATTAAAACATCAAATGTTTCTTCTAATTATGCTATCACAATAGCATTATTAGAAGAAACATTTTGAATTATATGTGCGCTCAGCTGATCGGCTCAGCGCACATATAATTAGCGGGTCCGCAGCACAGTGACTTCATTGTGCTGCGGACCAGCGAAGAGGACACATGGGGGTAAGTATACAGCTCTCCCCACCCCCTCCCCAGCACTGCACCCATCCCAGCAAGGAAGGGGGGGTCACTTAACCCCTTCCTTGCTGGGATGGGTGCAGTCTGACATCAGTCTGGCCCCCAAGGGGTTAAGGGGGATGCAATGCATCATTGTGAGCGGTGTTGTGCACCTTACAGTATGCAGCATCTTTACAGATTGCTGCTTACAGTCTGGCCCCCAAGGGGTTAAGGGAGGATGCATTGCATCCCCCTTAACCCCTTGGGGGCCAGACTGATGTCAGACTGCACCCATCCCAGCAAGGAAGGGGTTATGTGACCCCCCTTCCTTGCTGGGATGGGTGCAGTGATGAAAAGGGGGTGGGGAGAGCTGTATACTCACCCCCATGTGTCCTCTTCGCTGGTCCGCAGCACAATGAAGTCACTGTGCTGCGGACCCGCTAACTATATGTGTGCTGAGCCGATCAGCTGAGCGCACATATGATTCAAAATGTTTCTTCTAATAATGCTATTGTGATAGCATAATTAGAAGAAACATTTGATGTTTTAATTAAAGTAAAGTGTTGATTAGTACAAAATGCCCTATATACCGGCTATATGAATTAACTGCTTAATAGAGCTTCCTGTAATAATTAATATTTAATTAATAAAACACATTTTCGTTGTAATAAAATTAATTTTGTTGTTCAATAATTTAATTTAAACAAATCCATACTTGTGCAATTAAATATACTGTAAAAAAATAAATAAATAAATAAATAAATATATATATATATATATATATATATATATATATATAAATACATTTATTTATATATATATTTATTTTAACAGTATATTTAATTGCACAATGATGGAATCGTTTTAATTAAATTATTGAACAACGAAAGGGACTTTATTACAACGAAAATATGTTCTATTAATTAAATATATTAACCATTAAAGGCATCGGCATTACTGCAGAGGATCGCTAACCCCGTAATGTGTTTGCATCACTTTTTAAAGATGTCTTTGATTTTATTTGTTATTGTTATTTTAACCAGATTCGTTACGAACTTTCTCAAAGTTCGGTTCGGTGACAAACCGAACTTTTTGCAAAGTTCGTAACAAATCTGGTTCATTATGGTTCGGTTCGCTCATCCCTAGTATTACTGTATACAGAAATACCCGAACTATTACAATTGTTGGTATGTATACTGCATGGTGAATGCTATAAACATAAAAAAAAAATTACCAGAATTGTCACATCCAAAAATAGTATAAAATAAAAAGAGATCAAAAGGTCCAATCTAAAAATTAGCCCTTGCACAACTGTAAAAGTTGTAGGTCAGGATCGCAATGCAAAACATTTTTACACATTGTTAAAAGTAGTAAAACAACAAAAACTACAGAAATTTGGTAATGTTGTAATTGTATTTAACCACAGAATAAAGTTAACACGTCATTTTAATATACATTGATCAAAGAGAAAGCAAAAGTCCCACAAATTTCCATAAAAATATTGTTTTGTTTTGCAACACAGTATATGGCAAACTAACGCTAGTAACAGTAACAATTTATAACTAAATATTTTATTATATTATATAATTATTAAATATTCTTCTTCTTCTTCTTCTTCTTCTTATTATTATTATTATTATTATTATTATTATTATTATCATTATTATTATTTATTTAGAGGCGTATTTTCTGGATTTGGTAAGCTAGATAGAAATTTCAGCAGCTCTTGCTTTGGAAGATTTCACAACATTTATACCTTAAAAATACTTGTCATGGTTATGCCTTGAGTAGGCTGTGCAGATTAACTAAAGACATGTTACTGCAATGGAAGATGAAAGAAGACATGGATAATTTATCTTCTCCAGTGTGTTGTACAATACAAATGATTTAATCTTGTATAGATATTATTATTAGGAGATGGTCTGTAGATAATTGTAATCAGATCATATGCATGCTTATTCAGAATAGATTTTGCATAAAAAAACAATAGGACTATACAAGACACATTTATCCATCTGGTTATTTGCCCTGTTATAATATGGGCTGCACAAACAAAATTCTAAGTAGAATTAAGAATGGGCGGAATTTACCAATGGTTTGCATAGACTTTGATATAAAATTGTAAAAAGTTTTGAGCAATTGCTTACTTGTTTGTGACTTTCTGCATTTTGTGCCAAAGAAAAATATTGTGCTAAAACTGACAGTGTTACTGTTAGCGACTTACCTTGACATGATCTTGTGGCAACTTCAGTCTGGAGCGCCGCCTCGGCAGCGTTTCACTGCATGGTCGTGCCCCACCGCCCATCCCAGTCATCTCTGCTGGTCACAGGTGATGTTTGTTGGGGATCCAGACCAGACCTCTGACCTCCTATAAAGTGTTTTTATGCCAGTCCTATGATGCTGGTTATTAAGTTTAGTCTAACTAGCAAACTTGGTGTTCCCCTATTACCTTCTGTGCTTATTTTCTGGCTTATCTGACTATCCTAGTTTTTCGCCTGCCCTGACCTTTGCTACGTGACCCGACTGTCCATTTTGTTTCCAGTTTAATATCCCAGGAAATTATATTTCCATTTTGTGCTGTGATGTCATCCCTCAGCTTGCAAAGTTTTTAAGCATAATTGAGTGTTTCCATAATATTCCACCCACTGGTGCTTGGATAAGTGGGTATTATATGATATTTTACTTTCTGCTTATTTCATGCATTTATTCAAAAAGTAAGTGTATCCTTCCACGCACAAGTAATGAAGCATTAATATTCTGAGTAGGCTCATTCCCAGTCAAGTGCACATAAGCATTACTACAAGCAGGGTGTATGATAAAAACACTTACCACTATGGTTATGTAGACTAAATCATTTTATACACCCACAAGCATATAGATAGAGGGCTAAGTTACATTAACATAGTGTAAAAATAAAAAGTCTTGCTTACAGTGGCTAAATAACAAACATACACATAATAATCCACATTTTTCTTACATGATCATCAATTGCATCTGTATTTGTGGATCTGCAAAAAAGGGGAAGTTTGAATACTTGAAACGCTGTCACAAGGCTGTCACAAGCCTTTCCGAACCCCTGGAACCCCCAAGCATTACCAGGTAAAAGATCCACAAATACACAGCAGCATACCGAAGGAATCTGTTGGCGACCTACATTTTTCATGGGCTTATTGACTTCTATGGGTGAGTCCATTTCACAAATATGAACTGTATGGCTGGGTTCACACTACGTATATTTCAGTCAGTATTGTGGTCCTCATATTGCAACCAAAACTAGGAGTGGATTGAAAACACAGAAAGGCTATGTTCACACAATGTTGAAATTGAGTGGATGGCCACCATTTAATGGCAAATATTTGCTGTTATTTTAAAACAACGGCTGTTATATTGAAATAATGGCAGTTACATAGTTACATAGTTAATACGGTTGAAGAAGACACATGTCCATCAAGTTCAACCAAGGAGGGGATGGATACAGGGAAGGGGGAGGGGTGATAGGTTCTATACATATGCATTTATATTATTTTGGTCTAAGAACTTGTCTAGGCCGGTTTTGAAGCCCTCTACTGTTTTTGCTGTGACCAGATCCTGGGGTAGACTGTTCCACAGATTCACAGTTCTCATGGTAAAGAAGGCTTGTCGCCTCCGGAGATTGAACCTTTTTTTCTCCAGGCGGAGGCAGTGCCCCCTTGTCCTTTGAGGGGGTTTTACCTGGAACATCTTTTCCCCATAATTCTTGTAGAGGCCATTTATATATTTAAATAAGTTAATCTTATCTCCCCTTAAACGTCTCTTCTCCAGACTAAACAAATGTAATTCTTTTAATCTCTCCTCATAACTAAGATGTTCCATTCCCCTTATTAGTTTAGTTGCCCGTCTTTGTACCCTCTCCAGCTCTAGAACATCCTTTTTATGAATCGGGTTCCAAAACTGGACAGCATGCTCCAGATGCGGCCGCACCAAAGCTTTATAAAGCGGTAATATTATATCCCTGTCCGAGAGTCCATGGCTGTTTTAATGCATGACAATATCCTGCTGGACTTAGAAGCAGCTGACTGACATTGTGTGCTGTTCTGTAGTCTATTATCTACAAGTACACCTAGATCCTTCTCTATCAGCGACTCTCCCAGAGTAACTCCCCCCAGGACATATGATGCATGTGGGTTATTAGTACCCAGGTGCATAACTTTACATTTATTCACATTGAACCTCATTTGCCAAGTGGACGCCCAAACACTCAGTGTGTCTAAGTCATCCTGTAACATCTGCATATCTTCCATAGACTGTACTGTACTACAAAGCTTGGTGTCATCTGCAAAGATAGAAACACTGCTATTAATTCCATTCTCAATATCATTAATAAACAAGTTAAACAGAAGAGGGCCCAGTACTGACCCTTGGGGTACACCACTTATTACCGGGGACCATTCGGAGTAGGAATCATTGACCACCACTCTCTGGGTACGATTTTTAAGCCAGTTTTCAATCCAGTTACACATTAAATTTTCCAAACCGATAGACTTTAACTTACCCATCAGATGTCCATGAGGAACTGTGTCAAACGTTTTTGCAAAATCCAGGTACACGATATCCACAGCTGCGCCGCCATCCAGGCTTCTACTTACCTCTTCATAGAAACATATTAGGTTGGTTTGACAGCTTCTGTCCTTAGTAAAACCATGCTGGTTATCACTTATAATACTATTAGCCACTACATATTCCTGGATGTAGTCATTTATAAGCCCCTAAAATAGTTTCCCCACAATGGCCGTTAAGCTTACAGGTCTATAGTTACCTGGGGAAGTTCGAGAGCCCTTTTTGAAAATCGGCACTACATTTGCCTTACGCCAGTCCCTCGGCACAATACTAGTAAGCAAAGAATCACTGAATATTTCATACAAGGGTAGAGAAATTACAGAACTTAGTTCCCTAAGAACTCTGGGGTGTAATCCATCAGGCCCTGGAGCTTTGGTTACATTGAGTTTATTTAATTTATCTTGGACCATATCTATAGTAAACCAGTTCAGTACATTACATGTGTTAGCAGTACTGGCCCCACCCACCTCAGTACTGGCCCAACCCACAACAGCTCCATCCTCTTCTTTTGTATATACAGAACTGAAGAAGCCATTAAGTAACTCAGCTTTCTCCTGATCCCCAGTTATTAATTCCCCGTCGCCATTATTTAGGGGTCCTACATGCTCTGACCTTGGTTTTTTTGCATTAATATATTTGAAGAATTTTTTGGGGTTTCTTTTGCTATCTATGGCTACCTGCCTTTCATTGTGAATTTTTGCTGCTTTTATTACATTTTTACAGGTTTTGTTGACTTCTTTGTAATGTTTAAAGGCTAAAGCTGACCCCTCTGATTTGTATTTTTTGAATACTCCTTTTTTCTCATTTATAGCCCTTCTAACCTCGGTTGTAAGCCATGTGGGATTGGATTTTAACCGTTTATATTTGTTACCCATAGGAATATATTTGGCAGTACAGTTATTTAATGTGGATTTGAAGATTTCCCATTTATTAGTGGTATCAGTATGTGACAGCAGCAACTACCAGTCTATGCCCTGAAGTTCAGCCCTTAACCCAGGAAAATTGGCCCTTTTAAAATTAAGAGTTTTTGCCCTCCCAACATGTTTTTCTTTTCTACACTTTAAGCTAAAAGTCACTATATTGTGGTCACTATTCCCCAGGTGTTCATGGACAGTGACATCCCCAACCAGCTCAGCGTTGTTAGAAATAACCAGATCCAACAAGGCATCACTTCTAGTTGGCTCCTCCACAAACTGGCCCAGAAAATTATCCTGCAGGAGGTTAAGAAATTTCCTCCCCTTTGTGGTTTTAGCTGAACCGTGACCCCAATCTATATCTGGGTAGTTGAAGTCCCCCATTACCACTACTGTCCCCTCCCGGGCAGCCCACTCTATTTGTCTATTCAACTGGCCATCTACCTCCTCAGTAATGTTGGGGGGTCTATAGATTACACCAAGAATAATTTTTTCACTCTTTACCTCCTTCTGTAGTTCTACCCACAATGCTTCCACATCATCACAGTCATCGCCCACTATTGCATCTTTTACACTCACTTTAATATAATTTCTGACATACAGACATACTCCTCCTCCCCTTCTGCCCACCCGGTCCCTTCTGAACAACGTAAATCCCTGAATATTGACAGCCCAGTCATGTGAGGAGTCCAGCCATGTCTCAGTCACACCAACCACATCAATGGACTCTTCCAGAACCAAGGCCTCTAGTTCCCCCATCTTGCTGGCTAGACTTCTGGCATTAGTAACCATACACTTTATATTACCATTGTGTTTAACCGCTTCATTCTAAGAAATAGGGTTTATTACTGTGCTGTGGCTACAATCATCCTCACTGTTCATCCGCAACAGATGGATCTCCCTATCCACTGCTCTTATCCTCCCCCCACAGGACTCTTCTCATCCCTCCTCAATGATCTGTCCCCTCTCTAACCTATCTGCCACTACATTACATACTACATTGTCCTCCCTCCACATCCCTAGTTTAAAAACCTCTCCACCCCTTCTAGGATTCTCTCCCCCAGCACAGCGGACCCCCTTCCATTCAGGTGCAAATTATCTGCGGTTTGTACCCCAATGAAAATTCAGGCCAGTGCTCTAAAAACCCAAACCCTTCTCCTCTACACCACGACTTGAGCCATGTATTTAACTCCCTATGCTCCCGCTGTCTTTCCTGCGATGCGCATGGCACAGGCAGTATTCCAGAGAATACCACCTTGGAGGTCCTTCCCTTCAACTTAGCATCTAGTTCTCTAAAATTATTTTTTAAAAGACCTCCACCTACCTTCTATCCTGTCACTGGTTCCCACATGGACCACGATAGCTGGGTCATCCCCAGCCCCCACAAGTAATTTATCCACCCTTTCCATCACATGCCGAACCCTGGCACCAGGGAGACAGCAAACCATTCGGTTGAGGCTTGGCGACAAATTATTCTTTCCGTCTTCCTGATTATAGAATCCCCTACAACCACTAACTGTCTATGCCTACCTGCAATACCATCCCGCCCACTACTAGTTGGACTGTTCCCCCGGCTGTTAGGGGGAACAGGTTCCACTAGAGCTGCCATTTCTGACACGGATGCCCCTGCATCATCACCTAACTTGGCAATTTTGCTTGGGTATATAGTAGGAGAAGTGGCCTTCCTTTTCTTGGATCCCTTACTGGTCCCTCTAACTACATTAACCCAGCTATTTACTTGGGCCTCCTGATCTATATCACCACCCTCCATCACTACGCTACTAACTTCCTGCTCAGTGAGCCGAAGTTCCCTCTCAAGGTGGCCAAGTTCCCTCAGTGTTGCAATATGCTTCTCCAGATCTCTAACTCGAGCTTCTAGATGGGCAACATGCTCACATCTGTTACAGCGGTACTCACCCTGGAACTCCTGCTCCAGTTGTGCGTACATGCGGCAGACTGCGCACTGAATGAAACCTTCCATCTCGCTAGCTAGCAAAAAAAAAAAACTGTGAAAAAGAAAGAGATTCAGCACTTACCAGAACTTGTAACTCCTTCTTTTAACTCCTTTTTTCAACTCCACTTATTCAGACCACTTGTCAGCAAACCACAGCAGTGAGCAAGTTATTTACTGTTAAATGGCGGCCATCCACTCAATTTCAACATTGTGTGAACAGAGCCTTTCTGTGTTTTCAATAAACTCCTGGTTTTGGTTGCAATACTGACTGAAATATACTGTGTGCGAACCCAGCCTATTAGTGCATGTTCTTTTTATGCAGACAGGAATCTCTGAAAAAATATGGAGTGTGAAAGGACTCAATAGGTTCTATGCTGTGTGTAAGTATGGATTTGTAAATACAGACAGTATACGGTTAGAAATATATGGTTGTGTGAAGGGGGCCTTAATGTGGGCCATAGACATGAATTCATTTTAGCATCTATAATAAAGTATAGACATAGTTTATGCATCTGTCTGTTACAAACTAGTTTTGCTAAGCTTTTTTATTTCCTGGCCATTTCACTGTTCATCCTTTATGGTCTATGTTACACTGGCCAGATTTGTTGCACTAATTTCTATGACTGTCACATTTAGGCTATGTTCACACTACGTGAACAACCGGCCATTCCGTGACCCCGGGTGATTTTTCTGGCCGCGGAGCTCTGATGCGGGCGCATCAGCATGCGCTCGCATCAGAGCTTCCCATAGCCTGCTTGCTTCACTGTGTGAACTGACAGGTCTTTCTGCGGCCGGAATTCACTGAATTCCGGCCGCAGAAAACTGACATGTCAGTTTTTTCCAGCGCCTCACGGGATACTGGCTGGAGCGCATACGATGTGTGTACGCTCCGGCCGGGATCCCATTAAAAATAAAGCTATGTCTGCGGCGAGAACTACGGCCGTAGTTTTACGTAGTGTGAACATAGCCTTAATCTGACTGAAGCTTGAAGAAATTCTTGCCAATTGTCAATTAAACAGCAATATTAGACATCTTTGCTAATTTATTAAAAGTGAAAAACTAAAACATTGTATTGACATTAGTATTCAGACCCTTTACTCAGTTGAAGTACCTTTGGCTTCTTGGGTATATTTGTACACCTGGATTTGGGGATTTTCATTGCCATTCTTGCCTGCAGACTCTCTCAAGCTTTGTCAGATTAGATGGAGACTGTCGGAGGACAGCCATATTTAGGTTTGCATTAAGAGGAACCAATCACCAGAAAGTCAGCAGCTCTAAATACGGTGCTATATAGCCTGTAACGCTGTTCCTAACCCTATAAGTAATCGCTATGAGCATTACTGCTACCTATGTATATACCTATGTAGGCATTGGGGCGGTCCTCAGAAGCTACGTAGTCCTTTTTAATAAGTTGAAAAAATAAAGTTTTAATATTTCTATTAAAGTGGATTGGCTGTCGATTGATGAGGGAAAGCTTTAGTTTCTCTTTTATTTTAGCATAAGGCTTCAGCATAACAAAATGTGAAAAAAGGTAAAAAGCTCTAAAGACATTAAGAATGCAGTGTATCTTCTAATTGCTGAAACAATCATTCTGAATTCCCTGCATATGTTAACTGATGGCACCTAGTGGAGACGGTTGATTTTAATGGGGTCCACCGGTTTCCATCATAGTGTTCACTACTTTATCAAGCAAAACTTTGATGCTGTGCTATTCTGTTATGTAGATTTTCTACGAAATCTACAACAAAGGAATCTAGAGATGTGAACAGGGCCTAAGTCTGTCAGAATGCAGGGATACACAATCTTATGGTCCTGTCTTATTAGGACAACCCCTGTTCCATCTCCAATCTATCACCTATCCTTCCAATTATGTATATGCACCTAGGTGTATCAAGGTGTAACAAAAGGTGAATAGATATGAAAACTAACTTTTAGTTATTATGCTATAATTATTATATAATTATTATACCCTGACGTGTCATATTCCGAATGTTCCTTTCATGTGCCATTAAAGGGCAAAATGCACTTACAGGCGTCATCATCAGGGACAACAAGCACTGCACTTGGGTATACACTCAACTACTTAAATACTCTGCAGTCTGGAGCCAGTTGTGTAAAGTTCTGCCTGCCTGGAGACAATAGGATCTCCAAGACTTAATGCAGTATGACAATGCTAAGAGCGGCATTCCATCTAACTAGCGTTACAGAAAAAGTAGTCAAAGGCCAAAAACCACAAAGCAATATCAGAATAAACTTAGCGAAGAAGTCTATTTCAACCTGTTTACCAAAAGTGTTTAACATTGATCTGTATTTTGTGTTGACTGCATATTTACAGTTTATCTCTCTTTCGATTCCCCCCACCAAAAAGGTTGAAAAACTGTACAGTCTAAGAATGCTCTAGATCTCACGATCTATGCTGCTTGTTAAATCTGTTGCATTCTTAGGTTATGTTCACACAATCTACTATTTTATTCCATGAAAACAGCGGCCTTTTTTAAGCCTAGGTGGCATTGCATTAAAACCAATGCAATGACGCCGGTTCCATTCTCACATTTTACCGAACAATGGCCGTTGTTCAAATACGGCCACAGAAATAATTGTTGTCACTCTGTTCAATAAATGCATGGCCGTTGTGACGGCCATACATTGCATCGAACTCTACATTTAGTTGGATTGCAGGCACACCAGTGGTGGAACTACCACCGTAGCAGAGGTAGCGGGCCCCCAGAGCTGACATAGCTGCAGCATCCGGTGGCAGAGCAAGCCTCCCGGGTGCTGCAGCTGTTTGGGGTGCGGGGGTGGCGTGTCCCGGGAATTCCGCAGGTATTCAGTGTTAGAGATGCTCCATGTGCCGGAAGTACTAGCCCAGCAGACATTGAGCTCCCTGGTGCGTGTGCTGCCTGGGAATCCCTGGGACACCCCCCAGGGAGCTGCAGAGCTGCCAGGGAGGAAGAGGAGAAGACAGCTAACAGGGAAGCATGTTGTTTGGTGAGTTGTGTTTTTTTTTTAATCTGCTTTGCAAAGGGGGCCATCTATAGGGGGGCAACATAAGGGGGCCATCTATGGGGGGACAACATAAGGGAGCCATGTATAGGGGGACAACATAAGGGGGCCATCTATGGGGGGGACAACATAAGGGAGCCATCTATAGGGGGACAACATAAGGGGGCCATCTATGGGGGGACAACATAAGGGACCCATCTATAGGGGGATAAAATAAGGGGGCCATCTATGGGGGGACAATATAAGGGAGCCATCTATAGGGGGACAACATAAGGGGGCCATCTATAGGGGGACAACATAAGGGGATCTATTTTTTTTTATTATTATTATTAGAGTATATATTGGTTGTGTGACACAATCTGATGATGCCCTTGGTGCTGTTTAACCTATATTGATATATTTCTTATAACTCTGGAATGATGGGGCTTATTCGGGTCATTACTGTTGGATAAATTATTTTATGCTGTCTTGCTTATTTGCTGAGAGCTAATATAAGGTGTGTTTTATTCACATATTAAGTAAATGTTTTGTTTTTTATTGCTGTTCACTCATGCGCTGCCCCAGTTGGTATCTGGGACGTGTGACGTGATCGGTACTGTATCACGTGACTTCCATTTCCTCATGTGATCTATCACATGGTATGCAATTGTACCATGTGACTTATTTCCGCACAGTATTCACTGGTGCAGCACTAGTGTAGACTTGACATCTGGAAATTGGAGACATGGTGGAGGTAGGACCACATACATATCTATTACATTCTATTTGTATGATTTCCCCCATTCCAATGTTTAGTTACAACCAGACACTGATTGCACAACCTGTTGGTGGACCATAAATAGCACACTAACACTGAGGGTCACTTACCACCGATAAAGTCTTGAGGACGGAACGCGTGGGTACTTTGCTCTATCCACCCCTCTGGGAGCACATGCCATTTACCCATATTGACATCACATGGTTTGCATCTGATTGTTTATCTTGGATGTATTTTTGCATCACCCATTACCGTGCTTAGTATTATATTGTGTGGGGATTTCTGTACAGACATTTTTTGTAGTACATTTGTACATTTTGAATTATTGGTATAGCATTGGGGCATATTATTATAGGTAATTTAACTGCAATATATTCATGGTCAGCTTCCAGTATGCACATTTGCTTGTGGGGTGTGTGGTTAGCACATTGAGCCCTATTTGGCTCTGTGCATGTGATATGTATGGTTTTTAGTGTTTTGGTGGTGTTATGGTTGTGGTTTAATAAACTTAATTTGATTGATTTTCTGTAGTTATTTTTAAGGTGCAGCCTGTTATTTCTATGTTCTCCCTCTGGTTTTTGTTCTACATTTTGTGTTGTCTGAACCTAGGGGCTAGCACTCAGTTTTTTGTTTTCTACTAGTGGTGCACTGTGCAAGGTTGAAAAGAGAAAAACTCTGTTTCGTATTGCCTGCTGCCATATGTAAAACTTTATAAGCATACTATATACGCCAGTGTTGGCTTAGTTGAGTTCATGTTAGATAAAAAATTGCCGCTGGACAGTTTATTGCGCTCTGCGCAAGGTTGAATAGAGAAAAACTCTGTGTCACGTCTAGGCCGCTGCCATATTTGAAAGCTTATAATTGTACAGAATATTCCTTTTTTGACCTATTTGCTGTTACATTTTAATTGTACCGGGGCAAGTTTTGGTATATGTTGGAGTGCTTTCTCCCTGTTCTGCAGCACTGACCCCTCCTCCATCTCCAACTTCAACGCGTGTCATGCCTTACCCCTTTTTTCAACTTGGTGGTTTAGTGCTTTCTTAAATGTAAAAGGCCCTTTTAAATGGGTTGACTATCCTGGGAACTTACAAACGCCTATTCAGCAGTAGATTCCTAAGATCTATTGTGCGGCCATCACCTGATTGATCAAGCCTTGTGAAGGCTCAGCAAATGAGCACTGATCATCGAGATTGGCACTTATCATCTGCAGCCCATTAGCCCCTGTAAAAGGGCCCTAATGGATCCCATGCTGTCAAGTTTTAGGTCATTCTCTATTAATAAACAACAACCTTTTGCTAAGACCACTGTTCCTTTGTCAGATAATAGGAAAAGTGTCTCCAAATATATGTCTAAAATAATTAATGTGGTGCAAGTCATGTACAAATTATGCAAGAATTGTGGTACATTTGTCCTAGTTTGTTTCCAGTTTGGGGAAAAGAGTATGCAATGTCAATACAATATTTTCTTTAGTGGTGTCAGTTGTACCACTGTAGTATTCACCACCAGTATAGTGGAGCCCATTCCAGCAGTTGGAAATCATCTTCTATAGACTTTATGCAATAGACATATAGGCAATTACGACCATTTGTACACTCTAGTTTATGAACAATTGTAATACCAAATGAACGATGTGTACATACACTGAAAGATTGGCAAATGGTTAACAATGATTTTATAGTAAGCACAAAAGATTGGATCAATGACATACGAATAAATTTTCGTTAGTCGTTTGATCGTTGCCTGCATACACATGGAAAGATTATCGCTTAAATGCGAATGATACAGCGATTTTTTGCACAATAATTTTTCTGTGTTATAGGGTCCTAGGGCTCTATGGTACAGAGCTGTGGGCAATGCATGGTACTTCTATGTGGTACCATAACAAGCAACAGCTAGCTAATACAGCATTCAGTGCTGCATACCACAGATGTATTCTGTTGAATTCTTACAGAAATACCAATATCAACATTGATTTATTATGGGGTTCACCAGGTTTCTGTTGGGATTTATGTATGTTTGAAAGCAAAAGCTCCATTAGAGGTCGCCATTACAACTATAGTAAAACAGGAGTTCTGATAGAATATTAGACTGTTTTAAGCCTAACTGCATTATAAACATTCTGCCTCTTGCTAAACTGTACATCATTTTATCAGATCAGTGAAGCTTTAAAGAGTCTTGCCACTTCATGGTTTCTACAAAATGCACTTCTATTACAACCCAGAAAGGCCCAGGGTCCTGGAGATACTCTTATAGGGGAACTCCGGATAAGAAAAACTTGTTTTCTATTAAAAGTTTTATAGATGTGTCTATACAATGTATTACTGTATCTGTGCAGTTCTGCCACACTGGTAGCTGATAGAAATCCAGGAAGTGAAAAAAATGGCCCCTGTGCCAATTCACATTGCCTCCTGCTCCTTCTGCTATACCCCCCTAGGACACAAATCTTACATGCCTCTGTCTCACATTGTGTGTGTTTGCTGATGATACAGACAGGGGGCAGGGGGTGATGTCACAGGTGGCTTGGCTGGATAACCCAATCCCCTGACTGATTCACCATCTCTATCTGGCCAGAAGCAGGTGTAGCGCTAATTTTACTGATTGTAATTAGTGGGGACTGTGATGATCACATGAGGGAAAGCATTGCATTCTGGGAAATGCTAAATCAGAAGGGCAGAAACACAATACAGAACAACCCCCCCACCCCCACCCCAAACAAATGGATTTTTCGTAAGTTTCAAAACCGGGATAGACAGGTAAGTAATGCGTTATGCTTCTTTGAACAACATATTTACAATACTACCTACTAGTGTATACTTGTACCCAAGTTTGCGTTTTTTAACATATGTTGTACTGGTTTTAATTAAAAGAGAAGTCCAGCAAAAACTTTTATCAAGGTATTGTATTGCCCCCAAAAAAGTTATACAAATCCCCAATATACACTTATTACAGGAAATGCACATAAAGTGCTTTTTTCCCTGCACTTACTACTGCATCAAGGCTTCACTTCCTGGATAAAATGGTGATGTCACGACCCGACTCCCAGAGCTGTGCGGGCTGTGGCTGCTGGAGAGGATGATGGCAGAGGGATGCTCAGTGTCCCTCCAGCCCCTGTGTCCCTCAGTGATCCCCTGCCATCATCCTCTCCAGCAGCCACAGCCTGCACAGCTCTGGGAGTCGGGTCGTGACATCACCATGTTATCCAGGAAGTGACATCACCATGTTATCCAGGAAGTAAAGCCTTGATGCAGTAGTGCAGGGAAAAAAGCACTTTATAAGCATTTCCCATAATAAGTTTCTATTGGTGATTTGTATAACTTTGGGGGGTGGGGTCAATACAATAATGTAATAAAAATTTTCACCGGACTTCTCCTTTAATTGTTGAACATGTGATGAGGAGCACTGCCCTTTAAGTAGAAATAGGGAGATCACACATGTTATGCTTAGTTGTGAACAAGGCGAGAGAGGCACCGTAACGGGCCAACTATTGTATGTCCTGTTCCTGTTATGTGAAGATTTTCTAATAAAGAAGAACACTTTATTTCATCTGCTGTTTTGGTGCTGGACTTCCTTTTCTACACAACATATTTACAATATCCCACAGTTTAAAAATTAGATTGAATATCTTTGCAGAAAGTTTGTTTACTATGACTTTGCACTGCTATGTATTTGATGTTGTATGATCATTTATTTTATAACATTTTGTAATCTTTTGATTCCAACACTCATGTTATTTTGTTGCTATGCCCCTCAGATCCCAAGATATAAGAATTTTACTATTTAGTCGGCTATTTGTTCTTTTCCCTGACTTGTCAGATGGATAGGAACAAACAGGCGTGTAAATGCTGGGCTCATAAGGGTTGTGAATAGGGATGAGCAAGCATGCTCGTCCGAGCTTGGTACTTGTTCGAGTATTAGGGTACTCGATGATACTCGTTACTTGAACAAGCAGCTCGCGATACTCGAGAAAATGGCATCATCCTTTTTCTGTAAGTTTGGGCGCAATTTCTCAGCCAATCAACATGCAGGAGACTCTTTGGTACATCCTGCACACACGTGGGACCCATACATGTTGATAGCAGCAATTGGTTGGCCAGATCAGATGACCCTGGCATATAAAAATCTGGGCCGGCGGTGCTCGCCTCACATGCAGGCTGGAAGAGATTAGGGACCGAGCTGTTGCTTGTCAGGGAGAGCGTTAGGGAGGGATTTAGCGTTCCAGTAGGCAGGGATACTATAGAAAGAACCCAACAGCCCTTACTCCAGACTGCTGCCTGGTACTTGCAGTGCAGCTACCATGATTTTAGCAGCACACTGTGGTGATCGGCTGCTGGCAGAAAGGGGACAGCAGGTTTGTCATACAGACCCCAAAGAAGTCCTCAGTACTATTATATTTTTTTGTGGCTGGTGCTGCTGCTGTACATTGTATTGCTGTGATTTGTAGTACAGCTGCATAGAACCTCACTGCTCATTGACTTGTGTAACAGGTGGCATACACCATATACCACCACTTACACACAGACTATAAAAAAACTAGTGTAACCAGTATATTTTCTTATTTCTTCATTTCTTAGTGCAGCTACATCCAAGCTCACTGCTAATTGCCCTGTGTAAGAGGGTGGCATACACTATAAAGCTGCACTTACCCACAGATTGTATACGACAACCTCCAAAAAAAAGTGTGTCCAGTATATTTTATAATTTCTTCATTTCTTAGTGCAGCCATGTCCAAGCTCACAGCTATTTGCCCTGTGTAAGAAGGTGGCATACACTATATAGCTGCACTCAGTGGCGCCGCAATGATGAGGCGACCTGAGTCGTCTGCCTCAGGCGGCGCCACCAGCTGTCATCATGGGGGTGGCAGTCAGTGGCAGATTATAATATGGGCGGTTCGGGCGGCCGCCCACATTATAATCCGCCACTGATTGTACCATGTACCGGAGACCCCTGTGCCCGGACAGCATCTGTAATTAGATGCTGGGAGCGGGGGAGACTGTATTCATAAGCGCCGCCCTGTAATGAATCAGACGCGCGGTGCTGTTACTACAGCGCGGCGCTTATGAATACAGTCTCCCCCGCACCGGGGGACTCCGGTGCATGCATTCCACGTCCGTGATCCATCAGGATCACGGAACGTGGGAATGCAGCCTTAGTCCCCCGGCTGATGTGCGGCTGGCGGGGGTGTCCCGTCCTGTCCCTGGCAGCGCGCGCATCAGAGAGCTCCCCGGAAGTCACAGCCACAGGCGCACGGGGAGCTCTCTGATGCGCACGCCCGGGGACAGGATGGGACACCCCGGGCAGCCGCGCATCAGCCGGGTCCAGACCAGAGAGGCTCGACGGGGGAACGGAGGGTAGGTGAGTTATGTGCTGTTTTTTGTTTTTGTTTTATCTGCTGTGCAGGGGGGGGCGAAGAGGGAAGAGGGGACCATCTATAAAGGAGGGGGGAAAGAGGGGGACCATCTATAAGGGGGGGGGGAAGAGGGGGACCATCTATAAGGGGGGGAGAGGGGGACCATCTATAAGGGAGGGGGGAAAGAGGGGGACCATCCATAAGGGGGGGTACCATCTATAAGGGAGGGGAAAGAGGGGGACCATCTATAAGGGGGGGAGGGGGACCATCTATAAGGGGGAAAGAGGGGGACCATCTATAAGGGGAGGACCATCTATAAGGGAGGGGGGAGAGGGGGACCATCAATAAGGGGGGGGAAGAGGGGGACCATCTATAAGGGAGGGGGGAAAGAGGGGGACCATCTATAAGGGGGGACCATCTATAAGGGAGGGGGGAGAGGGGGACCATCTATAAGGGGGGAGAGGGGGACCATCTATAAGGGAGAGGGGACCATCTATAAGGGGGGGAAGAGGGGACCATCTAAAGGGGGGGAGAGGGAAGAGGGGGACCATCTATAAGGGGGGGAAGAGGTGGACCATCTATAAGGGGGGAGATCGGGACCATCTATAAGGGAGGGGGGAAAGAGGGGGACCATCTATAAGGGGGAAAGAGGGGGACCATCTATAAGGGGGGAAGAGGGGGACCATCTATAAGGGAGGGGAGGGGGGACCATCTATAAGGGAGGGGGAGAGGGGGGCCATCTATAAGGGAGGGGGAGAGGGGGACCATCTATAAGGGAGGGGGGAGAGGGGGACCATCTATAATGGAGGGGGGAGAGGGGGACCATCTATAAGGGAGAGGGGACCACCTATAAGGGGGGAAGAGGGGGACCATCTCCTAAAAGATCAGCACCCTCCTCTCCTGACATCCTCTGTGCTGCTGGGACTTCTCCTATAGGATTAGCACCCTCCTCTCCTGACATCCTCTGTGCTGCTGGGACCTCTCCTATAGGATTAGCCCGCTCCTCTCCTGACATCCTCTGTGTTGCTGGGACCTCTCCTATAGGATTAGCCCCCTCCTCTCCTGACATCCTCTGTGCTGCTGGGACCTCTCCTATAGGATTAGCACCCCCCTCTCCTGACCTCCTCTGTGCTGCTGTGACCTCCCCTATAAGATCAGCCCCATCCTCTCCTGACATCCTCTGTGCAGCAAGGGACCAAACATGTTTATTGGGGACAGCAGTGCGGGGGGGGGGCAGTAGTGGATTATAATGTGGGCGGATTGGCGAGGGGGGGGCATCCTTTAGTTCGCCTCAGGCAGCAGAGAGGCTAGAATCACCCCTGGCTGCACTTAAAAAAAAGTGGGCCAAAAAGTGGGGGAGAGGAAGGGTGGAGCAGGCAGCTTGTCATGGGGCAGGGGAACACTCTCAAAGGCCTTTGACAGTTTCATGGCACCCCAGCAAGACTATGTCACCCATCCCCAGTCTAGACAGAGTAGAGGGGAGTCCTTCAGAAAGATGGTGAAGGAGTACCTGGCTGACCATATCAAAGTCCTTCCCGATCACTCTGCTACATTCAACTACTGGGTTGCAATGCTGGATATGTGGCCCGAACTGGTGTTTTACGCCTTGGAGGTGCTGGGCTGCCCTGCCGCTAGCGTGTTGTCAGAGGGGGTCTTCAGTGCAGCTGGTGGCATCAACTGACAGCGCTGACAGGCTGATGTTTAAAAAAATAAACAAAGCCTGGATTTCACTTGAATTCAACTGTCCACCCAGGGAAAGCAGCTCAACATGTGGATTTTTTGTATATCCTCTCCTCCTCCTCACCCTCCTCCTTCACCTTTAATTCTCAGCCAACAGCCAATCCTTGTTCCGCCATGCTGTGTCTGGCATAATTTTTCGGAGGCTCACCTGCTACCACTTCTACCTGGGTTACCCTGTCATCGCTGCCATGCTGTGTCTGGTATAATTTTTGGGAGGCTCACCAGCTACCGCTTCCACCTGGGTCACTCTGTCATCACCCCCATGCTGTGTCTGGCATAATTTTTGGGAGGCTCACCTGCTACCACTTCTACCTTGGTCAATCTGTCCTCACTGCCAAGCTGTGTCTGGCATAATTTTTGGGTGGCTCACTTGCTACTTCACTTTTAATGGTTCTCTGTGTCCTCACTGCCATGCTGTGTGTGACATAATTTTGGAGAAGCTCACTTGCTACCTCACTTTTAATGGTTCCCTGTGTTCTCACTGCCATGCTGTGTCAGGCTAAATTTTGTAATACTTCATATGCTACCTCTGTTTTAATGGTTCACTCTGTTCTTGCCGCCATGCTGTGTCAGGTTAAGTTTTTGGGTGGTTCATATGCTACCTCTGTTTTAATGGTTCCCTGTGTTCTCACCGCCATGCTGTGACAAGCTAAATTTTGGGGTGGTTCATATGCTACCTTTGTTTTAATGGTTCCCTGTGTTCTAACTGCCATGTTGTGTCAGACAAAATTTTTGGGTGGTTCATATGCTACCTCTGTTTTAATGGTTCCCTGTGTTCTCACTGCCATGCTGTGTCAGGCAAAATTTTTGGGTGGTTCATATGCTACCTGTTTTATCCCTTAGAGGACCGGGCCAATTTAAATTTTTGCGGTTTCGTTTTCCCCTCCTTGTGCTTAAAAGGCCATAGCACTTGCATTTTTTCACCTAGAAACCCACATGAGCCGTTATTTTGTGCGCCACTAATTGTACTTTGCAATGACAGGCTGAATTTTTTCATAAAGTACACTGCAAAACCCGAAAAAAATTCAATGTGTGGTGAAATTTTTTGTGACATGATGTGTTCTTTCTATTGGTACCTTGATTGCGCATATGCAACTTTTTGATCGCTTTTTATTACAATTTTTCTGGATTTGATGCGACCAAAAATGCACAATTTTGCATTTTGGGATTTTTTTGCACTTACGCCACTTACCGTGCAAGATCAGGAATGTGATTAATTAATAGTTTGGGCGATTACACACGCCGCGATACCAAACATGTTTATTTATTTATTTTATTTTATTTATAACATGGGAAAAGGGGGGTGATTCAAACTTTTTTTAGAGGAAGGGGCTTTTTATTAATGACAACACTTTTTTTTTTTCTTTTACACTTATACTAGAAGTCCCCCTGGGGGACTTCTGGTATAAGTACACTGATCTCTCATACAGATCTATGCTGCAGCCGGAAGCAATCGAGTGCCGAACTGGGATCAGCGTCATTACGGTGCGGACCCCGGACGGTGTAAGATGTGTGGATCGCTCCTCCGGGACAACATCCCGGAGGAGCAATCCACCCCACTAGACACCAGGGATTGGCTTTATCAAGTAATCGGATGCAGCTGTCAACTTTGACAGCTGCGTCCAATTACTTTATTAGCGGGCACGGCGATCGGCTACAAGCGGCACCCAGGACCGCGGTGGTTCAGAGCGCGACCACCGTGCGGCCCCGCTCTGAACACATGGAGGCGGCCCTGGACATACGGGTACGTCCAGGGTCGCCTAAGGGTTAATGGTTCACTGTTTTTTCACAGCCATGCTGTGTCAGGCTAAGTTTTTGGGTGGTTCATATGCTATCTCTGTTTTAATGGTTCCCTGTGTTCTCACCACCATGTGAACCTAACTGTTACATATGTCCTGCTCCTGCCATGAGTTGCTCACTTATCTGTACCTGCCTAATTTTTTTTTAAATTAAAATGTGGTTATGTAATGTATATATGTGTGGAATGTGTACATTTTGTGTTACATACATACATGTATAGTAGAAAGATGAAGGGTGATGGTTCCATGAATCAATCGTGAATCAACAGCTAGCCACCGTGGGATCCATGCAACCCCCCTAAATTCACTGTGCCTCTATAAATTAAAATCAAGGTGAGCTAATTACAATTTTCCTCATTGTTGTATACATGTATAGTGTTTGTTCAGGATGTTTATAGTTATATATATGGTGCCTTAACACAAGCAAATTTAATGTGTATATTGTCTTCTGTATCACGGGTGCAAGTCCTGGATTCACACTGAGTGTGATGACCTGAACTCAGTCTTGCTGTCAGTCTGGAACTTGCTTCTGTAATATGGACGCCAAACTTCTTCATTGGGTAGTCTTATGGGTGTTAATGTATGTATGTGTCAGTTTTATTCATATATGCATAGTGAGCGGCATGGGATAGGGTGGACTGGGTGGGCTGAGCTAGTGCTTCGGGTCGCCAGGTGACGCTCCAAATGCTCTTAAGCCCCTAATTAGCATAGGGGCAATTATAGAATATGAAAATAATACAGAGGGGAAGAGAAGAAGTCTGCAGTCATCAGGTAAAGAACGTTTGTGGCATATCAGCAGGTTCATTGGGGGGGGGGGGACCTGCTGATAGTGCCGCTTTAACAAATCAAGGTAAGAAACAAGCAGCAATGTACCAAATGGTACATTTGCTTTAAGGATTATATTGTTGTGTAATAATACACACAACGTAATCACACAACGTTCACACAATGTTCACGCACCGTTTAAAATGACGCCCCTCATTTTGAGTCTTAAATAACGGACGTCATTTAGCTGTCTGGCCTTCCCTCAGTGCAATGACCCCTGTTGGTACATTATTCTATTTTAGGTTTACTAATTGCCTTTGGGTGTGTCTTAATTGAAAAGTCCATTAAATTTAATAGTAAAAACGGAGAAAGAACGGTGACAAAGGAAAAACTGTGTGTGAACAACTAATAAAAAGTCTGTCTGTAGGATATTTCAGCAGAGATTCAAGTCGATACCTCCATGCACCTCCAACAGGTTGAAACAATCAGCAAGAACCACAGAGGTGAGCTGGAATTAGTTTAGCTTTTTGCTATCTTATACTGTACTTTGGATTGATCTGCATTTTCTATATCCTTCTGTACAGTATATTGAGAAGTATCCCATATACGCCTGTCTTCACTTGTTTCTTTGTACTATACTTGACTTTTCTAAACATCCTTTTATGTCGACTAATCATACATTTGTATACAAAGTAGATTCTCTGTTTTACTGAGTGCTTCCTTAGTAAAACTTGTCCTTTGTGTTTAAGAGAGTTATAAAGTTCACTAATTGTTGATAGGATAAAAGCAATAAATCGCTTGCAGGAAATATATTTACTACATACTACAATTATTACATTGGGTTTATTTAAAGTATAAAAGGGACATACTCTTTCTTTGCTCATGAACAAAGACAACTGTGGAAGAGAAGTCATGTTACCTACAGTACATGAACTCAAACCTGACATTCCCAGTTGGATGAGTTTTTCCTTTGTGTGACATTTCTAAGAATACAATACTTAGAATAATCCTCTACAATACCAAATGGTGAGCCATAGTCAAAGAGCTTTTGCTTCCCATGGCTACATAAATGTGGCTGATAAATCTGAGTACCTGTTGTTAATCCAGTGGATACTTTGTAACACTGTGATTTCACTTGGAAAGAGGCATTACAACACATCAAACTAATATGGGTGGAGTACACCCAATCTAACTTAAATTCTTCTCTTATACATCGTCCTATTGAAAAGCACACTGGGTGAGATATAGAATGAAAGGGCAAAAGTTCAAATTCTGAATTACTAGTTACTCTATATTAGGATATGTGTCTTAGCTTATCAATAGAATGTTTTTGTTGCTCCAGGCTATTCTCAACTGCTTAGAAGTGCATGTGAACTTTTACCATGTACTGAATTGCTAATTGATGAACATACTTCGTAACTATGAATGAAACTAAGTGGGTGGTAAATTGGTGGAGTTGTAAACATTATTACCACAAAAAAATAACAAGACAATAGACAATGTTAATTGTAAACATTTTTTTTTTTAAGTGAGTGTGCCCCCTACATTGATACAAAGACAGGTTAGTGTCAGGTTGGAGTAGTTTGGGCCCACCAGAGAAAATCACCTTTCAGCTATAGAGAAATAATGCCTGACCTCCACAATTGTGTAGTGAATTGTGCTGATATCATTGCATTCATTTTTTTTAGATATGTTATGTTTAAATAAACACTATATAATAAACTGTTACCAAATATACACCATGTCTAGGGATCGGAAATGATTCCCGCTGTCTGCCCGCTCCGTAGAGAGGGTGGATACAGTGGGAGGACCGCCTGGAAAACTGGGATACAGCCATAACCATAGGCTGTATCCCAGTTTTCCAGGCAGTCCTCCCGCTGTATCCACCCGCTGCACAGAGCGGGCAGACAGCGGAAATCTGATGATGAGCGTTCGGGTTCATATGAACCCGAACTTCGGCAGGTTCGGACCATCCCTAACCATGACCACACATTACCAACAAATTGTTACTAAATAAAAAAAACACTATAGTACTTATATTCCTGCCATAGTGACCATGTAGTAGTAGATACCAACTTACACAGGCTCTCTGCAGGCCATAGCGGTATTACAGTACAATAGCAATGTTTTCTCTGATTTGAGTCATTAATAACTTCTTCCAGCAATAACGCGTCTTTGCAGAATATACTAGACAAACATCTTGGGTCCTTGTTTTTTCAGCACTATACAAACTCCCCACTCATAGTGTCACAAACTGTAGTGATACTCCTAACAGGGCCAATACTAGTTTTTATGCTGCCTGAGACAAAACCATAAATGGCACCAAAAAGTCCCAAAAGCCTATTGAAACTGTGTGTGCAGAAAGCCTTGAGACTATAATAAGTGCATACACAGAGTCCAGCTCCACCATAAATTGCCTCGTTCAAGCACTACCTTCAATCATTGCTGAGGACAGAAAAAGTTTCAAAGTTTCCTATTCCACAATTGTTTATACAATTCTTCAATCTTTATTGCTTCTCCAAGAATAAAATCACCTGAAATATACAAGAGTGACTGCATTGTGACTGCTCATGGTGATCTTCTTCATTGGTCATACTACTATTACATCATGTGCTCCATTTATAGGGGTAGTGAGCACTTGAAGTGTAGTGATGTCTGAAGCATATAACAATACCTGCAAAGTGTCCGCAGTCTTGACTTCCTTACATTATATGTCTCCATTAGAAACTAATATGGTGGTAGAGGTGTAGTGTCCCAGTACATGGACCACTAAGTTTTAACTGCCTGTCAAAATGTAACTCTTTCAGGTGTCACACCAAGTGCTGGTAGCTGCTGATTTCAACTTCAGACAGTAGGTGTCTCAATCTCCCCAGGCACAGCTATAGTATATGTATAAAGAATAAGTTAAGTTTTATGTGTTGTCCAACCACAGATTCTTACACTCTTTACACCTCTCTCTCACTTTCACTTCCTTTCAAACCACCCTGTATAAAATAGGGGTTTCCTGGTTCTTTTCAGTTAAGGGGAGTGTTATGAAAACTGCATAGAATAGTGTTTAGACTAATGTATAAGAATAAAGGCATCATTCTTTTTTCATAAAGAGTATTACGTAGACACAGGGAAACACCCCCCCCCCTTTAAATTTCACCCTATAAATAATATTTTTAGTGGCCTCCATCATAGATTTTATAGTAGATTGAAAGGGGACATTACAAACAACACTTGGTTCTGAAAAAAAAATAAAAAATGTAAACATGAAAATTGGCCATTTTGGGCTTGGTCATGAAGGGGTTAAAATTTAAATAAATCCATCATAATAAATGTTTAAATTGTCCAAACTTTTAAATTATCACATTCCTGATCTCACATGGTAAACAATGTAAGAGTAAAAGTACACCATATGTCTATGCTGTTTGAGGGCTCATTTTTTTACATTGTGATATGCCATTTTTATCAGTACCATGCTTTCAAATATTTGACTTTTTGATCACTTTTTATTCTGCATTTTTTGGGATGTGATGTGATTATTATGGATATATTCCAGTACAAAGGTATACTTATTCCCAATAACAATGCCTACCAACCTGGAGCAACCATGTAGCTGAGAGAACACTGTAGAGATGTAGTAAGAAAGGGCATAATAAACTGAATAAATAAAGCCTAGAGCTGTTTTGAAAAGGGCTTCATGATGTACTTATCATATGAAAGATTGAACCACTTTGGATAAACACTACATGGGTACTAAAGCGGATTACTACTGTATGTAAAGCAAATGTGGGAAGACAATACAAACTTATTTTGAATGTATGTTGTCTAGACAAACAGATGTTGGCAGCAGATATCCATAACACAAGCAAGTGAAATATTAGTAGCATACTGTAGGATTTCATAAAATTGTGTTGATTTAACTGTGAACACTTGTACTTTGTGATCTATGTGATAATACCATAATCAGGGGTGCATCTGCCATAAAGACAGCTGCCACTGCATCAATCCTCTGTGCCACCCTCTCTGACTTAGTTGCACTGACAGCCAACAGCGGTGGTCAATATCAGTCCAACAGTGCTCCTCTTCACCCCTGAAGGGTGAAAGCAGCATGTACAAGATGACATGAGTCATCTAGCACGGCTTGCATCCAGCATTAGACCATGTTCCGAAACGGCCGGTGGCAGAGAAGATCATCCCGGCTGGTACTGCAGTACCGGCCAGATTATCTTCACTGACGCTGAATTTGTATTCGGGCGCATTCATGCGCACCCGCATCTGAATTCCCCGCTGCACACAATGGAGCATGCGGCCGTATGCCCCCCCCCCCTCCCCCCGGGCACAGAGCAGCCCACACAACCACTAACTCTCAAACAAAAGAGCTCCCCACATATTTACCTTGCTTGGTGCAACATTCCTTCATTCTCCCAGCTCCCCGACGCACTTGTAAAGCATGTCACTAAATGCTGTTAAAAACAGCTAAGGCAAGATGGCGGCCCCATAACAATGCACAAAAGTGAAATAAATATTACAGTCACAAAATAGAAACAGATTACAACAAAAAATTACTTTTAGAATCTGGCTCTAATAAGTAAAAGAAAATCTAGGCCACACATTCCCTTTTGGGTACGTTCACACTTACCGGATCCGCAGCTGATTTTCTGCTGCGGATCCGCAGCGGATCCACAGCAGATCCGCAGCAGATTTCATTTAAATAACTGAACACAGCATCAAATCTGCACCATCAAATCTGCTGCGGATCCTGTAGGTGTGAACGCATCCTTAAGGTGTTAATGGAGGATACCCAGCATAAAATGTAAGAAATGCTTTGCATCCTCCATTCTCTGTCTCTAAAGCCCTGATACTAGTCCTAGCTGATGGAGGTCCCTTCCTATCAATAAGGGTGCCCTGCTCCCAAACCCATATAACCACAATTTGTCAAATTTCTAAAAATGCATGTTGTTTCTCTAGATTTTAGGATGTGGTCGCTGAATCCAGATTGGTAATATTAGAGATGAGCGAGCATGCTCATCCGAGCTTGGTACTCGATCGAATATTAGGGTACTCGATGGTACTCGTTACTCGGACGAGCATCTTGCGGTACTCGAGAGAATCTCATAATCCGTTTCCTGAGTTCCTCAGCCAATAAACATGCAGGAGACTCTTTGGTACATCCTGCGATCATGTGGGACCCATATATGTCGAAAGCAGCGATTGGTTGGCCAGATTAGATGACCCTGTCATATAAAACGCGCAGCCGGCAGTACTCGCTTCAGACGCATGCTGTGAGAGATTAGGGACAGAGCTGCTGCTGGTCAGGGAGAGTGTCAGTGTAGGATTTAGCATTCCAGTAGGCAGGGTATATACTAGCAATACAAACAAACAGCCCTTTTCAGGGCTTCAAATAGTTTTTTAATAGTATTACTACAGACTGCTGGCTGGGACTTGCAATGCTGCTACCACGATTTAACCAGCACACTGTGGTGATCGGCTGCTGGCCAGCCACTACCAGATTGTACCGTACAGCCCCCCTAAAATAGTGGGTACTACACTGTATTGCTGGGATTTGCAGTACACTTGCATAAAACTTCACTTCTCATTGTAAGGAGGTATCACAGAGTATGTATCTAGGTCCAGCCACTACCACATTGTACCGTACAGCCCCCCCCCCCCCCCAAACTAGTGGGTACTACACTGTATTGCTGGGATTTGTAGTACACTTGCATAAAACTTCACTACTCATTGTAAGGGGGTATCACAGAGTATGTATCTAGGTCCAGCCACTACCACATTGTACCGTACAGCCCCCCCTAAACTAGTGGGTACTACACTGTATTGCTGGGATTTGTAGTACACCTGCATAAAACTTCACTGCTCATTGTAAGGGGGTATCACAGCGTGTGTCTAGGTCCAGCCACTACCAGATTGTACCGTACAGCCCCCCTAAACTAGTGGGTACTACACTGTATTGCTGGGATTTGTAGTACACCTGTATAAAACTTCACTGCTCATTGTAAGGGGGTATCCCAGCGTGTGTCTAGGTCCAGCCACTACCAGATTGTACCGTACAGCCCCCCCTAAACTAGTGGGTACTACACTGTATTGCTGGGATTTGTTGTACACCTACATAAAACTTCACTGCTCATTGGACGGGGGTGTCAGAGAGTGTGTCTAGGTCCAGCCACTACCACATTGTATCGTACAGCCCCCCTAAACTAGTGAGTACTACACTGTATTGCTAGGATTTGTAGTACACTACCCCTCAAGTGATGATCCCTTTGCATGAGACAATTGCCAGATCCTCAAGGATCAAAGTCAAATTCAAAATCAAAACAGCGGTGGGGGGAGAGGTGGTGAGTCACATTATGTAGGGAATGTTACCCCAACTGCTGCAGTCAAATTTAAAATTGAAAGGATGCTGGGGGTAGAAGGCTACTTGTAGGCTACTGCTGGGCCTTAACTGGCATCCATGTTGACTACTATTGTGCCTGCCCTTGCCTCCTTGTTGCTGGGCCTTAACTGGTATCCATGTTGACTACTGGTGTGCCTGCCCTTGCCTCCTTGTTGCTGGGGCTTAACTGGCATCCATGTTGACCACTGGTGTGCCTGCCCTTGCCTCCTTGTTGCTGGGCCTTAACTGGCATCCATGTTGACTACTGGTGTGCCTGCCCTTGCCTCCTTGTTGCTGGGCCTTAACTGGCATCCATGTTGACTACTGGTGTGCCTGCCCTTGCCTCCTTGTTGCTGGGCCTTAACTGGCATCCATGATGACTACAGGTGTGCCTGCCCTTGCCTCCTTGTTGCTGGGCCTTAACTGGCACCCATGTTGACTACTGGTTTTGGACAACACAGATTACTGGGTGTTCACCCTCCTGGACCCTCGGTACAAACCAAACTTTTCCACTGTCAAGGAACGCAGTATGAGAGTGAATCAATATCAACAGGCCCTTGTGCAGAAGCTGAAAATATACTTCCCATCTGACACCACTAGCACCAGAGTACGTAGTTCTGTGGGCCAAAGAGCAGTGGAGAGGAGCGGTGGAGCAGTCAGCTTTTCAAGGGGCAGGGGAAGACTATGTCAACCGTCCCCAGTCTAGACAGAGTAGGGGGAAAGCCTTCAGGAAGATGGTGAAGGAGTACCTTGCTGACCATACCAACGTCCTTCCCGATCACTTTACCTACAACTACTGGGTTGCAATGCTGGATACGTGGCCCGAATTGGTGCTTTACGCCTTTGAGGTGCTGGGCTGCCCTGCCGCTAGCGTGTTGTCAGAGCGTGTCTTCAGTGCAGCTGGTGCCATCATCACTAATAAAAGCACCCGCCTGTCAACTGACAGCGCTGACAGGCTAACATTTATAAAAATGAACAAAGCCTGGATTTCAACTGTCCACCCGGGGAAAGCAGCTCAACATGAAGATTCTTGTTATCTCCTCTCCTCCTCCTCCTCCTCTTCCTCCTCTTCCTTCAATTCTCAGCCAACAGCCAAGTCTTCTTCCGCCATGCAGTGTCTGGCCTAATTATTGGGAGGCTCAATTGCTTTCTCACTCACTTCTAATGTATCTCTGTCATGCCATGCTCTGACGTCACACTACGTCTGTGGAGGAGCGGGACTGGTTGCCGGGGGCCCGCCGATCGCGCCCCCGCCAACCAGCCAGCTGTTTTATTTTTATTTTTTTGTCTAGCCGTGGCCGGGGCCTCACCACTCCCGGTCGAGAGGCATCAGGTATACTCTTGAAGGTCACTGACAGCTGGCCTAGCCAGATTGTACCATACAGCCCCCCCAAAACTCGTTGGTACTACACTGTATTGCTGGGATTTGTAGTACACCTGCATAGCACTTCACTGCTCATTGTAATGGGGTCACAGAGTGTGTATAGGTCCAGCCACTACCAGATTGTACTGTACAGCCCCCCAAAACATGTGGGAGCACAAGTATTTTTCCTGATTTCTGCATTTCATATGCAAGGCCTATCTAAGTTCCATACTGTGCAGTGTCCATAAAATGGTGAACCCCAGGGGTAAGGGTCAAGGACGAGGGCGTGGGCGTGGGGTTCCAAGTGATGCCGTTGCCGGAGGCCGTGGTTCAGGGCAGGGTGACACAGCAGCACTTGTTGAGGAGGTAGCAGTGGCACACCGCAGATGTCCTTCTTTGCCCAACTTACGGGGTCTCAAGGTAGACCGATATTGAAACCGCAGCAGTGTGAATAGGTGATCACGTGGATAGCGGATAATGTGTCCAGTAACTTATCCATCACCCAGTCTTTCACGCAGTCCACCCACACTACCCAAGGGAGTGGAACCCTTGCTCCATTAGCTCAGCCTCCTTCCCCACAGCCTGGCCCCTCCAGGGAAAGAAGGGATTCAGATCCACCACCATGCTCCCAGGAACTCATTTCTGGACCCTTCCCTGAGTCAGAGCAACCGGAGCAGGCGATCTGTCCTGATGCCCAAACTATGCAGCTTACGCAGTCAGTGGGTGATGAGAGTGGGGACTTGCAAGCAGGGTTGGAAGAGGTGTCTGATGATGACGATGAGACCCAGTTGTCAGACAGTGAGGTTGTCATGGATGTAACTGAAAGTAAGGAGGAGAGTGAGAAAATAGAGTTGACAAAAATGACGTTTAGGATACACACCACCACAGTTAACAGTTTGTTAATGCTGTTTGTGCCTTAAAGTGGAGGGTTGTCACGGCCGCGGCGGCGTCCCGTGCTCCGGGCCGCCGCCGCGACTCCCCACTGCCCCATGCAGCAGCCGGTGTCCGTAGGCAGGGACCCGGCGCTGCTGTCACTTCGGCCCCGGGGGGCGCCTTACCTCTCCACGCTCCTGTCCGTCGCTGTGCCGGCCGGCGCGCGCGTCCCCGCCTCCTAGGGCGCGCGCGCGCCGGCTGTCTCAGATTTAAAGGGGCAGTGCTCTCCTAATTGGTCCATGTGCACAATCACTCCCTATAAATTCCAGCCCTGCCCCACTACAGGTGTTGGAGCCTCTACATGCTTCCCATAGCGTTTGGCCCAGCTCCCTGTTGTTCCTCATTCCTGTCCACTACCTGGTCCCTAGTCCTTGTTCCTGGTTCCTGCTTCCCCGTTACTCTATTGCTCCTGTCTTCAGCCTGTCTCCTCCGGTCACGACTACAGACCTCTGCCACTACCATCTCCTGCCTACTGCTCCTGCCACGCCTCGCCTGCCATCACCAGCAACCAAGCTAGGGGTAGCGACCTGGGGGTCGCCTGCCGCAGCAAGTCCATCCCGCCTTGCGGCGGGCTCTGGTGAAAACCAGCGGCCCCTTAGACTCCGCTCCCTGGTGAGGTTAGTGCCTTCGCTGGTGACGGTCCAGTAGATCCACTACTCCAGGCGTAACAGTAGGCTCCAACCCTGGATCCCGGCGAGGTGCCTGATCTCCGTGACGTCGCCAGAGTGGTCGCGCAACAGGCTCAACAAATCCAGCAACAGTCGCAGCAAATCCAGCAATTGACTGCCGCCCTACAGCAGCATGCTACAGCCCAGCGCTCACCACCACCAGCAGCCACCTCGAGACTTCGACTGGCCCTCCCGACTAAATATGGAGGCGATCCCAAGTTGTGCAGGGGATTCCTGGCTCAGTGCACCATGCATATTGAACTTTTAAGTAGTCAGTTTCCCACCGAGCGCTCTAAAGTGGCTTTCATCATCAGCCTATTGGAGGGTAGAGCTCTGGCCTGGGCCACGCCGCTGTGGGACCGAGATGACCCTGTTGCTGCCAATCTCCGAACCTTCCTGGCCGAGTTTCGCTCCGTCTTTGAGGAACCTGCCCGTGCTACTTCAGCTGAGACTGCTCTCCTCAACCTCTCTCAAGGGAGCTCCTCTGTTGGTGACTATGCCATCCAGTTCCGCACCCTGGCAGTTGAATTGGACTGGAACGAGGCCGCCCTATTAGCCACCTTCAAGAAGGGCCTTTCCACTCGAGTGAAAGATGTGCTCGCTGCCCGAGACCTTCCTACCTCCTTGAACGAACTCATTCTACTGGCTACCAGAGTCGACACCAGGTTTTCCGAGAGAGAGGAGGAGGTCCGACAAGAACGGCGTCTGAGTCTGCCCCGTCGCCATCCTCGGTTGGCACCGGTATTCCAAAATCCCGTTGCTCCTATGCCCCAGTCGTCTCCAGAAGTTCCTATGCAGGTGGATCGAGCTCGCTTGACGACTGAAGAAAGGGCCCGTCGACTAGAGCTGAATCTCTGCCTATACTGCGGTGGCGCTGATCACTTTCGGCAGAGATGTCCCCAACGTCCTCAGCGTCCGGGAAACGCTCGCAACTAGGTCCAGTGGGAGAGGTCTCCCTAGGTGTGAATGCCACCTCTCCAAGATTGACTATGCCAGTCTCCATCCAGACACCCTCAGGGCAAGTTCTCCAGACTACTGCCCTCATCGACTCTGGCGCTGCTGGCAGTTTCATTTCTGCTTCGTTGGTCCAAAGATGGCGGCTACCCGTGATACAGCTAGCTCAACCCCGGTCTATCTCTTCGATCACGGGCGAGATTCTTACCGAAGCTGTGCACTGCCAGACTGAACCCCTAGTCCTCCAGGTGGGCGCCTTACATCAGGAGAGGATCTCCTTCTACGTCTTGCGCCATTCCTCTTCCGCCATCTTGCTGGGTCTTCCTTGGCTGCAATTACATACCCCTAAGCTGGACTGGAGAACTGGGGAGGTTCTCAGCTGGGGCCAGGACTGTCCAAATAGGTGTCTGAGACCTCCTCAACCCAGGTGCTCTACGAGGTCACCTGCTAATGCCAAGCCTTTGTCTGGTCTACCGCACGAATACCAAGACTTTATTGATGTCTTCTCGGCCAAGGAGGCAGACTCTCTACCACCTCATCGGTCCTATGATTGCCCTATAGACCTTCTTCCTGGAACTTCTCCCCCACGTGGTCGAGTATACCCTCTCTCTCTGTGCCCGAGACGGAAGCCATGTCCTCCTACATCCGGGAGAACTTACAGAAGGGCTTCATCCGTAAATCCACGTCTCCCGCTGGCGCTGGATTTTTCTTTGTGCAGAAGAAGGACGGTTCCCTCCGCCCATGCATAGACTACCGGGGCTTAAATAAGGTGACTGTCAAGAACCGCTATCCTCTTCCGCTAATCCCAGAACTATTCGACCGTCTCCGTGGAGCTAGGATCTTCTCCAAGTTGGATCTCAGGGGAGCGTATAACCTGATCCGTATTCGTGAAGGAGGCGAATGGAAGACCGCTTTCAACACCAGAGATGGGCACTACGAATATCTGGTCATGCTATTCGGCCTATGCAACGCCCCAGCGGTCTTCCAGGAATTCGTGAATGATTTATTCCGCGATCTCCTCTATGTCTGCGTCATTGTCTATCTTGACGACATCCTGGTCTTCTCCCACGACCAGCAGACCCACGTGTCCCATGTACGACAGGTTCTACAGAGACTACGGGCCAACCGTTTGTATGCCAAGCTGGAGAAGTGCGTTTTCCATCAGCGCAGCCTGCCGTTTCTTGGATACATTGTCTCCGACCAGGGCCTACAGATGGATCCTGCCAAGCTCTCAGCTGTTCTCCAGTGGCCTCGTCCTGAGGGACTTAGAGCTATCCAACGATTCCTTGGATTTGCCAACTACTATCGGCAATTCATCCCTCACTTGTCTACCCTGGTTGCACCCATAGTGGCTCTCACAAAGAAGAAGGCGGATCCTAGACGCTGGCCTCCCGAGGCCGAACATGCCTTCAATAGCCTAAAGTCTGCCTTTGCCTCCGCTCCTGCTCTAGTTCGCCCGGATATCTCCAAGCCGTTTTCTCTTGAAGTTGATGCTTCCTCTGTGGGCGCCGGAGCAGTCCTCTCGCAAAGGGACACATCAGGCAAGACCAGAACCTGCGGGTTCTTTTCTAAGACTTTTTCCCCTGCCGAGAGGAACTATACTATAGGAGATCGGGAACTCCTGGCTATTAAGCTGGCACTGGAGGAGTGGCGTCATCTCCTAGAGGGGGCTAAACATCCAGTTAACATCTACACGGACCACAAGAACCTCCTCTACCTCCAATCGGCTCAACGCCTCAATCCCCGGCAGGCCAGGTGGTCCCTCTTCTTCTCTCGATTCAACTTCACCATTCATTTCCGTCCAGCCGAGAAGAATATCAAGGCCGATGCGTTATCCCGAACATCCGATGTTATGGGGCAAGAGGAATCTCCTCGACACATAATACCTCCCGATCGCCTAGTACCAGTTGCCACTTCTACTCTGCAGCAGTTGCCTCCCGGTAAGACTTATGTGCGCCCCGCACTCCGTAAACGCATCTTGAAATGGGGTCATTCCTCTATGGTGGCCGGGCATCCGGGAGTTCTAAAGACCGGGCAACTGATCTCCCGCCACTACTGGTGGCCTAGCCTACTCCAGGATGTCAAAGACTTTGTGGCGTCCTGTACCATCTGTGCCAGAAACAAGTCCTCTCATCAAAGACCTGCCGGCCTACTTCAGCCCTTGCCAGTTCCAGACCACCCCTGGTGTCATATAGGCATGGACTTTGTCACAGACTTACCTCCATCTGCGGGTAACACAGTCATCTGGGTTGTCACGGACCGCTTCTCCAAGATGTCCCACTTCGTGGCTCTTCCTGGATTACCATCAGCCCCTCGCCTGGCCCAGCTGTTCTTTCAGCATATCTTCCGCCTCCATGGTCTTCCTCTTCATATAGTCTCTGACAGAGGCTCACAATTTGTCTCCAGATTCTGGCGTGCTCTCTGCTCTCAACTCCAAGTGAGGCTGGACTTCTCTTCGGCCTATCATCCCCAGACCAATGGGCAAGTGGAGAGGGTCAATCAGGTCCTTGGCAATTATCTTCGACATTTCGTCTCCGCTCGCCAGGACAACTGGTCCAGTCTGCTTCCTTGGGCAGAGTTTTCCTACAATCATCTGGACTCGAGCTCCACAGGCAAGTCACCCTTCTATGTGGTCTATGGACGTCACCCTCGTCCTCCTCTGCCTCTCTCTCCATCCTCTGAGGTCCCAGCCGTGGAGGAGTTGTTATCTGACCTGCAGTCAATCTGGGAACAGACTCGACAATCTCTGCTCAAGGCATCTGTCCGCATGAAGGACCAGGCGGATAAGAGAAGAAGACCCGCCATGAATTTTCTCCCTGGTGACAAAGTCTGGCTCTCGGCCAAATATGTCCGACTCAAGATTCCCAGCTACAAGTTGGGTCCTCGTTTCCTCGGTCCTTTCTCGGTGCTAAAACGCCTCAACCCTGTCACCTACAAACTCCGCCTACCCCCTACAATGCGGATTCCAAACGCCTTCCATGTCTCCCTCTTAAAGCCAGTGGTCCTCAACCGGTTCTCCGATAAGGCTTCGCTCTCTGCTCCACAAGCCGTCTCTGATGACGTTTACATTGTCAAAGACATTCTGGCTATGAAAACTGTCAGAGGGAGACGATCCTTCCTAGTGGACTGGAAAGGATTTGGTCCTGAGGAGAGGTCCTGGGAACCCGAGGCTAACATCCTGGACCAAGACCTCATCAAGAGGTTCCTACAGGCCAGAAAGAGGGGGAGGCCAAAGGGGGGGGGGGGGGTACTGTCACGGCCGCGGCGGCGTCCCGTGCTCCGGGCCGCCGCCGCGACTCCCCACTGCCCCATGCAGCAGCCGGTGTCCGTAGGCAGGGACCCGGCGCTGCTGTCACTTCGGCCCCGGGGGGCGCCTTACCTCTCCATGCTCCTGTCCGTCGCTGTGCCGGCCGGCGCGCGTCCCCGCCTCCTAGGGCGCGCGCGCGCCGGCTGTCTCAGATTTAAAGGGGCAGTGCTCTCCTAATTGGTCCATGTGCACAATCACTCCCTATAAATTCCATCCCTGCCCCACTACAGGTGTTGGAGCCTCTACATGCTTCCCATAGCGTTTGGCCCAGCTCCCTGTTGTTCCTCATTCCTGTCCACTACCTGGTCCCTAGTCCTTGTTCCTGGTTCCTGCTTCCCCGTTACTCTATTGCTCCTGTCTTCAGCCTGTCTCCTCCGGTCACGACTACAGACCTCTGCCACTACCATCTCCTGCCTACTGCTCCTGCCACGCCTCGCCTGCCATCACCAGCAACCAAGCTAGGGGTAGCGACCTGGGGGTCGCCTGCCGCAGCAAGTCCATCCCGCCTTGCGGCGGGCTCTGGTGAAAACCAGCGGCCCCTTAGACTCCGCTCCCTGGTGAGGTTAGTGCCTTCGCTGGTGACGGTCCAGTGGATCCACTACTCCAGGCGTAACAAGGGTAACTATCACTTCATAGAACGATTGACGCGACTATAACTTTCATATTAACATGTCAGCCTCCTTACCCCCAAGAGTTGCCAAAATAGGGCAGAGGTGGTCAGGTAGTCACCTTTTTTTATTCTGTTTGTCTATACGTTAAGTGATGATCAGGAAGGAACAGATGCCACACTCTGCTGAGGGCCCTCTGCCCCTTCCTTTAAGCAAGTAGGGTTACGGTCAGCACTTGGAGCCTAACAAGTTTGGTGATATGTCAGAAATTTGAAATGATAGTTACCCTTCAGTTTAATTTGTTGGGATATATACATATTATAGGTTTGCACAGTATGAGAGGGAAATCTATCTAGCTGTGCTCATGCTTGTTTGTTAGCACTTAAACCAGTTAGCACTTAGAATTGTCACATTAGTCAACTAGGGAATGGGATGTCACTATTGTTGGGTGATTGTTTTCAGTTCATAGTTCACATTGTAAAAGTTTAAAGTTCTGCACTTATTTCACTTTTCATTGGTTGTTGTTGTTTGATTGCACAGTTTGAGTTCACTTTTACCACTTTGATAGTTTAGAAGGATGTGTGCTTTCCCCCCAAACTTTTGCACTATGATGTACCACAACACCCCTTACTAAGATACCATGTATAAATATATTGTATTTTTTTCTTAATTATATATTGTATTTTTTGCTAATTTAATTTTTAGTGCTCACTGCCATGCTACGTCTGGTATAATTTTTGGAAGGCTCACTTGCTTCCTTAATCACTTTTAATGGCTCTCTGTGTGCTCACTGCCATGCTAGGTCTGGTATAATTTTTGGAAGGCTCACTGGCTACCGCTTCTACCTTGTTCACTCTGTCCTCACTGCCATGCTGTGTCAGGCTGAATTTTTGGGTGGTTCATGATATGCTACCTCTGTTTTTATGGTTCCCTATGTTCTCTCTGCCATGCTGTGTCAAGCTGAGTTTTTGCGTGGTCCATATGCCTACCTCTGTTTTAACCAGGCTGTTGCACAGAATTAGGCATAATGGTACCATTAGGCAGCCTCAGAGGCATGCATACATGCTGTTTCCTGTCCATTTCCATTGTGTTTCCATCAATTTCTGAGTCTCCTGCAAAAATCCTTGAGTCTCCCATAGACTTCAATGGGGTTCGTTACTCGAAACGAGCACTCGAGTATCGAAAGATATTTGTTTCGAGTAACGAGCACCCGAGTATTTTAGTACTTGCTTATCACTAGTAATAATCATATATTACATTTGTATATTTGTACTAAATACCTATAGAAACAAATAGTAATAGTGAAAATGTGAAGCTCTGCTACACTTATCAGGTGCCTGTGTCACTAATGTAAAGAATGTTGTAGAGTGGGACTGTGGTTTCAGCCAAGATATTTCACACCTGCTCATTTCTTTTTGCTATCTGGAACAATGAAAGTATTAAAGAAGTATGCTGTCCTTTATCTGTCATTTTCAAAAAAATAAGGAAACAACTAACAGAATTCTTTCTATTACATCATTTTTGGTTGCCATTTTTCTTGGCTTTACATTTTTTTAAATAAAAAAAAAAATTTTAAAAGTAAATTTATTTTACAACATAGAGAAAAGTCTGTGTCTGTATCTGGGTATTGTTAGTTTAACATGTATAATCTGTCATTTTGTCACACTACCGTTTAGGGATGAGTGAACATGCTCGTTCGAGTATTAGGGCACTCGATGGTACTCATTACTCGGACGAGCATCTCGTGATACTCGAGAAAATCTCATCATCCGTTTCCTGTAAGTTTCGGCGCTTTTTCTCAGCCAATAAACTTGCAGGAGACTCTTTGGTACATCCTGCGTTCACGTGGGACCCATACATGTCGATAGCAGCAATTGGTTGGCCAGATCAGATGACCCTGCCATATAAAAATCTCAGCCGCTGAGGCTCTGCTCACATGTATGCTGGAAGAGATCAGGGACAGAGCTGCTGCTGGTCAGGGAGAGTGTTAGGGAGGGAATTAGCCTTCCAGCAGGCAGGGAATACTAGCGAAACAACCAAATAGCCCTTGTAAGGGCTTCAAATCATTTTTAAGTTGTATTACTACAGACTGCTGGCTGGGACTTGCAGTGAAGCTACCACGATTTCAGCAGCACACTGTGGTAAACGGCTGCTGGCAGAAAGGGGATATTAGGTGTTGCATACAGACCCCTAAGAAGTGCTCAGTACTATTTTATTGGGACCTTTACTATATATTCTGATTTCTGTATTTCTTATGCAAGGCATATCTAAGTTCACTACTGCTTCCACAGTGTAAAGGGGGTGTCACAGAGTGTGTATAGGTTTTTGGGTGGTTCATATGCCTACCTCTGTTTTAACCCGGCTGTTGCCCAGTATTTGGCATAATGGTGCGATTAGGCAGCCTCAGAGGCATCCATGCATACTGCCCCTGCTGTTTCCTGTCCATTTTCGTGGTGTTTCTATCATTTTCTGAGGTTGACAGGTTTTCACACGACCTTCCCTCTACCGAACTTGAGTCCCCTGAAAAAATGCTCGAGTTTCCCATTGACTTCAATAGGGTTCGTTACTCGAAACGAGCACTCGAGTATCGGGAGATATTCATCTCGAGTAACGAGCACCCGAGCATTTTAGTACTCACTCATCACTACTACCATTCCAACAAACACTGTAGAGTTAAGTAAATGCAAGGGTTAAAATATTGGTCTTTACTGCCACCACTGGTGGATTGCATACGTAAAGGGTGCATGGAACTTTTGTCACATGACCTTTCCTCAGACCAGCTACTGCTAGAGGAGTGTTCTGGGGTAAAATTCTTCAAGGTTCAACTCTTTAAATTGTCTAGACGGAAGAGGGAAATAGCTGAGGGCTCACTAGACCATGGGTCTCCAACTCCAGCTGTTGCAATACTACATTTCCCATTATACCTGAACAGCCAAATCCAAAGGTTTAGCTGTCCAGGCCTCGTCGGAGACGCACGTGCCATTGTGTGCACTGACAGGTTCTCCGCGGCTGCTATTCAGGGAATAACAGCCGTAGAAAACTTACATGTCAGTTTTTTGAGGCGTCGCTAGTGATCCCGGCCGGAGTGTATACTATGCGATTACACTCTGTACGGCATTCCCTCAGCCTGCAGCACAACAACGGCCGTGATTTATACAGAAAGCCCACAGCTGAAAATACCATATTGCACACATCCAGCCAACATCCACAACATACTATCCGAGCAATACCTGTTGGTGAGCTAACTCGTATAAAACGTATTTGCTCTGACATGGCAGAATACAACACTCAATGTAAACTGGCATCTAAGCGATTACGCGCTAGGGGCTATAGGAAAAACCTTTTAAAAAGAGCCAGAAGAGTAGTGGATAAGAAAGACAGGAATATTCTGTTACATGGACGCATCGATAATGTTTCCAATAAAACAAACAAAAACACACCACATCCCCTTACTTTCTCCACAACTTTTTCTCCAGAATATCCTGAAATAGTACGAATCCTAAACAAAAATTTATCCATCTTAAGACAGGATGATGTCCTCACAGAAATATTGGAGCAAGGCCATAGATGCGTGTCACGCAAGGGCAAATCGCTGGGGGATATACTCTCTTCCAGCATGTATCGTGCTTCTAACACCAACGACAGTCACCGCACCAAGGGAAACTTTAGGTGTGGTCTTAGTCGTTGCCAAGTATATGTTCACACCAACACCAAAAAACGTTACACCGACAGTACAAACTCTAAATCCTACGAGATTACCAATTTTATCAATTGTGAGAGTAATCATGTTATTTATATTGTTGAATGCAATCAGTGCAATCTCAAGTACGTCGGTTGCACGATCAGAAAACTTAAAAACTGCATCAGTGAACACATTGCTGGTATACGCAAAGGTATCTCCACGAACACATCAGGAGCAGTCAAACATTTTTTAGAAGTACATAGTGGCAGTTTGGAAACATTTGGGTTTTATGGCATTATCAAAGTCAGTAAACCACATAGAGGAGGGGATTGGCGCAAGATGTTGCTTCATAAAGAGGCTGAAACAATCTTCCGCCTAGACACACGCAGACCTAGGGGTATGAACTACAAAAATGATTTATTATTTCACTATTTATAATATTACTATATCCCAACAAATATTTGTTCTGCTCTTCTAATACATCCCACACGTATAGGGTATTTCAGATCCTAAGGGGTTAAAATATTTACTCCAGGATCCACCCCCATGTACTATGACGTGACTTCCGCATGCTGGATGTCTCCTTGCTTTTAAACTGATCTCTTGCTCACATATAGCTAGACCATGATTAAGCGCAACTGCGTGAAACGCGTAGGTCCGCTATGTGACATCGCATTTTAATGTTTATTTATTAAAAGTTAAGTTTTAGTTACACGTCAGGAGTGCCGGAATCCACCACGTTTCTTCTCCACTTACGTGTTGCAATACTACATTTCCCATTATACCTGGACAGCCAAATCCAAAGGTTTAGCTGTCCAGGCCTCGTCGGAGACGCACGTGCCATTGTGTGCACTGACAGGTTCTCCGCGGCTGCTATTCAGGGAATAACAGCCGCAGAAAACTTACATGTCAGTTTTTTGAGGCGTCGCTAGTGATCCCGGACGGAGTGTATACTATGCGATTACACTCTGTACGGCATTCCCTCAGCCTGCAGCACAACAACGGCCGTGATTTATACAGAACTTACATTGTGTGAACATAGCCTTACTGTGTAATGCTGCGTTTACACGTAATGATTATCGTGCGAATTTGCGCGATAGCGATCGAATTCGAACGATAATCGTACATGTAAACGCAGCGAACGTTCAAACGACGAGCGAGAAATCGTTCATTTTGATCTTCAAACACGTTCTCAAATCGTTGTTGATCGTTCGGAAAAAATTTGCAGACCATTCCGTGTGAACAGTCATTCGCCGATTTAACCAATGTGTGAGATAGGCTTAAGTGATCGCAAAACGATCGAAAACAAATTTTCCGTTCAATATATCGAACCGTCTAAAAGCTGATGGTTATGAAAAAAAAAATCGTTACTCCGACATCGTTAATCCTACGATCGGCCCAATTATCGTTTCGTGTAAACGCAGCATAAAAGTCTGCAATTAAATTAGATTTCCTGAAACAGCTGTGGAAGGGGAACTGGGAGGATTACTGTGGGGTCAGAGTAGAAAAGTTAGGAGAACTGTGATGAACAGCTGAGAGAAAGCAACACATGCTAAACGTTGTGGTACTGAGCACCTGCTCAACCAGGAAGTTAAACCAGAAAGCACAGAACAAAGACCTCCAAAAGAAATTATAGGGGTATTCCACTAAAGAACTAAAAAATGAAATTCTCCCAAACCTAGCTGGTCTTACTAACCAAGTGCCCCAGAGTATTTTGAGCCATAGCCCATCTTTCTAGCTGCCGCTGTTCCTGAGCTACAAGGTTTTCTTAAAGCCAGTGTGTATTCCAGATAGCGCCGGCCACCAAACTACATGTTAAACAAAATACTGTGTCTATTAATATATTTGTTTATTCAAACGCCACTCTTATGGTATATCGGTGTGGGGTATTGTGATTGCGGTGAGTTCTTTGAGATTGTGGGGGAATTGGGGAGGTTGCCTTAAATTAAAATTTATCCTCTCTATAGCATATTTAACCCCTAGATGACCCAGGGCGTACCTGCACGTCCTGGGGTCGCTAGGGGAGTTCAGAGCGGGGCCACGCGGCGGCCCCGCTCTGAACCACCGCGGTCCCGGGTGCCGCTTGTAGCCTGGGACCGCGGCTATTAGCAGGTACAGTCCAATTGCCGTGCCCACTAATTAAGTATTCAGATGCAGCTGTCAAAGTTGACAGTTGCATCTGAACACTTACTGCAGCCCTTCCCTGGTGTCTAGTGGGGTGGATTGCCCCCCCCCGTGACGCAATGATGGAGGGGCGATCCCTGCTTCTGACCTGTGGCGAGGTCTGCGCCGTAATGGCGCTGATCCCGACTCGGCACTCTATTGCTATCGGCTGCAGCAGCCGAAAGCAATAGAATGCCTATCGCATCGATCTATGCAGTATAACTATACTGCATAGATCTCAATGAGAGATCAGTGTACTTATACTAGAAGTCCCCCAGGGGGGCTTCTAGTATAAGTGTAAAAAAAAAGTGTTATTATTAAATTTTTTAAAAACCCTCCCCTAATAAAAGTTTGAATCACTCCCCTTTTTCCATGTTATAAATAAAAATAAATAAATAAACATGTTTTATATCGCCGCGTGTGCAATTGCCCAAAATATTAATTTATTTCATTCCTAATCTCACACGGTAAACGACGTAAGCGCAAAAAAATCCCGTGCAAAATTGCGCATTTCTGGTCGCATCAAATCCAGAAAAATTGTAGTAAGTATACATCATGGCTAAAAAGTGACACCTCACACAGCCCCATAGACCAAAGAATAAAAGCGCTATAAGCATAGTAATAGAGCGATTTTAAGGAACATTTATGGTTTAAGGAACAATGGTTTTAATTTTTTAAAAGCCATCAAATACAATAAAAGTGATACATGTTACATATTGTAATTGTAATGGCTTGAGGAACATAAATAACAAGGTGGAAGGTGGAAAAATGCAAGTGCTATGGCCTTCTAAGCTCAAGGAGGAAAAAATTAAAATTCAAAAATTTAAATTGGCCTGGTCCTCTAAGGGTTAATAAAGTTAAGCAGGCTCCATTGTAGTGAAACTTAACAGAATTTATTCAGGTTTATTCTCTGTCACTGTTTCTGCCTCACAAACACAGGACATTGCTTCATTTCACCTCACAACACACTAACTGGTCTCTACACAAGATCCTTCTTTCCTTTTCCCTATACTCTATATTTGGTGCAGACAAACAGCCCAATTCATGTAATAGAAACTTATTACAAACAAGATTAGATTATGGGTGAAGATTGAACAGGGTTACATTTTATTAAGTATAGTGCCCCTTTAATTTTTGGTGGTTTCAGAACTGGGGCAGATAGGTAGGCAAAGATGCGCTTTTGCAGCATGTTCATTTTTTACCTGATATTAAAGTGACCCTTTAAGAGAATTCCTTTTAGGAGCAATTAAACAAAATAATAATAATTTTTTTTTTACACTTTAGCTTTTTTGTCTTAAAGTTAAAAAGCAGATTCACGGCATTTCTATCTGTACCAGTCTAAATAATATAATGGATGTAGATGATGGGGCTGATATAATAAACCATAAATGCATTTTTGTCAGACACAATACAACATCATGGTATGAGGCAAGGACATGCCACTACATTCCGACTGGCCCTTACAACAAAACAGCTGCAATGCTGGGATTTGCAGATGTGGTCCTGGGGAAATAGAAAAGAAAACAACTCCATAAAGGACATGTAGCCTTCTCGTCCACTTATTACATTCACAGCGGTAAACCCTATGTATGACAGTTAGGGCCCTATTACACCAGCAGATTATCTGACAGATTTTTTATAAGCCAAAGCCAGGGATGGATTTAAAAAGAGGAGAAATCTCAGTCTTTCCTTTATGGCCTGATCTCTGTTTATAGTCCTTTCCTGGCTTTGGCTCAAAAAAATCTGTCAGATAATCTGTTGATGTAATAGGGCCCTTAGGGTGCTCCGTGTATAATAGGATTTTTTATCATGTGCATGGGCATAGAGGGACAGAGAGATGATCCAGGTTGGATTTTGTTTCCCAATGAGGTGAGTGGTACCTGATGTGGAATGGGGAAATGAGGGAATGAGTTCTTTTTTGTTGGGTCCTTGTGACACAATGCAGGTGTCATGCTTTCGTGCAGGTGCTTTGCCTCTGAGATATTTTAATCCTGCCTGACAATTACAATGCTTATGCTTTAGTTTCTCATTCCCCTGTCTGGACAATCTCCCCTGCCACTCAGTCCTAGACATGAAGACAAATATTTGATTGCTGCACAGAACAATAAACTTGCACTGGTTACAAATTAAAGGGTGATCAAAGAGTATAAATTAACAGTACAGCCCACATGTAACTATTAAAACGATCTGCAACAAAGACCTGTGAAATGCAATTACACACATGAAAGTCAATCAAGAATCAAGTTTGGCTGGACACTGGATCACCCAAACACCCCCAGTGTTTTCCTAATGCAAGTTTTACAGTTTTGAGATTCACAAAAGAAGGGATAATATATAATAACATCTACATTAGTATTCTGTTATTATTAAGAAGGGATGCCACAAATAAGTGGTATCCCATGCCAAATGCCAATTCTGCTTTGAACCTGATATGTTATCTATCTGTACTTAAAAATAAGGGACACTTTGGAAAAAAAGACTAGGGTGAATGAGGGGTGCATCTGCCATGTGATGGAATGAGCATCCTGCCTTAGGCAGCAGGCTGTGCTGTCCCTGGGGTAAGAGGGAAAGTAAAAGTGCAGTACAGTGTCACTGCCGCTGTCATGTTTGAGTGACTGAAAGTGGAGAATGGTCAGACTCACTCATTCACTAATTCATTCTACTCTTCCCTCCTGCAGGCTAAAATGGTACAAGATGCAGTCAGCAGTCTGAACCAGATAGAGGAAGAGGAATGCGACATGTAAGCATAGATGAATATGTATATATATTCCTACAATTATTATATATATTCCTACAATTACATATTTTTTTTCCTACAAGGGGACAACTTTATACCCACAGGAAGCCAACTCTCTACATACTTGGGAAGGCTCTACCTATTATTGAGCTACTATACCTACTAGTGGAAACGCACAGGGTGATAACCCTCTACTTACTAAGGGCAGCTGTACATACAGGTGGGCAAGTATACCCACTGGTGAACAACTACACCTACCTATTGGCGTAGCATTTATCAGGTGATCAGTTAATTAATTTTAATTTTCTAATATATAAACAACGTACTGTATAAATACGGTTCAGGGAAGAAACAGAGTGCTGCACCTCACACCTATGGCTGATACTAGTGCCGCTTGGCTAAATAAAAAACACATCAGAATTTTGTGTATGAATTGATCAAGCCATACTGCCCCATGTACCTCGTGCCGGTATCTGATACACATGGGTCCCTACACTAAGTCCACACCGTGCCAGTCAGTGGCCACCAACCCCGCAGGCGTGCACAGCCAGGGAACGGGGGCCATGGGACGGCCCTGCAACCCCCATGCCACAGGACCAGACCCAAAAACACCACACCAGAACCCGGCCAGCACCGCCGGCGGAGAAGGTCGCCCCCAAGCAGCACAAGTCTGGATAAGGTATTGCGCTCACCATAGCTGCAGCAAACAGAATGGGAAAAAACAGGAGGGATTAAAACCATGTGCACTCAGGTGTCTCCTGCTAATTGCGGTCATGTGGGTCTCACCAGGAGGAGTGCAATACACGGAGAAAAGAGAGAAACAAAATGCGGTTCAGGGAAGAAACAGAGTGCTGCACCTCACACCTATGGCTGATACTAGTGCCGCTTGGCTAAATAAAAAACACATCAGAATTTTGTGTATGAATTGATCAAGCCATACTGCCCCATGTACCTCGTGCCGGTATCTGATACACATGGGTCCCTACACTAAGTCCACACCGTGCCAGTCAGTGGCCACCAACCCCGCAGGCGTGCACAGCCAGGGAACGGGGGCCATGGGACGGCCCTGCGACCCCCATGCCACAGGACCAGACCCAAAAACACCACACCAGAACCCGGCCAGCACCGCCGGCGGAGAAGGTCGCCCCCAAGCAGCACAAGTCTGGATAAGGTATTGCGCTCACCATAGCTGCAGCAAACAGAATGGGAAAAAACAGGAGGGATTAAAACCATGTGCACTCAGGTGTCTCCTGCTAATTGCGGTCATGTGGGTCTCACCAGGAGGAGTGCAATACACGGAGAAAAGAGAGAAACAAAATAAATAAAAAACACATCAGAATTTTGTGTATGAATTGATCAAGCCATACTGCCCCATGTACCTCGTGCCGGTATCTGATACACATTCCATGGCCTCCCTTCCCTGACTGTGCACGCTTGCGGGGGTGGTGGTCGCTGACTGGCACAGTGTGGACTTAGTGTAGGGACCCATGTGTATCAGATACCTGCACGAGGTACATGGGGCAGTGTGGCTTGATCAATTCACATACAGAATTCTGATGTTTTTTATGCAGCCGAGAGGTACTAGTATCAGCCATAGGTGTGAGGTGCAGCACTCTTTTTCTTCCCTGAACCGTACTGTATAAATAACTTCAAGTTCTAAAGATAGTTTTACTGTCCATTTATATCCCCAAGTACTTTTAAATTACAGTGGTACCTTGGTTTAAGAGTAACTTGGATTAAGAGCATTTTGCAAAAAGACCTCACAGTTTTTCAAAATTGTTACTTGGTTTAAGAGCATTGCTTTGGTTTAGGAGCTCCCTGTACTGGGTGAAAGGCGGAGTGGGGGAGGGGCATGGTCTGCTTAGTGGGGTCTACAGCACTGTACTCTGACCCAGGAAGTCTCCCTCACCTTCCAAATCATGGCAGATCTACTTCAGGCTGGGGCTTACATCAGGGGACAAGACTGTAGAGGCAATCTCCTCTTAATGCTCCCTGCATTCTCTGTCAGTCCTTGTGTTTGCCATCCTCTCCATTCCTGCTATAATGTGCCTGCACTCACACTCAGTTATACACACTGCTGCTATAATGTGCCTGCACTTACACTGCTGTATAGAAAGGGTTGTGTCACTGTCCTCCTGCACAGCTCTGTGGTTCTCATTTCCTGACTGGTCTATGTTGAACACACACCCCTTCCCTATTGCTGTCATGTGGCCACACAGACCTCTAACAGCAGGTATTACACTACTGCATTGTGGGATCTGCAGTTCCATCCTGTATCTACAAACTGCTGCTGTATTTCCAGGATTATGCAGTTACTATACATTATACTCCAAATGCTGATTGCTATACTGTACAGTAACTTATAATGACATATTCGACTGTTTCTAAATATTTGTTTTATTAGTTTTACATGTTATTCAGAATAAAAAAAATCATTATTTTTGAAGTGTGGAACCAGTTGTCTGCATGTCAGTGATTTCTTATGGGAAAATCTGCTTTGGTTTAGTAGTGGATTTGGATTACAAGCACAGTCCCGGAATGAATTATGCTCGTAATCCAAGGCACCGCTGTATAGTCTTAACCTCAGTTTTACTATATAACCTTGGTTTTTCCCCAAATCTCTCTGTAGTATAATATGATCCTCTTCTGTGTTGATTTTCGTACAGAGCTTAGTATCTTCCACAAATACTGAAATTCTACTCTGTAACCTCTCTACTATTCTTAAACATTATTAAAAAAGAAGAGGACATGATACTGACCGCTGTGGTTCACTGTTAGAAATTGTGACCCAACCTAAGGACCACCTTCTGTCATTTTACAGTATCTACCAACCTTCTATGTGGTAAATTATTAAAAGAATTTTAGAGGGAATGTGTCATGAGAAATGACTTATTGCTTAAATAATGTTTTTATGTCAAACATATTTTTAAAGAATTTTTGGTGACATTTTTTCTTATTTTCTTCTGCTCTATCTATATTACAAAGTAAGCAGCTACTTGTGACACCAGTAGACAGGGGAGACAATAGAAGCTCCCTGGGGAATGACCTTTTCAAAGAGCTTGGTCGATGCTGTTTTCCATTCATCTCAAGGGCACAGAGTCATTCTATTGCCATCTATGTCCATGAGTCTTGCTGTAAAGCATGTCACTAAATGCTGTTAAGAACAGCTCAGGCAATAAGGCGAATTAAAGTCAGAAAATAGAAACAGATTAGAATAAGAGAATAGTTTTTAGTATCTGACTCTAATCAGTGAACATTGTTTCTCTCAGGTTAAGTGATGGATGAAGTGTATTAAGTTACCCCACTGGGTGCCAGTGTTTGTTTCCTTACATGTATTGCCCAGCTGAAGGTATTCATGGGTTAATGTTTTATGTGTACCATGTGTTCTGTGCTGACCAATAGGAGGTGCCCTTTTCTTTTCTACCTATCATCTCTCTTCTCTTTCCTGCATACATTCATCCCCACTAGGGATGGTCCGAACCGAGTTCAGTTCGGGTTCGTACGAACCTGAACCCTCGGTAATGATTCCCGCTGTCTGCCTGCTCCGTGGAGCGGGCGGATCCAGCGGGAGGACCGCCTGGAAAACTGGAATACAGCCATAGCCATAGGCTGTATCCCAGTTTTCCAGGTGTTACTCCCGTTGTATCCGCCCGCTCCACAGAGCAGGCAGACAGCGGGAATCTGCTGCCGAGCGTTCAGGTTCATACGAACCCGAACCTCGGCAGGTTAGAACCATCCCTAATCCCCACCACTCACAGGCAGGAGATACATACAGAGGGCCCCTGTAAGAAGAGTTTCACTGGTGGAGGAAGTACCCTTTAGTTTTATCCAGATTCTCAGTGAGAAAGGACACCAAAAGACCCCTGTCAGGGACAGAAGTACACAGTACAGTTTGGTTGAGTCTCCTCACCAACGTGTACAGATGCACTTAGAGACCAACATTTCTCCTATTATCTTTACTATGCAGTGCAAAGCGCACAAGGGAGAGTAGTCACCAAGGAACATCCTGACCCACGCCAGGAACACATCTAAAAAGAGCAGGGAAGTATCCTGAACAAGAGAGGAACTAGCCCCGATAGGACAAAACAGCCAGTCAGAAGGCCTCTGTATCCTATCACCTGCGCAGTGCAGGTAACTGGGAAATCTCAAAACCTCGGACACCTAGTTACACCCAGATAACCACGGCTGGGGCTTGTAACCCTACTGCGAGGGGTTCTATGTTACCAGAGGGCAAAAGGTTGTCAGACACAGTCTAAACAAAAGTACAAGTAACACTTCACTTTTGAAGAAATATCTACTAAAAGTTCTGGCAGAGTACAAAGCTACACTGCGTTAGGGCTCCTCTGGCAAAATCCTCTCCTGTACTTTCTACTCTACAAGCACCACTACAACTAACTCTCCTACTTCTCTCAAGCACCTTCTTCAAGCACTAAGGTCTAGCAATCAAGAGTGTTTCAAGACTTATTTATTGGTGAAAACGTGTGCTATTATACCGAAAAGCCTCACAGTAAAGCTGTTATATTGTTATACTAAAGCACAGGACTCCTATACACACACAATCACACACCTTGGGTTATTTTTCCCTCTTCTGTGGGTGGCAGTACCATCTGGGTGGGTCAGTTGCCACTCAGGACTGCCGTGACAAGAGCCCAAGGGACCCACAACAACCTGGCAGGTTACCGACTATTGGGGGAACACAGCTAGCCATACAAACAAGCAGGTATCAGCATCACACCTGTGTGCTGGACTAGCACTGGCATCACGACAACCAACACCATCAGCTGAGCTGATACAAACAACTGTACTAACATCATCTGGTGGCACACCACATACACGGGGCAGATTTATTATATCTAATTTACTAAAAGTGTATACTTTTATCACAGTGACTGCAAATTCTCCTGATGAGTGCTCAGAGCTAAGTGCTGCGGGCAAGGTTTTCGTCAGGTTCATCAAGGGGTTTTAGCACTGCAAGTAGGCCGCAGCAGGAAAACAAGTAGTTTGTTTGAGTTTCTAAGCCTAAGTCTCTCTCTACCTGTTAGCAAAAGACTAGAAGGACCCCCCACCAGGAACTAACCTTTTTATAGGGGTAAAACTAAGCTGTGTGGTGATTGGTGGGTTGTGGAAAGAGGAGAGTGAAGAAGTATGATAGGTGGAGAAAAAGGGAAAGAGTCTGAACCTGTGACAGGCTAAAAAAAGAACATGTGACATAAATAGTTAACCTATTTAACCTTTAACTGTGCTTAATACATAACATATAATGATACAAATTAAAAAAAACTACCTCCCTCCAACCAAGGTATATTCGGGAACAGATTCAAGGAGATGCAATAATAATATATTAAAATTTATTGGTAATTAAAACATTCATGGTGACACAACGCATTTCTAAACCGGTCTGGTTTTTTTCTCAAGTGTCATCTGCCCAACAAGGATCTCCAACAGCATATATACACACCTACTTGATGACATCATGCACAAATGATAGGTTAAAAGCCAACCTACAGCTCATTAACCCTGAATTGACTATATATTTTCATTAAAAAGCAAAAAAAAAAGATAATAAAAAGTTAAAGCGTAACTGTCATTTCAGGGTCATTTTTCTGAAAACATTAAATATCAACAGTACAAGCGATTTTAAGAAACTCTGTAATAGGTTTTATAAACCAAAAGAGTTTCCTTCTGTACTGAAAAAGCAATCTCCCAGCCTCCCCCCCTCACATCAAATGAAGCAGGATTTCTGTCTCCATTATGTGGCTATGGAGAGGGGAGGAGCTGTTAGGAGTGACTGAGCACAGAGGATTCCTGCACAGCACAACACCCTGCAATCTTCTCTCAGTAAGTTCATAGATAAGCACTGACCTTTCTGACACCTGAATCCTGCGGTTTAGGTGCCCAGAGAGTCTACAAACAGCTGACCTTCATGTCACCTCTTCCTGCTCCCTCATCTCCCTCAGCCCCTTCCCCCTTCATAGGCTTACAATGGAGAGAGCAGAGCCCGTCTTCACTGGCTTCTCTGTAATGAAGACGTGTTTGCCTGATAATGCACAGATAAGAAGTCAGGGGGGGGGAGGCTGGGAGATTGCTTCTTGAGTACAGAAGGAGGCTTTTTTGGCTGATGAAACCTATTACAGAGTTTCTTAAAATCGCTTATACTACTGATTTCTGCAATAAAAAAAACATGACAGTTACGCTTTAATTATTAATTAATAAGAATTTAGTGAATACTCTCAATGGTTTCATTTAAACCATAGGGCGATAAAGTGCATAGTTTGAAGATCCAAAAGGATCCCCAGCCCCTTCGTCTAGTAGTCTCGCGAAGGTCCCCCATCTTCATGGGTGCTGCAGGTCTGACTTTGGAGGGAAAGGAGGCTCCTTATAAGTACTGGTGCTGGCAGGGGTGCAGAAGAGCAATTTTGTTTAAAGCCCAAGGGCTTAATGCAAAGAGAGATTGACGAAGGGGTGGGGCTTAGCAATAATGCGGACAGAGCTGTAGTGAGAGAAATGGATGTACAGTGGTACCTCGGTTCTCGAACATAATTGGTTCTGGAAGGCTGTTCCAAAACCGAGCAGTTCGAGAACCGAGCTGTAAGTTCCCATAGGGTGGGGAGCAGCAAGAGAAAGCGGCTAAGGAGCCGATGAGCGGGGCTGCTGGCAGAACAGCAGATGCGTGCGGCTGCGGGGGGACGCATACAGGAAGAGCTCTGGGCCAGCGGGGGGGACGTGGGGTGTCAGGTCAGTGCAGTGCGGCTTTAGGGCGTCACCGCAGTGAGAGGCAGGAGTGGGCGGCTATTTAAACTTGCCGCCACGCTCCTGCTCCTCTCAGCTGCCAGGGACACCCTGTAAAGAAGTGGGGAATCCCATCATAATGAGGGGAATCCCCGCTTCTTTACAGGGTGTCCCCCGCAGCTGAGAGGAGCAGGAGCATGACGGCAAGTTTAAATAGCCGCCCACTCCTGCCTCTCACTGCGGGGACGCCCTAAAGCCGCACTGCACTGACCTGACACCCCACGTCCCCCCCCGCTGGCCCGGAGCTCTTCCTGTATGCGTCCGCTCCTGTCTCTCAGTGTTCCCGAATACCTCTAACTGTCAGCTGAACATCAGTTCAGCTGACAGTTATCCCCCTGGTTTTGTTCAGATACTGAGCAATGTTCGGATACCGAGCAAAACTTCAGGGGGAAATTTAGTTCGAAAACTGAATTGTTCGAATACCGAGGTGTTCGGAAACCGAGGTTTTACTGTATTGGCGATAGATGTCCATTGTAAGAGTAAAATATTTGTAGGATTCAAGCTCCCTAACTCGCCCAAGCCCCCAAAGCAGACTCTCCCAACACCCTTCCCAGGCCAGGCCATCCCCAACCCCCAAACACTGATCCTCCCAGTCCTGGTTTGCCCAAGCCCCCCAATGCAGTCCCTCCTGGTGGCCTTCCTAGCTCAGACCTGCTCCAGACCCCTAACATGTCACCTACTGGTGCCCTTTCCAGCCCAGGCCAGCCTAAGCCCACCAGCGTGTACCCTCCTGACAGGGTTGTATTAACAGCTGCTGCTGCCCTAGGCACAAAATCTGAAGACGCCCCATCTTGGGGAGCGTGGGGGAGAGTGGTTTTGGCCACATGCATTTCTCTACATGTAAATACATTGTCTGAATCGCTGTGCTTTAATTTTTCCCTCCTCCCCTTCTAAGAGCTCTAGCACTTTCAGTTTTCTATCTACAAGGCCATGTAATGTCTTGTTTGTTACAGGAACAGTTGTACTGTGTAATTGCCTCTTTCATTTTACCATAACATTTATGAAGGAATCCCAAATATATTATTTATGAAGATATAAATAGGTGAAATCGGAAAAAAGAATGCAATATGGTAACATTTGGGGGGTTCCTGTGTCTACGTAATGCACTATATGGTAAAAGCGACATGATACTATTACTCTATAGGTCAGTCCGAACACAACCATATGCAGGTTTACACAGATTCTCTAATGTTATATATATTTTTTTTTATGAAATCCTTTTTTTTTGGCAATTAAATATTAATAAAATGGGCCTATTGTGACGCTTATAACAGTTTTATTTTTCACCTACAGGGCTGTATGGGGTGTCATTTTTTCCGCCATGATCTCTAGTTTTTATTAATACCATATTTGTGAAGATCGGACGTTTTGAACACTTTTTATAAAAAATTTTTTATGTATAATGTAACATAAAATCGGTAATCTGCGCACTTTTTTCCCTCTTTTCGTGTACTCTATTCACCGTTTGCAATGACGCTTGTTATATTTTAATAGATCAGACAATTACGCACGCTACGGTATATTATATGTTTATTTATTTTTATATGTTTCATTTATATAATGGGAAAGGGGGGGTGATTTAGACTTTTATTGGTGGAGGGGTTTTGGGGTAGTGTGTTAGTGATTTTTAACTTTTTTTTTTTACACATTTTAAGTCCCTTTGGGGGACTTGTACATACATAACTTTGATTTTTACACTGATCACTGCTATGCCATAGGCATAGCATTGATCAGTGTTATTGGCAATCTGCTCATTGAGCCTGCCTGTGCAGGCTCAGTGACCAGAGCGCCGATCAGACCGCACGGAGGCAGGTGAGAGACCTCCGGCGGTCTGTTTCAACGATCGGGACCCCCGCAGTCACACTATGCACACCGTTCTATGCACACCTGAAAGAGCCCAGAGCTACCATTGCATCAGCATGCGAATGTATCAGAAAATAAAGTAAGAAAATGAACGACTAAACGTGAGTCAAATCCATTTCCTCTTGTACAAAATATTAAGTGGAAGAGTTGTATCTGCTATCAAGTATAGTGCACCGGTACGCATATATATACACAGGGGACTACCCCTATCACTTACACTTAAACGCCGCAGCCGCGGCGTTTAAGGAGTTAATGTCATGCTGCAGAGCGATCGCTGCAGCGTGTCATTAAAGGACAACTCCGGCGGGACCCCAAAAAAAAAAAAAAACACAGACACACACAGACACCATACTCACCATCCCTCCGGTGACGAACGCCACTCCATTCGCCTGCCGTCCGCCTCACTGTCACCTGCGTCCGCCGTCCAGCGATGTCTCCTTCTTCCGTGTCCATGAGAGAGAAAAGGCTGCCAGCGCGCTTGCGCACCGGCAGCCTTTTCATTGGCTGGAGCGCATCACATGGCTTCCAGCAAGCTCAGCCAATCAGGGCTGAGCAAGCTGGAAGCCATGTGATGCGCTCCAGCCAATGAAAAGGCTGCTGGTGCGCATGTGCACCAGCAGCCTTTTCTCTCCCATTCACTCTCAATGAAGACGCCGAGGAGGAAGAAGACCCGGACCGCCCCCAGCTCTTACATCACCCGACACCAGAGAAGAGGACCGTGACGACCGTAATAGGTAATGTATATATTCTTTAACTTCCGGGGTGGGGGGTCGGGGGTCGGAAAGTGGGGGAAGGGGGCCAGACCGGGTATTTAACCACATTACAAAGTTATATAACTTTGTAATGTGTGTTAAATAAGCAAAAAAAATTTTCGCCGGAGTTGTCCTTTAACGGTGAGGTGCCAGCTGCTGATTGCAGCCGGCCCCCACCTGCTATGAAGCGCACTCCGCTGCGGAGCACGCTTCATAGCTCAGGACGTACTGGAGTGTCCAGGGTCGTCTGGGGTTAACGGCTTAAAACATAAACAAGTTTTCATATTAAATCAATGATAAGAGCACTCTGCATATTGTCTAAAGGAATTCTCACCACAGGATTAGTAGATTGGTAGATATAATATCTCCAGGCGTCACATTTAACACAGCCATACCAACCCTGAACAATACTGCCATACTGTGAATGGATAACACAGCCATACCAACCCTGAACAATACTGCCATACTGTGACTGGATAACACAGCCATACCAGCCCTGAACAATACTGCCACACTGTGACTGGATAACACAGCCATACCAGCCCTGAACAATACTGCCATACTGTGACTAGAAAACACTAACATACTTTCTGGTGCTCTTTCAAGCCCAGGCTAACCCAGTCCTTTAACAGAAACCCTCCCAGCACACTTCCCAGACCAGGCCCGTCCCAGAACTCTGAGGATAGGTTCACACAGCATTTTTTTTAACATATCCATTTTATGTGTGTGGGGGGGGGGGGGGGGGGACTGATGCAAAAACAGGTGTAAAAACAGATGCAACTGTGTACCATCTATTTGGATCTGTTTTTCCATTGACTTACATTATAAAAAAAACTGATTGAAATGGACCCTTTTTTATTTAGCATATACAAAAATGTGGTTGACCACGTTTTTCTTTAAAGTGACACTGTCACCCCCTTTGTGCATTCTGACATCTCTACACAGGTGTAAAGGGTAAATTTAGCGTTTTTCATACCTTATTTCATATCATGCGTCATGGTGCTTGTTCAAGTAAAAAGTGTCATTTTATCAACTGCAGATTGTATTAAGTGGGCGTGGCCTCACGGCATTAGCGACACTTATCCCCGCCTACAACGGCACCATCGGCACCGCCCCTTGACGCCCATTGGTTGGCCGACGTAAAGGGGGTGGGGTCTAGACCTTTCGGCCAGCCTGTTCCAATGGCCGGCGAGGGGGCGGGGCCCACTGTGGCAAGGCCCCGCCCACTTAACACAATCTGCAGTTGACAAAAAATTACTTTTTACTTAAACAAGCACCATGACGTATGATATAAAATAAGGTATGAAAAACGCTAAATTTACCCTTTACACCTGTATAGAGATGTCAGAATGCAAAAAGGAGGTGACAGTGTCACTTTAAGTTAAAAATAACCATTTAAAATAGATCCATTAAACGGACTGCAAAAACGCAGTGTGACCTTAGCCTAGGTTATTTTATTACATAGTATATAGTCTAGGGCTTTTATAGTGGCAATGAGGTTTCGTTTGGCTGATGTTAGTTTTGAGTTTAGGGCAGGTTCTAGGGAAAGATTAGTTGTGTGAAAACCTGTCAACCTCAGAAAATGATGGAAACAGCACAGAAACGGACAGGAAACAGCAGGGGCAGCATGTATGCATGCCTCTTAGGCTGTCACCATTATGCCAAATTCTGGGCAACAGCTGTGGGATACAATTTGTTGGTGGCTGCACCTATACACACTCTCTGACACCCCCTTTACACTGAGAAAGCTGTAGTGAACTTAGATATGCCTTGCATAAGAAATACAGAAATCAGAAAATATAGTAGAGGGCCCACTAGTTTTTAGGGGGCTGTGGGATACAATCTGTTGGTGGCTGCACCTATATACACTCTTTAACACCCCCTTTACACTGAACAAGCAGTAGTGAACTTAGATATGCCTTGCGTAAGAAATACAGAAATCAGAAAATATAGTAGAGGGCCCAATAAAATAGTACTGAGCACTTCTTAGGGGTCTGTGTGCAACACCTAATGTCCCCTTTCTGCCAGCAGCCGATCACCACAGTGTGCTGCTGAAATCGTGGTAGCTGCACTGCAAGTCCCAGCCAGCAGTCTGTAGTAATCCAATTTAAAAATGATTTGAAGCCCTTACAAGGGCTGTTTGGTTGTTTCGCTAGTATTTCCTGCCTACTGGAATGCTAATTCCCTCCCAAATGCTCTCCCTGACCAGCAGCAGCTCTGTCCCTGATCTCTTCCAGCATGCTTGTTAGCCAAGCCTCAGCGGCCAAGAGTTTTATGTGGCAGGGTCATCTGATCTGGCCAACCAATCGCTGCTATCAACATGTATGGGTCCCACTTGATCGCAGGATGTACCAAAGAGTCTCCTGCATGTTTATTGGCTGAGAAAAAGCACTGAAACTTACAGGAAACGGATGATGAGATTTTCTCGAGTATCGCGAGATGCTCATCCGAGTAACGAGTACCATCGAGTACCCTAATACTCGAATGAGTACCAAGCTCGGACGAGCATGTTCGCTCATAACTAATCAGCTCCAATTCCCATCATGAAATGTTGAGTTTCCTTGTGATATTGATACATGTTTAAATGCTTTTAATGCCTGATGGTATTATTGTCATGTCTGGGGCATGTCCACAGAAAGTTACCCAGGAAAGGCAACTGCTAAAGATGACACACAGCTCTTTAGCCAACCAGCTGACATCATTACACTTGATATAGATGCTTAAAACCGTTAACCCCTTAGCGACCCATGATGTACCTGGTACGTCATGGTGCCTCGGGGGGAGTTCAGAGAGGGGTCCAGCCAGGACTCCGCTCTGAACAGCACTGCTAATGGCTGATATGTGCAGCTGGGGAGCGCCTCTATTAGCCGGCAACGGGACCCGCGCCGGATAATAGAGGCGCTCCCCAGCTAATTAAGCCTCTAAATGCAGCTGTCAAACCTGACAGCTGCATTTAGAGGGACTGCGCCGCACGTCCCTGGTGTCTAGTGGGACGGATCTCCCCCCCATGATGTGATCGCGGGGGGGGGAGATCCATTCTTCTGGCCAGGCCGTGACTCAGCGTCGCAAAGGCCAGTGCAATGTATCACCGATCTGATGGATCTTTGCAGTGTATATAGACAGCATTGATCTCTATGAGAGATCAGTGCTGTGTATATACAAGTCCTCCAGGAGGACTTCCAGTTAATGTAAAAATAAAAGTAAACATTTTTTTTTATTAATAAAAAATCCCCTACCCTAATAAAAGTCCAAATCACCCCCCTTTTCCCATTTTATAAATATAAATAAATAAACAAATAAACTTATTTAGTATCACCGCGAGTGTAATTGCCCGAACTATTAATTAATCACATTCCTGATCTTGCACAGTAAACGGCGTCAGCGCAAAAAAATTCCAAAGAGCAGAATTGAACATTTTTGGTTGCATCAAATCCAGAAAAAATGTAATAAAAAGTGATCAAAAAGTCGCATATGCGCAATCAAGGTACCGACAGAAAGTACATGTCATGGCGCCAAAAATGACACCTCACACAGCCCCATAGACAAAAGGATAAAAGCGCTATAAGCATGGGAATGGAGCGATTTTAAGGAACATATATTTGTTAACAACGGTTTGAATTTTTTAAGAGCCATCAAATAAAATAAAAGTTACACATGTTATATATCATTGTAATTGTAACGACTTGAGAAACATGCATAACAAGTCAGCTCCATGCTCTATGTTGTAGCCAACCCAACCAAAATTGCTCCACATATTAGCCAGCCCTCCTAATAGTGCCTTAATAGTAGCCGGCCCCCCCAAGTGTCCCATAGAGTATCCAGCCCTCCCCAATAGTATCATATAGTAGCCAGCCCTCCCCCATAGTCTTATAGCAACCAGCCCTTCCCTGTAGTCTCATAGTAACCACCCCTCCCTGTAGTCTCATATAGTAGCCAGCCCTCCCCAGTAGTCTCATATAGCAGCCAGTCCTACCCATATTCTCTTATAAAGTAGCCAGCCCTTCCCCATAGTCTCTTATATAGTAGCCAGCCCTCCTCAATAGTCTCTTTTATAGTAGCTAGCCCTTCCCCATAGTCTCTTATATAGTAGCCAGCCCTCCTCAATAGTCTCTTTTATAGTAGCCAGCCCAACCTGTAGTCTCATATAGTAGCCAGCCTTCCCAATAGTGCCCAAATAGTAGCCAAGTCCCCAAGTTTTCCATAAAGTAGCCATCCCTCCCCAATAGTCAATTTTATAGTAGCCAGCCCTCCCCTGTAGTCTCATATAGTAGCCAGCCCTCCTCCATAGTCTCTTATATAGTAGCCAGCCCTCCCCTGTAGTCTCATATAGTATCCAGCCCTCCCTTATAGTCTCTTATATAGTAGCCAGCCGTCCCCAGTAGTCTCAAATAGTAGTTAGGCCTCCCCATAGTCTCATATAGTAGCCAGCCCCCCCACAGTCTCTTATATAGTAGCCATGGTGGGCCAGATGTAATTCCAACTCTGAATTGCCTGGCGGCCAAAAATAATGGCGCCACGGGCCAGATTTGGCCCGCGGGCCAGAGTTTGACATGACTGGCATAGAATGTCTGTGCCCAAGGCCTACACCTCCTCTCTATCACTCCTCCCCATCCTCCTCACCATTAGGAACACCCCTGGGCACAATCTCTCATAATCATCACCTGTGTAAACACTGCACATGTGCTGGATCATTAGGGCCCATATGCAGTGTTTAGACAAGTGGTGATTAGGAGAAATTATGTCTGGTGGTGTTCCTAATGATGAGGAGTACAATAACTGCATCACCTGCTGAACGGACCCCAGGACAGATCTTGAATTAAAAGCAGCTATCTGACGGTACAAGCGGTTTAGGGGGGGCAGATTGTGGGTACAGAGTCGCTTTTACAACACGTAGACTTAAGAAACTTGCCCACTTAGCCATTTACTGTCTGCAGTGGTGTCCTGTCTGAAACATTGAGTGGGCAGGTCCTGAAGTTCTCAGAAGCATGGCAAACAGAAGGCACAGCCGACTTAGTTCAGAACTGTGCAGTGCATCCCATTGGATGTGGTACCGCTGTTCTTAATCTCTTTGCCATATATATATAAACCAAATATTTTACCAAAAATCTTTTGACTGCTTATTCTTTCTCATCCAATTAATTGGTATTGCAATATTGAATTACTTTATTTGTGCCATATGGTAATCTGTAGAAGCAGATCTGTCACAAAAGCCACAGAGGTTTTCCGGGGGGGCCTTGGCTCCCATGCCAATGGATCAGCTCCCCATAATTTATCACAAAGAGCTGATCCAACCTCTATATTAAATTTGTCACTTTATCTGGAATATATGGTGATTTTGTGACTATGTTTCTAAAGAAAACTATGCAATAGGTGGTTGAAAATTTTTATGTCTGTCTGGTATGTGTTGTACATTCAAAAGAGGAGAAATATTCTGAATTTAATTCTAGAGCTAAGGTAGATATTATGCATGAAGTCACTTGAAGTGTTCCATGTCGACGAGTGTCTATAGAATCAGTCAGACTTTACTAAGCACACAAGCACATGCATCCCATATTTCAGCATAACAAGTCAGTGGGCAGCAGAAATATGTGGGTGCGGTTAAAGTTCCAATTCTTCTATCTCATCCATCAGGTTTGTAGTAATTCCTCTTTGAAATGAGTAAAGACCACCCGAATTGAGAAGGATATTTTGTAACAATTTTTACATGGTCCTTCACAGATTTTCCTAAGTTCTATCCTATTTTACTAGCATACATTTATATATTTTTATTGGAGAGTAATTAACATAATAAAGATACTCACAAACTAATAATATAAGTAGCTTTAGAATAAGTAATAACATTACCTCTCAGCACACAACTAAAAGCTAGATGAATATATTATGATTTTAATTTTCTTTATAAATAACAAGAATAATGCACTACCCACTAAATTAAACTGGATGGCATGAGAAAGAAGGGATGCAATGGTGCATCAACCACAGACAATGGGGGAGATTTATCAAACTGGTGTAAAGTAGAATTGTCTTAGTTGCCCCTAGCAACCAATCAGATTCCACTTTTCATTTCTCACAGATTCTTTGAAAAATGAAAGGTGGAATCTGATTGGTTGCTAGGGGCAACTGAGACAATTCTATTTTACACCAGTTTGATAAATCTCCCCCATTTGTTTCAACTTGATGTATAACATCCCCACTGTGATGCCCGCATTATACAGAAGAGCTGAGCCAGTGAAGTAGCAGAGCCGATAACCACATGGCACAACAGAGCTGAGTCAGTGATATAGCAGAGCTGATACCTGCACAACACAGCAGAGCTGAGCCAGTGATGTAGCAGAGCCTATACCCGCACGACACAGCAGAGCAGAGCCAGTGATATAGCAGGGTCGATACCCGCACGACACAGCAGAGCTGAGCCAGTGATGTAGCAGGGCCGATACCCACACAACACAGCAGAGCTGAGCCAGTGACGTAGCATGGCCGATACTCACACAGCACAGCTGAGCCAGTGATGTTGCAGGGCCGATACCCGCAAGACACAGCAGAGCTGTGCCAGTGATGTAGCAGGGCCAATACCAGCAGGACACAGCAGACCTGAGCCAGTCATGTAGCAGAGCCAACACTCGCACAACACAGCAGAGCTGAGCCAGTCATGTAGCAGAGCTGATACCTGCATGACATAGCAGAGCTGAGCCAGTGATATAGCAGAGCCTATACCTGCATGATACAGCAGAGCTGAGCCAGTGATGTAACAGACGATACCCGCACGACACAGCAGAGCTGAGCTAGTGATGTTTCAGGCCCGATGCCCGCACGACACAGCAGAGCGGAGTCAGTCATGTAGCAGAGAAGATACTCGCATGATACAGCAGAGCTGAGCCAGTCATGTAGCAGAGCCTATAACCGCACAATACACCAGAGCTAAACCTGTGATGTAGCAGAGCCGATACCCACAAGACACAGCAGAGCTGAGCCAGTGATGTAGCAGAGCCAACACCCGCACCACACAGCAGAGGTAAGCCAGTGATGTAGCAGAGCCTATACCCGCATGACACAGCAGAGCTGAGCCAGTGATGTAGCAGAATCGATACCTGAATGACACAGCAGAGATGAGCCAGTGATGTAGCAGAGCCGATACCCACATGACACAGCAGAGCTGAGCCAGTGATGTAGCAGGGCCGATACATGCATGACACAGCAGTGCTGGGCCAGTAATGTAGCAGAGCCGAGCTGAGCAAAGCAAAGCTATTCAGCCCATGTCCCGCGATGTCCCGTTTCCCAACAGTGATTGACTGAGCAGCCTGACAGGGCCAGAAGCATCAGTGGTGAGTGGGAAACACGGAAAATGGCTTCAGGACAATGTGTGAGAATAGGTAAATAAAAACGTTATTATTTTTTATGTAAAAAGCAAGGGCTGCATGGATATCGCTAATGATGTTAGCTGCATAAAAATTAAGCTGTGTAAGTGAGCGCTGACATAGCACATCAATGCTCGCTTACTGTGCGGGGTAGCTTTGAATAAAACAAGTGTGAACACAAAAAAAGGTGAACAAACAATTTTTTGCAAAAGCACGCTATAAATAATGAGAATTGTCATTATTTGGACGGTCGTAATCAATTTCAGGCGTTATTCTATACAGTATGTGCACTGATGGCTAATTTCCCATTGACTTCGATAGAATGCATTACTATATTGAAAATATGGCTATATTTTTACCTCAGAATTACGGCCATATTTTACCATTATTTTTTGGTGTATTAACACAGCCTTACAGTCTTCAATAATACCTACTAATACCTAAGTCATCTAAAATGGTAAAAACCTGATGATTTTTTAAAGAAATGGAATAGTGACACAACAACTAAAGATGCGTGTTGGCTTCTGTACCACAGAGACTTATGGCATGGAGACTTATGCAGTGCACAGATTACACCCTGGTTGCCTGAAGTTTAAGCACAGTTTGGCTATGTTCACACGACGTAAAACTACGGGCGTAGTTCTCGCCGCAGAACTACAGCTGTAGTTTTGCGGTGTGTGACATAGCCTTATGTCAGTTTTCTGTGGCCGGACTTCAGTGAACTCCAGAAAGCCCTGTCAGTTCACACAGTGAAGCGAGTGGCTCCGGCTCACTGTGGGCTATGGGAAGCTCCGCGGCCGGAAAGATCACCCGGCCAGTACTATTCCGGGCTAAGACCAGCCGTTCCATGACCTGGCCGGGGTCACGGAACGGCCGGGTGTTCACGTAATGTGAACATAGCCTTAATCTGGAAAAACAGACTCCCAATATCTGTACAACTGATGTAGCTGATATAGAGGCATGTGGTTGGTATGAAAACACAATACCATTAATCTTAGGGTACTATTATACAGAACGATAAAAGGCCGAATCGGCCCGATTTGGCCGATTATCGCTCCATGTAATAAATACAACGATCAGCCGATGACAATGATCATTGGCTCATCGTTGATATGGGTTTGGACCTATTTTCGTTGGGCGCCCACCGTGCACCGCTACCTGTAATAGTGGTGCGCGGCCGGCGACTGACGATATACATTACCTATTCACGTTCCAGGGCGGCTGCTGTGGTCTTCTTTTCCCCGAGTCCCGTGCGCTCTAGCTTCAGAGTGGCCTGTCAGCTGACAGACCGCTCGGCCAATCACAGGTCCCGGCGGTCCCGGCGGTCCCGGCCTGTGATTGGCTGAGCGGCCTGTCAGGAGAAGAAGACCGCAGGAGCAGCCCTGGAACGTGGATAGGTAATGTATATAGCTAAGCAAGGGCTGCAAGTACATTGGTAACGATGTCCCCGCAGCCCTTGTCTGACGATTATCGGGCCGTGTAATAGGTCCAGTAAACGAGCAACGATCTAGCAGATTGCTGCTCGTTTACAGGTATTATCGGGCCCCCATCAGCCTGTGTAATACCACCCTTAGTGCCTCTGCATACATGAGAATAGCTGTCTTACAAATGTCTGTAAGCAAACATTGGTTGTACAAATACAGTAAACAATACAACTATTAAGTGATGCTAATAGTTTGTAGCCCTTGAAGGGGTTGGCACTTTATATTATTATTTACTGTACTCTATCAGTAAGTAAACACTGGGGAAGATTTATCAATGATGCACCCCTGGCGTGCACCAGGGAGAAGGCACAGATTCTTGCCTTCTCCCTGGCGTCTGCCGGTCATAACCCCTGTTTGATGGAGGGTTACAGCAAGGTGGGGAGGCTGTGGCAGAGGGGGGTGTACTGTTTGTGGGATGCTGTAATATATGGGGCACAGTGGGGCCTAAATACTATAGAGAAAGAAGAGGGGGCTAATACTGTACGGGGACATAGCAAATGGGGAGGCCTATTACTATTTGGAAACACAGAGGTGGTCTAACCACTATATGGAAGCTCAGAGGGATCTAACTACAATATGAGAGCACACAGGGAATCAACTTATAATATGTAAGCACAGAGGGGCTTTATTCCTATATAAGGGCACAGATGTGCTAGAGGAAAGAACCTAAAATGTTTCTCTGGCAGATTCTGGAGAGAATAGTCACGACTATTGGACTCCGATTAGAGAAGGCATCACCTGTAAGTCACTGAATAAAAGTCCAAAAGTGCAACGTTTCAACAACTTTTTAGAGCCTTTGTTGAACATGCCAGAAGGGCATTTTTACTATATGGGGCACTGAGGAGGCCTAACTACTATATGGGGGGCATTTAAAATATTTTGGTCTCTGTAGAACCTGTTTTACTGTTGCCACGTAATTTGCTCCACAAAGGGGCCTCACCCAACAGACAAAATGATGCATGGGCCTCACTAGACTGGCCCTGAGGATGCTGGGGCCTCACTTTCTATGGTGGAAGTCCATGCAAATATAAAAACTATTGCTCAGTCTACCCTTCATTTGTCTTAGTATGTGTATAACATTAAATAAGTGCAGAATGAGCCAACAATGGTCCTAAACCAGAGATTCTTGCAGTCAGGGAAAGGATTGTGCAGCTTATAGTCACTTTTGGGAAAACTGACTTCCCAGCTGTGCCTCACCAGTCACTAGGGGGCACCTTACTGGTAAGACTCTCCTCACAGTTTGAGGAGCACTGTACTACCACAATACACTGGCTAGGATTTACTTACAAAACACGAATCTTTGTAAATCCCCTTTAAATTCTTTCAATGTTAATCCTTTTCTCCACATAGGTAATGACTGTGGCGATCTACTTGCCATGGAGTCTTTAAGCTCTTAAGTGAATAGTATGCCAAATGTCCCTACATAAGAAGTAAGAAAAATATGTATTGTCCCCTGTTAGTAGCTGCCAGACAATGCTCTGACATAGTCTGGCATGCCGCTGGTGCGATTGTTTGTATGAATAAACCCATAGACGGTTGATCAACCACAAGTCCTATGTATTTGGTTAGCTAAAACACCTGCTCTTAAGGTGACTCTGTAACCACAATCTGACCCTCCCCAAACAACTTGTATCTTCAGATAGCTGCTTTTAATCCAAGATCTGTCCTGGGGTCCGTTCGGCAGGTGATGCAGTTATTGTCCTAAAAAAACTACTTTTAGGGTATATTCACACGGACGGGCTCGCAGCGAGATTCTCAGATACAGAGTCGCTTTATTCTCAGATACAGAGACGGGTCAGATACAGAGTCGCTTTAAATAGATCAGACTTAAACTTACTGGGAAGCTACCTATAGGAGGCACTAGGAATACTTTTTCTTTCTGCGGGAAGCTAATTTGAATAAAACAGCCAAAATATCCTTTGAGTTTCATGATAACCAGACCTATCTATTTTAGTCCAGTTCCAGACAAATAGAATAAACCTGTTTGATGACCTAGAGGTATTATTGAAAGACAACCATTGTCATATTAAATGTAAAGTCTTACCCTAGACAACATGAAAATCTACTGTCTTCTAGTTAGACAGCTCATACATTGATTACACCACTTTTCACATTCAGATCATTGCTCTCTTAAGTCCTTTATTCCTGTAAATCTCCCATTACCTTACAGGTACAGTAAACGCTTCACTTAGAATGGTGTCAGATTCCCAGAATATCACCTAGCTGAGAGCTGTGACAGCAATAATTCTGATCACTATCAGAAAGAATGATGAGCAGAACCAGTTGGCTAACCTAATGTTAATCCCTCTCAAGCTTGTGTCAGAGATTGATGGCTATGTATTAATAGGTGCTGTGCTACAAGATACTTTCCAGTGTAGACACACTTCTCAGCCAATTGTCAGGCCTATTGTGCATCAGTAAGTTGTTAGCCTCACAAAAAAATGTGAAAAACTATTGACACTTTATGCAAAAATAAAAAATGTGTATATAATACTGATAACGGCGTATAAATTGACTGTTGCAACACATATTCCTGAAATGCCAGGGATTTCATTTGTGTCCAAGGATGGCTGCAAACCTGAACTAATGATACTATGAAGAAAGCATCTGCAACAAACCTTGGATTCCCACAAATATTTTGCTGTATGATTAAAAATGTTCCATTTAGCTAGCACTTACTTTACATAGGAAAATGTTCCAAAGTCATTAGATGTTCGCTGTCTCCTATTGTCTTCTATAGATACAATAACAGAATGCGTGTTGTTATTATTGACTTTCATACATGACCAGAATCTGCCACTTGAATGACAGGATAAATTTAATGATTTTTATATGTTTATAGGCCACTCTTATATAGCCTTAGGGTTAACTACATTACACAAAAAAATGCAATGCTGCATGTATAGGTATAATGGCCTCAGGCTATAAGAAATCCAGGGTTGGGTTAACCTGAAAAAACAAAAACATATATATTATATATCCCTAAGACAACATAACTGTAAGACTATTTTCTATGTGTGATAACACTGTATACCTATTAATAATTGTCACACAGTTACCAAATAATAACAGTAAACCAAGACCAATATTACCAAAAAATACCATTATACAGGGGGCAAATAATGTCACATCATGACCACATACTACCACCACATAGTGACTTAATACTAAAACCAAATAGAAATAACTATACATAGACCAATATTACCAGCGATGACACTATAAAAAGATCATATGATATCGGCACTTATCACCATTACATGACTAATGCTCTATGACATTATTGAATAAAACACAGAAATAAGTACAGTGTCCATAAAGTGGTAGATATCACACCAGCTCTGGAAACCACATTAGTGATTACAGTGCAGCTACATCCAGTGGCTACAGGTCCCTTCTCTGACTGGAGTTGTTCACTTTCCTTATTCTTCTTCATTCATCCGAAACCAATGTGAAGACTAAAGATGAAAGAATTAACAGTAATAACGAAACGAAGCCCTGAGAAATTGGGAAGTTGCCCCATTCGGAGGTATATCTTCCCAGCAGGCAGGTTCCCCCAAGTAGGAGGGTAATCCAGCCTATTATGTAAGTACACCTCTCAGAGTAGATCCCCCATTAGGCAGGTGGATTCGCTGTGTAGTGGGAATGGTTGGTCACTGAACAGCTGACACGGGTGGCAGGTGTCAGCACCCTGACAATCAGTGACTAATGAGCTGAACAGCAGTTTTATCTCCAACTTAAAGCGACTCTGTACCCACAATCTGAACCCCCCCCCCCCACCAAACCGTATGAACCTTCAGATAGCTGCTTTCAATCCAAGATTTGTCTTGTGGTCCGTTCAGCAGGTGATGCAGTTATTGTCCTAAAAAACAACTTTTAAACTTGCAGCCCTGTGTCAAAGTGGCCTAGATTGTGTATGCATTAGGCTGGCACAACCTCTCTGTCCCTCCTCCCCGCCCTCTTCATCATTAGGAATGCCGCAGGCAGGTTTTCTACTATTCATCACCTGTGTCAGCACGGCACATGGGCTGGATCGTTAAGGCACCTTTGCAATGTTCAGACAGGACAGGGGGGAGAGGATAGAGGGGTGGTGCAAAGTTAGGGCACAGATATTCTAGGCCACGGCCGTTTGACTCAGGGCTGCAAGTTTAAAAGGTGTTTTTTAGGACAATAACTGCATCACCTGCCGAACGGACCCCAGGACAGATCTTGGATTAAAAGCAGCTATCCGAAGATACAAGTGGTTTGGGAGGGTGTAACGCCTGGAGGAGAGGATCCACTGGAGCGTCACTAGCGATGGCACTAACCTCACCAGGGAGCGGAGTCTAAGGGGCCGCTGGTTTTCACCAGAGCCCGCCGTAAGGCGGGATGGACTTGCTGCGGCAGGCGACCCCCAGGTCGCAACCCCTGGCTTGGTTGCTAGTGACGGCAGGCGAGGTGTGGCAGGAGCAGTAGGCAAAAGATAGTGCAGGCAGAGGTCTGTAGGCAAGTGAAGTCCAGCTTCACTTGGAGTTGAGAGCAGAGAGCACGCCAGAATCTGGAGACGAATTGTGAGCCTCTGTCAGACACTATATAAAGAGGAAGACCATGTAGGCGGAAGATATGCTGAAAGAACAGCTGGGCCAGGCGAGGAGCTGATGGTAGTCCAGGAAGAGCCACGAAGTGGGACATCTTGGAGAAGTGGTCAGTAACAACTCAAATGACCGTGTTACCCGCAGATGGAGGCAAGTCTGTGACAAAGTCCATGCCTATAATGCACCAGGGGCGGTCTTGAACTGGCAAGGGCTGAAGTAGGGTGGCAGGTTTTTGATGGGAGGACTTGTTTATGGCACAGATGGTGCAGGAAGCCACAAAGTCCTTGACATCTTGGAGTAGGCTAGGCCACCAGTAGGGGCGGGAGATCAGTTGCCCGGTCTTTTGAACTCCCGGATGCCCGGCCACCATAGAGGAATGACCCCATTTCAAGATGCGTCTTCGAAGAGCAGGGCGCACATAGGTCTTACCGGGAGGCAATCTTTGAAGAGTGGATGTGGCGACTGGCACTAGGCGATCGGGAGGTATAATGTGGCGAGGAGAGTCCTCTTGTCCCATGACGTCAGATGCTCGGGAGAGAGCATCGGCTTTCACGTTCTTCTCAGCCGGACGGAAATGGATAACGAAGTTGAAACGTGAAAAGAAAAGCGACCACCTGGCCTGCTGGGGATTGAGACGTTGGGCCGATTGGAGTTAGAGAAGGTTCTTGTGGTCCGTGTAGATATTTACCGGATGCCTAGCCCCCTCTAGGAGATGACGCCACTCCTCCAGTGCCAACTTAATCGCCAAGAGTTCTCCGTCGCCAATAGTATAGTTCCTCTCGGCAGGGGAGAAAGTCTTAGAGAAGAACCCACAGGTTCGGGTTTTGCCTGATGCGTCCCTTTGCGAGAGGACGGCTTCAGCGCCTACTGAAGATTCGTCGACCTCAAGTGAAAACGGCTTGGTGGCATACGGGCAAACTAGCGCAGGAGCAGAAGCAAAGGCTGACTTTAAGCTAGTGAAGGCTTGTTCGGCCTCAGGTGGCTAATGCCTGGGATCCGCCTTCTTCTTAGTGAGGGCCACGATGGGTGCGACCAGGGTAGAGAAGTGTGGGATGAACTGCCGATAGTAGTTGGCAAATCCTAGGAGGCGTTGGATAGCTCTGAGTCCCACAGGACGTGGCCACTGGAGAACAGCTGAGAGCTTGGCCGGATCCATTTGTAGACCCTGGTCGGAGACGATATACCCAAGAAACGGAAGACTGCGCTGATGGATAACGCACTTCTCTAGCTTGGCATACAGATGATTGGCCCGTAGTCTTCGTAGGACCTGACGTACTTGTGCCACGAGTCTGCTGGTCAGGGGAGAAGAGCAAAATGTTGTCAAGATAGACAATGACGCAGACATAGAGGAGGTCTCAGAAGATGTCTTTAACGAATTCCTGGAAAACCGCTGGGGCATTGCATAGGCCGAATGGCATGACCAAGTATTCGTAGTGCCCATCTCTGGTGTTAAAAGCGGTCTTCCATTCGTCTCCTTCACGAATACGGATTAAATTAGAGAAGATCTTAGAGAAGATCTTGGCTCCACGGAGATGGTCGAATAGTTCAGGGATAAGTGGAAGAGGATAACGGTTCTTGACTGTCACCTTATTTAGGCCCCTGTAGTCTATGCATGGGCGAAGAGAACCGTCCTTCTTCTGTACAAAGAAGAATCCTGCGCCAGCAGGGGATGTGGATTTGCGAATGAAAACCTTTTGTAGGTTCTCCCGGATGTAGGAAGACATGGCCTCAGTCTCGGGCACGGAGAGAGGGTACACCCGACCTCGTGGAGGAGAAGTTCCAGGAAGTAGGTCTATGGGACAATCATATGTCCGGTGAGGGGGTAGAGAGTCCGCCTCTTTGGCAGAAAAGACGTCAGCCAAGGCTTGGTATTCTGCCGGTAGGCCGGGTAGAGGCTTGACTGAGTCAGGTGACGTCACAGAGCACTTGGGCTGAGGAAGCTTCAGACACCGGTTAGGGCAGTCCAGACCCCAACTGAGAATCTCCCTGTTTCTCCAGTCTAGCTTAGGGGTATGTAATTGCAGCCAAGGTAGACCCAGCAGAATGTCGGAAGAGGAATGGCGCATGACGTAGAAGGAGATCCTCTCCTGATGCAAACTGCCCACCTGGAGGACTAGAGGTGCAGTCTGGTAGAGCACAGCTTCATCAAGAGTTTCGCCCGTGACTGAGGAGATAGACAGGGGTCGGGCTAGCTGGATCACGGGTAGCCGCCATCTTTGGACCAAGGTAGCTGCAATGAAACTGCCCGCAGACCCGGAGTTGATGAAGGCAGTAGTCTGGTGAATTTGTCCTGAGGGTGTCTGGATGGAAACTGGCATAGACAATCTTGGAGAGGTGGCATTCACACCTAGGAAGGCCTCTCCTACCGGACCTAGGTGCGAACGTTTCCCGGACACTGAGGACGTTGGGGACATCTCTGCCGGAAGTGATCAGAGCCACCGCAATAGAGACAGAGATTCAGCTCTAGTCGGCGAGCCCTCTCATGAGGAGTCAGGCGAACTCGTTCTACTTGATTTGGAATCTCAGGAGTCGACTGGGGTACAGGAGCAACAGGATTCTGGAAAACCGGTGCCAGGTGGTGATGGCGATGGGGCAGGCTTAGTCGTCGTTCTTGCCGGACCTCCTCCTCTCTCTCGGAAAATCGGTTGTCGACTCTGGTAGCCAGTAGGATTAGATCGTTCAGAGATGTAGGGAGGTCGCGGGCGGAGAGCACGTCTTTCACCCGACTGGATAGGCCCTTCTTGAAGGTGGCTATTAGAGCGGCCTCATTCCAGTCTAATTCAGCTGCCAGGGTGCGGAACTGGATGGCGTAGTCACCAACAGAGGAGCTCTCTTGAGAGAGGTTGAGGCGAGTAGTCTCAGCTGAAGTAGCACGGGCAGGTTCCTCAAAGACGGAGCGAAACTCGGCCAGGAAGGTTCGGAGATTGGCAGCAACAGGATCATCTCGGTCCCACAGCAGCGTGGCCCAGGCCAGAGCTCTACCCTCCAATAGGCTGATGATAAAAGCCACTTTAGAGCGCTCGGTGGGAAACTGACTACTTAAAAGTTCAATATGCATGGTGCACTGAGTCAGGAATCCCCTGCACAACTTGGGATCGCCTCCATATTTACTCGGGAGGGCCAGTCGAAGTCTCGAGGTGGCTGCAGGTGGTGGTGAGCGCTGAGCTGCAGTATGCTGCTGTAAGGCAGCAGTCAGTTGCTGGATCTGCTGCGACTGTTGCTGGATTTGTTGAGCCTGTTGAGCGACCACTCTGGCTACGTCACGGAGATCAGGCACCTCGCCGGGATCCATGGTTGGAGCCTACTGTAACGCCTGGAGTAGTGGATCCACTGGACCGTCACTAGCGATGGCACAAACCTCACCAGGGAGCGGAGTCTAAGGGGCCACTGGTTTTCACCAGAGCCCGCCGCAAGGCGGGATGGACTTGCTGCGGCAGGCGACCCCCTGGTTGCTACCCCTGGCTTGGTTGCTAGTGACGGCAGGCGAGGCGTGGCAGGAGCAGTAGGCAGGAGGTCTGTAGGCGTGATCGCAGGTGGCGGACCGGACTCAGGAACAATGGGAAGGCAGCGGGAAAGGAATAGGGACAAGGACTGCGGACAGGAACAAGGGACAAGGACTAAGGTCAGGAACAACAGGGAGCTGGGCCAAACGCTATGGGAAGCATGCAGAGGCTCCAACACCTGTAGTGGGGCAGGGCTGGAATTTATAGGGAGTGATTAGTGCAACTACCCAATTAGGGGCGGACTGGCCCTTTAAATCTGAGCCAGCCGGCGCGTGCGGCCGGCACAGACGGAGACAGGAGCGGGGCGAGGTAAGGCGCCCCCCCGGGGCCGAACAGTTAGCAGCGCCGGGTCCCTGCACAAGGACCCCGGCAGCTGCATGGGGCAGAGGGAGGTCGCGGCGGCGGCCTGGAGCATGGGACGCCGCCGCGGCCGTGACAGAGGGACAGATTGTGGGTATAGAGTCACTTTATAAAATATTATACATCCATGTAATCGATGTATAACATTTAATATAAGTAGATGTTAAAGTAGGCAAAGCTTATCTTCTGTATTCCCTGAACTGTATACACGATCAGTCTGCTGGCCACATTGTCTATAGATGGGAACTTCAATATACAGAGGAAAAACTGGTGGAATCCGTTTTGGCGCCAAAACAGATTCCACCAGTTTTTCTCTGTGTATTAAAGTTCCAATTTCGACTGATCACCAACCCTGGGTCACTGGAAGGTGGTGGCAGCATCCCTTCTATGTATGACTATAAGCGCACATTAGAGTTGTACCTAACAGTGTACAACCCATCCAGTGAGCATGCATTTTGCATTTGCTGGAGTTATATTGACCCGCACATGCAGCACCATTGATTACTTTTTTTATATTTACACATTGTCTATAGATGATATTTTAATTGATTTCCTCCTCTTCAAAAATGTAGAATATCTTGTATTTATCACCTATGCCTGCAGTTTACTCTTATGCTTAGATTACAGTTCTTGGTTCTCGTACATAGGAAATCTTGGTGTTTTCAGATGTGATGACAGGTCTGATGTGATCATCATGATAAAAACCCATTAAAAGGACTGATAGCTGCAAAGAAAGTGAAAAATATTACTCCAGAAAGAGAGAGGAAAGTACCAGTTTCCACTTGATACCAACACAACTAGTTCTACTTCCTATTTTGGCTATTCAATTACATGTATATAATACATTTCAGTTTAATTTATAAGATAACATTTTCTTACTAAAACTGTTCCCCATTACTTTATGTGCACCAAGCAATAGTGTAATAGTATAGAAAATTACACTGTCAGCGGAATTATCTGTATATTTAAGGGTAGTTTTAGCATACCAGAATTTTACTTAACCTATAACCATACCGTAGTATTAGGTGTCCTGCCTGTTACAGACCCCATAACTAGGCCCCAGTATGATGCCCCCAGCATAATACAAACCCCAGAATCAGGTCCCCAGCATATTATAGACCATAGTATCAGGCCCCATTCATATTATAGACTCCAGTATGACCCCCCCCCCCAATAGTATGAAACCACTCTGTGCCACCATATAGTAATTATGTCCCTCAGTACCCCCTATAATAGTAAGGCCCCCATGTGCATCCATATAGTAGTTAGGTTTCTTTTCCTAGGAAGAGAGTAGGCATATTCCTTGTAGATAGTTCTCTCAGTAGTTGCCCCCCCCCCCCCCCCCCCCCCCCCCGCGCAGGTAGAAATTACCCCCACACACCCAAAATAAAATAAAAAACACCAATACTCACCTGGTTCCTACACAGCCCACTAGTGTCTCCTCGTCCTCCCTGCTCTGCAAGCCCATGAGTGATGTCACTCAATGCACCAGAAATCAGCCCCTTGTGAGTGCGGGCATAATGCTGGCTGCAGCCACAAAGATGTTTGGCAGGGTAAGGAGCCAATGGCTCTTTTCTCTGTCAATCAGAGCACCCCAATTAATGGGTCCTGAAACTAGAGGCTTTTTCTTACATCCAGTCTATCTTTGGGGGGAGCTGCAGATGGCATTCCCACCCCCACATACACAGATATATAAGGCTGTGCTGGAGAGAGTCCCTTACCAGGATGTGCCCAGGACAGTAACTTGCCGGGACCGCCTTTCACTATATGGAACAGTCCCGGCTAATTCAGGAAAGTTATCTCATTTTGCTATGGGGATCTATGAATTGTAATTATGCATCTAGAGGGGAATAATGATACAGGACTGTGCCACTTATGTAGCTTATTGGATACTATCAGCAACACAATACTATTCATGATAAATGCAGAACCTGCATCATCTTATGTAAAAACCATAACACCAAAACAGTACATGCCTAAATCACACTTACCTCCCATAGCATGATTTATTAGTGGGATCTCTGGAGCTGTGTGTAAAGGATTCTTTTCTGTGTAGGTCAGTGGAAAGAGGATAATAAGGAGAATCATTATGCTGGAGATTTTTTTTTTCATGTACAAGGTTATAAGGGAGCGTGCACACTACAGAATTGCCTCGTATGACCCGCAGCGCATTCCGTCGCTCGTCCCCGCCATAGACACTATTCTGTGCCATAGACACTATTCTGTGCCATAGACACTATTCTGTGCACGGGCGGATTACGCGCTCGGCCGAAAGAATTTACATGTCAATTCTTTTAACGGAACGCGGAATCCGCCCATGCCCAGAATAGTGTCTATGGCACGAGCGGAAAAGCGCACCGCCGCGTGCGGGGACGAGCGACGTAATACGCCACGGGTCATATGCGGCATTTCCATAATGTGCACGCACCATCCAGAGCATTATTACTTTTTTTAATTTCCATTTAATGTGATAACCCATCATCCACATGCTACGGAAAAACTTTTGACTTCTGATTTTGCAGAATTTTAAACCCACAGCACGTAGAATTCATTACTGACTTTAGTGGGGAAGGCAAAATCTGCGATATATTTATTGTGTTGTGAATTTTCCTGCACAAATGCAGCAGATTCAACATAGAATCTGCAACTGCAAATATTTCAATATATTGATTTTATTAATTTTTTTTAGTTTGTATAATCTGCCCTGAAATTCCACAAAATCCATAATCCCTTGTACAATGTGTGGCTGTGCCCTTAGGTTTCACACACATAAAAATACATTGGTCCCTCAACATACGATATTAATTGGTTCTGGAAGGACCATTGTATGTTGAAATCATTGTTTTCCCTATAGCTAGGTCCCCTTGAAGTCAGTTTTCCAAGTTGTTAGGTTTCCCCCCCCCCCCCCCCCCCCCCCCCCCTTTAGGTTGTTTCCACAGTAGTTAGGTCCCCTCTTTAGGTTGTTTTCCCAGTAGTTAGGTCCCCTGTAAGTAGCTTCCCCAGTAGCTAGACATACCCTTGCCAATACAAAGCAAAACTCCCATCATACTCACCTAACCTAACTGATTATTCTGGTCCCCCTTGTAGGTAGCTTCCCCAGTAGCTAGATATACTCTTGCCAAGATTTAAATCGACTCTGTACTCACAATCTGCCCCCCCCCCTTCCCCCCCCAAATGGTTTGTACCGTCAGATAGCTGCCTTTATTCCAAGATCTGTCCTGGGGTCTATTCGGCAGGTGATGCAGTTATTGTTCTAAAAAACAACTTTTAAACTTGCAGTCCTGTGTCAAATTGACGTGGCCTAGGGTACCCATGCCCTAGCATTGTGACGCCCTTCCGTCCCTCCTCCCTGCCCTCTTCACCATTTTTCCTATTCAGAACACTGCACAGGTGCCTTACTAATCCAGCTCATGTGCAGCATTCACACAGATGATGAATAGGAAAAATGATCCAGAGGCATTCCTAATAATGAGAAGGGCGGGAAGGAGGGACAGATTGGTGGTACAATCCTAGGGCATATGTACCCTAAGCCACGCCAATTTGACACAGGGCTGCAAGTTTAAAAGAAGTTTTTTAGCACAATAACTGCATCACCTGCCGAATGGACCCCAGGACAGATCTTGGATTAAAAGTAGCTATCAGAAGGTACAAGCGGTTTGGGGTGGTCAGATTGTGGGTACGAAGTCGCTTTAAAATAAATAAACAAAACAAAACTCCCATCATACTTAACTAACCTTCCTGTTTCCTGCACTGTGCACCAGCTTCATGTCTATTTTCCTTGCTCAAGTGGAGGGAGCACAAGTGTAGTCATCATGTGCACAAGTCAGTGCCACAGTTTTTACCCTTGTAGAGAAGGGGTTTCCCAATAAAGGATCTTCAACTATATATATATATATATATATATGTATATATAGTAGATATCAGCCAGACCACTGCTGTTAGAGCAATGTGGTAATCGGTAACCTAGACAACGAGCTGTCAACACTGGGAGGGGAAAAAGTGACATATATGAAGAAGAAGATACATTTGCTAAATAAGGACACCCGCCCGTGTCACAGAAAGGCCGGTGTCTATAAAGATCATTCCGGCCAGTACTGCAGAACTTCTATGGCAATGTATCTTTTTTGTAACTGCAATACGGCAATTTGCAACTATGGCTGTGATTAATCCAAAAGATACGTTGTGTGAACGTGGCCTAAATGTGTATGCAAAAATATAGACTAATGCTGGGGGGGGGAGCTTCTTTCAACAAGCGATTGTCCAGTATGGGCAACCTACTTAAATCCATAGAATATCAAATCATATATTGTCAAATTCCAGTCAAGTTCCAGTTGTACTTTTTAAACCTGTCATTTGAATGAAAGTTGCATGCATTGTCAACAGTGCATTACAAAAACCATATGCTAGAACATCTTAAATGTGACACACTGTGCAAGCATGAAGTCATGATAATGAACACCACCTTCAGAATTTCCCATGCCAACTCAAGTTGAACATGGCTTTTCAAGAAATTGAACAGTCTACGAAGCAGTCATGGTAGATTTGCATTTAGGATTATGTCGAAATTTCTGCAGAACTTGATTTAGCAAATACTTTCTGGTTAGTTGTTTAAAGAATGCAGGCTTTTTTAAACTAGCATAACAACCCTCATTTTATGCACCCAAAGGATCTAATCTCCATCAACAAATACTTACTGTGTCCAATCTAGTGAGCTTACAGCTTCTATCAACACAATCCAGTTGGTATGCTGCATATCTACATGCATATGTTTGCATGTTATTCTTATATCTGGTCACTTCAGAGTGACCTGGTACTATTGTTTCATATTATTTTATTAGGACAGCCCTAAATATTAAGATTTTTTTCTAGAACCTACATCCTTATTATATGAAGTGTATATCCGAACCCGAGCGTTTGGCATTTGATTAGCGGGGGCTGCTGAAGTTGGATAACATGGATATAGTCATTGGCTTTATCCAGGTTTTCCACATAGCCTTAGGGCTTTATCCAACTTCAGCAGCCACCGCTAATCACATGCCGAACGCTCGGGTTCGGATGAACTCGAGCATGCTCGAGGTTCGCTCATCTCTAATGAAGTGTAAGGAAGCCAAAATTGGCCCTATGTCCTTTTCTACTTCTAATTTTCTACTAATCTAAATTTACTGTTACTTTACCTTCCAATCAGGAGCGGCTGCATAGTCACAATAATGTATTATGGAATAATAGCAGAGAGAAAGGTGTAAATAATGCATCCACGCATGTTGATGACTTTTTAAGGAATATCACAGAAAAGACTACTAGGTTTAATGGCTGTATCTAAAAAATGACAGCTGGAATATTTAATGTACTGTATGGGGAAGAAAATTTGCCTATTTTTTTCTCCAGGGTTTTAGCTAATCTACTTTTATATATCCTGGACACATCCTAATTGCACAACCATTGGTCTTCACATTTGGGCATTATGTGGTAACCATCATGCAGTAACCACACCCTTGTTTTAGAAATTATACTACTCAGATAGGATCAGGGCAAAATGGAGTCCCTGGAGCTAGTATCACCAATATCACTTATCAATGCTATGCAATGGCATAGCATTGACCAGTATAAGGAATCTAATTATTTCTTAAAATTTTTTAATTATTCAATATTAATAAAATAAATATTACAAAGCCCCCCCTCCCCCCAAAAAGTTGAAATCATCTCTTTTGCCATTTTACAAATATGTAAAATAAAAAATCTGTAGAGTACGCAATTGTCAGAGCTATTAAAATATAAAAATGTTGTTCCCACACCGTGAACAGTACAAACAAAAAGAAGAGGGGGGAGCCAAGATTGTTGATTGTCTTTTGTCATATTATATATAAGGAAAAAAAAAGTATAAAAAGCAATTAAAAATTCTCATCTACACCAGTATGGTACCAATAAAAAAAAAATATTATAGATCATGGCACAAAAATGAGCGCCCAAACAGCACCATAGGTGGAATAATAATAAAAAAAAGAGTCAAAATAGGACATTTTATTTGAAAATAGATTTACTGTAAAGTGCATTGCATAACCCCAAACACACACACGTGCACACGCACTCACACACACAAAAACCTGAAATTGCTTTTTTTCGTACATTTTATGGTAGATGGAAATGCAGGATTACAATGTCGCTATCAACTGCAAGCCGTAGAGCTTTATGGTTGAGACCTTGGACAGGCGACTGCTCATCCAAATATTTCCTATGTAATCTTGAATATACTCCAGGGCGCTTATTTGGCACTGAGCTGGATCAGCTCATGTTAGACCTTTCTGACAAGAAGGGTAAGTCGCTTCCCCAGAATCAGAAACCTTTTCATAGGTTTCGGAGGGATAGAACCCCCCAAAGAGTACGCCAGTTCCACTACTCCTCTAGAGGCAGAGGAGCTTATGCCAATAGAAGAGGTAACACACGGCAACAAGCCAAAGGAAACACAAAGAAGTCAGATTTCTGACGGTATATGCCTCCCGATAGGAGGCCATCTAACCTTTTTTGCCAGTGCCTGGGAATCTGCAATAAATAACCCCTGGGTTGTAAGTTTAGTTCGAGAGGGTTACTCCCTTTCTCTGGATCCGCTACCCCCAGACAGGTTTTTAATTTCACGCAGGCTGGGACCCACAGAAAACAAAATTTGGGAGCGGGAAATCCAGATGTTAATTTCAAAACACGCTCTGGAGGAGGTTCCTCCGGAGGACCAAGAGAAAGGAATATACTCTCTGTTTTTTTGGTTCCCAAACCCTCCGGAAAGTGGGTGCTGATCATCAACCTACGGTTTCTCAACCAATTCATTATAAAGAAAAGATTTTGTATGGATACCATAAGATCGGTCCAGTTTGTTCTCCGAAGAAACGAATATCTAGCATCTCTCGACCTTCAAGATGCATATTTCCACATTCCAGTCTGGAAACCACAAAGGAAATACTTGCGGATTGAAGTATACGGATTGAAACACCTTCAATTCAAAGTGTTACCCTTTGGCATAAGCACAGCTCCATTTGTGCTCACCAAAGTGGTGTCCTCCGTGATAGCGGAACTCAGGCTTTAGGGCATTAGGATAATTCCCTATTTGGACGATCATTGCAGCCACAGCCGACCTTCTAAGCATGCATGTCTCTACGGTACTCCAATTCGTCCAGCACTTGGGATGGATAGTCAATCAGGACAAATCGGACCTGATTCCTTTGACATCCAAGACCTTTCTAGGGTTCATTGTGGACACAGTAGAAGTGAGAATTTTCCTTACCAGAGAAAGGAAGTTGAGAAATGTGCGAGGTTCCCATTTTCTCTCGAAGACAATACAAGTTCCCATAAGAACGGTCATGAAATTCTTGGGTCTCCTTTCTTCAACAGCGGATGCTGTACCGTGGGCCCTCTGGCACATGCGTATGCTTCAGTGCAAACTCCTAGGAACGTGGGACAGATCCCAAGAGTCTTTGGACAACAAAATTATTCTATCAACTCGCAGGAGGAGGTCTCTTCTGTGGTGGAACGACATAAAATATGGCCAGCAGACAGAGGAGCCCCACTGGACAATTCTAACAACTGACGCATCAGGGACAGGATGGGGAGCCCACCTAGAGGGTCGTCAAGTCTCAGGTCTGTGGACAACGGAGGAGTCCCTGATGTCTTTCAATGCGAGAGAATTGAGAGCAATCGGTCTAGCCCTACGTCATTTTGCTCCGAACATCATCGGCAAACCAGTGCGAGTACGAACAGACAACATTGCGTGTGTATGCCATATCAACAAGCAAGGAGGTACCAGATCCCAAGCTCTACTCAGGGAGGTAGAAAGGATCTTCAGTTGGTCAGAGGGGAGGATAACGAGGTTATCCGCAACCAACAACAAAGGGGAACAGAACGTGTTGGCAGATCGCCTCAGCAGGGGTCTCATTATTCCGGGAGAATGGAGTGTGAAACCACAGATTTTCAATCAGATAGTGGACAAGTGGGGTCTCCCCTAAATAGTTCTGATGGCAACGAGAATCAATACCAAGCTGCAGAGGTATTGTTCCCTATACACAGCAGAAAATCCAACTGTGATAGATGCCATGTCCATACCTTGGAAGTACCAGCTGGCATATGTCTTTCCACCTGTATCAATGATACCACGAGTATTAGCAAAGATCAGGCGAGACCAGGCATCAGTCATTGCAGTAATCCCCTTCTAGCCGAACAAAGTTTGGTTTCCGGTCCTCTGGAACATGAGCAAGGGGTACTTCTGGAGACTCCCCTTACATCAAGACCTTCTCTTCCAGTGCGGGCAACACTGCAACAATCTGAAGTCATTCAATCTGACAGCCTGGAGGTCAATAGGCCCCTATTGAGACCCAAGGGGTTATTTCAAAGGGTGTTGGAAACGCTTTCTCACTCTAGGAGTGAGGCGATCAATAGATCCTATGAACTGATAAAGAGGATTTTTCAGCGTTAGGCCACTCCTAAAGTCATAGACCCGGAATCTCCCACAGTACCAGAAATCTTGGACTTCTTGCAGGACGGGTTTGAAAGGGGCCTGAGACCTAGTTCCTTGAGGGTTCAAATTGCAGCCATGTCAGCTTTCCTAGGCAGAAAACTATTACAAGTCCAAGAAATTAAAGACTTTACTAGGGCCATCGATAGATTAAGGCCCCCACTAGTCAGACCGGTATCTGTCTGGGATCTTTGCCTAGTCCTCAAACGACTGTGTAGTGAACCGTTCGAACCCCTACAAGAAGTTCCTCACTTTTAAGGTGGTATCCCTGCTAGCGATCACGTCCGCAAAGAGAGTGGGAGAGATACAGGCCCTAGGCTCTTCTGAACCATATGTGACCTTTTTTACAGACAGAGTTATCCTGCGATACCTACCAACTTTCAGACCAAAGGTGCCTTTGCACACAAACCTGAACCAACCAATTCTTTCCTCACTTGACATTGTTTGCGCTCTTCAAACTTACCTCTCCAGGGTATCTGAATTCAGGAAGGAGGAAAATCTTTTTATTCTTTTCCAGGGAAGATTTAAAGGGAAAAAGGCCTCCAAGCCTTCGATATCTAGGTGGATTTCCGACTGCATACGTATATGTTACGAATTAGAAGGACTTTAACCACCAGAGTTCCTGAAAGCTCATTCTACTAGAACTGTATCCACGTCTTGGGCCGAGAGGTGCTCGGTACCAATTGAAAACATATGCCTTTCGGCAACCTGGTCTTCTCCTCTGACTTTTGTCAGACATTATCGGTTAGACTCCATCCTATCTAGGCAAACTGAGTTTGCTAGATCTGTACTAAGCGCTGTATCTACAGAGTGCCTTCCCAGTGGGGGTAATTCTTGCTAGATCCCCATCTGTTGTGATTAGCATCACAAGAGTCCCTCCCTGTTGACTACTTAAAAATTAACTGAGGTAAAGGGGGGGCTAACGGCAGGATATAGCCTGCAGAGGGTGGAGTTACAGGTTTATTTCATTAAAATTCCTTCGTCCTGAGAGCTCATAGGGGCGGAGACACCCCTATCTGTTGTGATGCTAATAGGAAAACACATTAACATGACAAAATGTTAACTTGTAACTAATGACTATCGTTCCGTGTATTATAGTGAACAATTTAAGGTGGTTCGCAAAGCACTCGTTTGCAATCGTTTATCATTAATTGGAGAAAATGAAAAATTACACAGCAAAATATTGAGGAGGAAGCAAGCACTGACCTGTCAGATCAGCGCTCCCTTCCTCCTTGTTCCCCGCTCGCTATCTGTAATGTTACACGCACAGTCAGCTGTGGTGAGGCGCAGAAGGGGCTGCAGGGATCGGCGGGAGGGGCAGCCCAGACCATCCTTAGATCATCTGGGTGCTGATAGAAGACGTCCCTATTACATGGGGTGACGTGCAGCAGACCATCACTGGCCTGAGTTTTTAACATGTTGAAAGACCATGATCGGGATCGGGGGGGGGGGATTTCAACTTATATTGGGGGAGGGGCTTTGTAAGATTTTGTTTTAGAAATATTACATTATTTTTACACTTTTAAAATGCCCTTAACCCCTTCGGGACCAGGCTAATTTTCGTTTTTGCGTTTTTGTTTTTTCCTCCTTGTGCTTAAGAGGCCATAGCACTTGTATTTTTACACCTAAAGACCCACATGAACCCTTATTTTTTGCAGCACTAATTGTACTTTGCAATGACAGGCTGAATTTTTGCATAAAGTATACTACGAAACCAGAAAAAAATTCAAAGTGTGGTGAAATTGAAAAAAAAATACATTTCTTTTATTTGGGGGGAATGTGTTTTTACGCCATTCGCCCTGGGGTAAAACTGACTTGTTAGGCATGTTCCTCAAGTCGTTACGATTAAAACGATATGTAACATGTATAACTTATATTGTATCTGATGGCCTGTAAAAAATTCCAACCATTGTTAACAAATATACGTTCCTTAAAATCGCTCCATTCCCATGCTTATAACGCTTTTATCCTTTGGTCTATGGGGCTGTATGAGGTGTCATTTTTTGCGCCATGATGTGTTCTTTCTATCGGTACCTTGATTGCGCATATATGACTTTTTGATCGCTTTTTATTACATTTTTTCTGGATTTGATGCGACCAAAAATGCGCAATTTTGCACTTTGGGATTTTTTTGCGCTGACACCGTTTACCGTGATGAATGTGATTAATTAATAGTTCGGGCGATTACGCACGCTGCGGTAGAAAACATGTTTATTTATTTATTTATTTATTTACTTTTATTTAAAACCTGGGAAAAGGGGGGTGATTCAGAGATGGGAGGGGGCTTTTTACTTATAACAATACTTTTTTTTTTTTTTACACATATACTAGAAGCCCCCCTGGGGGACTTCTAGTATATACACTTTGATCTCTCATTGAGATCTTTGCTGTATTGATATACAGCAAAGATCAATGAGATCGGCACTCGTTTGCTTTCGGCTGCTGCAGCTAAAAACAAACGAGTGCCGAGCCGGGGACGGCGCCATCTTGGAGCGGTCCCCAGCCGGCTTCAGTAATGGAGATCGCTCCTCCGGGACAACGTCCCGGAGGAGTGATCTCCGCCACTAGACACCAGGGAAATGCTGTATCCGGTAATCGGATGCAGCTATCATGTTTGACAGCTGCATCTGATTACTGTATTAGCAGGCACGGCGATCGGACCGTGCCCGCTAATACCGGCGGTCCCGGGCTACAAGCGGCACCCAGGACCGCCGCGGTTCAGAGCGGGGTCGCCGCGCGGCCCCGCTCTGAACGCCCGCACCCACGCGAGGACGTACAGTTAAGTCCTCGTGCGGGAAAGGGTTAAGGGACCTTTTTAAGAAATCATTAGATTGCAGGAGCAGATCACTGATCCAACAGCATTGAGACAGGTAAGAGACCTCTGGCTGTCGTGGAAGTAACACTGCAGGAGTCCCAATGGCCAAGCTCGGACTGGCCCACAAGGCAGCGCGGGAATCCCCCGGTGGGCCCTACCCCTTTGTGGAGTAGGAGTTGGGCCTCCCTATCTAGCAGGTCCAGGACGACATATCATCCCCCAGCACTGCTACACATACATTTCACCCAGTCACTCACTGCCTCTATCCAGTAACGTGGCTGCTGGAAGATAAAGAAACTATACTCACCAGTCCCCAGCTCTCTCTCCCATAGTTGATGTAAGTCATTTTCGACCGAGTGTGTATGTCACGGCCTCAGCTCCTTTAGCTGCAATGTCACATACTTGTTTGATGGATTGCATGCTCAGCCAGTCAATGACTGCAGCAATGTCCATCCTCAGTCAGTGATTGGCTGAGCAGGCGATCCATCAGCTGAGTATGTGACGTTGTAGCTAGAGAAGCTGCAGGAGGCCAGTGGCTATTGGATATCATTAAGGAAGAGCTACGGGGGCACAGGGATGTTTCTGCACCCCCCTGCCTACTAGGGACTTCTCTTTTCAAGAAACTGAAGTGGCACGTTATGCTGTTTGCATAAATTGACTGACAAGTTACAAGCAGTGAGCTAGCATCGCTGATCACGTACACAGCTCTGTGCTACTACAGCAAGTTGCTATAGTAATGTGAAAGGTTTGGTGTTTGTTATATCTGGTGTATGTAGGGTGGGCCCCAAGAATCGAATTCCCAGTTGGGCCGAAGGTATCCCAGTCTGACACTGGTACCGGTACTCCCTCTAAAATCCACAGGGTAGGGGATATCAACCTGATTGGTAGGGGTCCCAGTCGTCATAAGAATGTGGGAAAAGTGTCCCCCTTAAATAAACAGAGGGGACAGTGCTCAATTATTCTCTATAGGGCTTCTTATCCTGTGAATAGCTTTGAGAGAAGGGTACTGTATGTTCTCATGTACTATTGCAATCTGGCATAGGGCTTTTTTAGGGGGGACAAAAAATGTAAGCTGAGAGTCAATAGAGAAAAGTTTAACACAATACCCATAGGACATTTTTCTCTACATTTTTTTTTCTTTTAATTTTTGTGGCAGGCTATGCGTCTGATGTTTTGCCATAGACTATAGAGGGAAAATAATCTTATGTATATAAGAAAATTAGTTTTTTCCTCAGTTCTTAAATAGAAAACCTGGAATGACATGATAAAGAATCACATGACTGAATAAAAAAACATAGGGGATAAAATGCCAAGAGTAATTGACACAAAAACAGCAGAAAAGTGAGAAAACAGCAGAAAAAGTGCCAGAAATAAACACCAAAAAGCAGGAAAATGTACAACAACCATGGTTCAAAATTGTAGTAAATTTGCTGCAGCAACTTTTGTGGATTTTGTAGAATTAAAGAATTACTCCAGGGATTTTTTTTGTCAAATCAATTGGTGAAAGTTATAAAGATTTGTATTTCAGTTCTTTTTTTTTTTTTTTTTTTTTTTTTTTAAATCTCCAGTCTTTTATTACTTATCAGCTGCTGTATGTCCTACAGGAAGTGGTGTATTATTTCCAGTCTGACACAGTGCTCTCTGTTGCCACCTCTATCCATAACAGGAACTGTCCAGAGCAGCAGAGGTTTTCTATGGCGATTTGTCACTGCCCTGCAAGTTCCTGTCACGGACAGAGGTGGCAGCAACTGGAAAAAATACACCAGTTCCTGCAGGACATACAGCAGCTAATAAGTACTAGAAGACTAGAGATTTTTTAAAATAATAAATTTAAAAGTTCAGTTGATTTGAAAAAATGTTTCTTTTTGGTGGAGTACTCCTTTAATACTGTGGACTATTTTACTTTTAACCCCTTTGCGTCAGTAACCTGTACATATACGTTCCTACTGCACATACCCGGTGCAGTAGGAATGTATATATACGTTCATGTACTGATGGGGGCGAGATCGCTGCAGGGAGTGGGATCCCACTCTCATCTGTGTCCAGCACTGCATGTAATGAGAGTCAGCTGCGATCCCGCAGCTGACTCTCATTAACCCCTTAAACACTGCGATCTACAGCAACAGTGTCGGACTGGGGTACCTGGGGCCCACCAGAGGAAATGATCCTTGGGGCCCACCAATATACACTCACCGGCCACTTTATTAGGTACACCATGCTAGTAACGGGTGGTCTTCTGCTGCTGTAGCCCATCTGCCTCAAAGTTCGACGTACTGTGCGTTCAGAGATGCTCTTCTGCCTACCTTGGTTGTAACGGTTGGCTATTTGAGTCACTGTTGCCTTTCTATCAGCTCGAACCAGTCTGCCCATTCTCCTCTGACCTCTGGCATCAACAAGGCATTTCCGCCCACAGAACTGCAGCTCACAGGATGTTTTTTCTTTTTCGGACCATTTTCTGTAAACCCTAGAGATGGTTGTGCGTGAAAATCCCAGTAGATCAGCCGTTTCTGAAATACTCAGACCAGCCCTTCTGGCACCAACAACCATGCCACGTTCAAAGGCACTCAAATCCCCTTTCTTCCCCATACTGATGCTCGGTTTGAACTGCAGGAGATTGTCTTGACCATGTCTACATGCCTAAATGCACTGAGTTGCCGCCATGTGATTGGCTGATTAGAAATTAAGTGGTAACGTGCAGTTGGACAGGTGTACCTAATAAAGTGAGTGTAGAACGGTAGGCCGGTGAGTGTAGAACCAGTGAGACACGACGTGCTGACCCGGTCCTTTCCTGGATTCATCTGTATCTGTGACAAATCTCAGAACACCCTACATTTATACAGCTCTCAGGGTATGCTGGGAGTTGTAGTCTCTGAGAGGACAACCCTATAATAAATCACTGTGTGCAGAAACTCCTGGTGGCTGCAATCTGTGGGTGACAACCATCAAGCCCTGATGGTCCAGCAATACATCTGTCTACAGCGGCAGTTATCAGAGGATTATACTACTGTACTACAACTACCAGCATATCCGAGGGCTGCAGACTGTCAGTAAATGCTGGGAGTTGTAGTGCCTGCAGCTGTTGTAGTTGGGTCCTAGGTGCATTATACACTGGATGCTTTGTGGGAGATCAGAATATATAGATCTGGGGGCTCAGTGTAGGAAAGTGACCCCAGAACATCACTAATAGGGGATAGAACAAAAACATCTACCCCTACCAGCTCTACACAGGCTCTGTACACCATATACATTACAGTGCAGTTACATCAGGTGACTCACAGGGGATGTCTTCTCTGATCAGAGTTCTTCCCTTTTCATCTTCTTCTCCATCTTTCCTGGGCCATTAGAACTTCAAGCCACGAATGCACAGAATCTGCCAGACAAACATATTAGGCTCCATACTCTGGCTGTTAGCCCCCGGCTGACGCTCCGCTCCCTGGAGGGGTGTCCCGGGGATTCCCGGCCGCCGCACGCATCAGGAAGCTCAGTGTGCGCCGAGGCCGGTACTTCCGGTAACACGTGCTCCCTTTACTGGAAGTTGCAGCCCCTGGCACACACAGAGCTTCCTGATGCATGCGGCGGCCGGTGCAGGATACCCCCCCCCAGGGACCAGAGAGTCAGCTGGGGGCCGGATTGCCTCTTGTGACCGCAGGCAAGACACTGCTTGCGGTCACAAGAGGGATTGGGGAGGAGGGGCAGTGTGGTAAGGGGGGGCCCGCGGCAGCACTGCAACTGTACAGCGATCGCGGTGTTTAAGATGCTCAGTGACAGATCAAGCATCTGTCACTGAGTGATCGGGACCCCCACAGCTGTGCTGCGGGGGTCCCGATAGCATGTGCTGACAGGCGGAGGTGAGCTCCTTACCTCCGTCCTGTCGGATCGGCGATCTATGTGTAGAGTCTCAGGCAGGCTCTATGCATATATCGCTGATAACACTGATCTATGCTATGCTATGGCATAGCATAGACCAGTATATATGCAATCTAATGATTGCATATTTTACAGTAAATAAAAGTGTTGAAAAAAGTGTAATAAAAAAGTTTTGAAAAGTATTAAAAAAAAAACGTATAAACCCCCTCCCAATAAAAGTTTAAAAGACCCCCTTGCCCATTATAAAAATAAAAATAAATAAACACATTACATATCGTAGCATGCGGAATTGTCCGATCTATAAAAATATAACATTATTGTTCCCACAGGGTGAACGGCGTAAACGAAAAAAAAAAAGGCACCAGGATTGCTGATTTTCTTAAATTATATATCTTTAAAAAATTCATAAAGAGCAATCAAAATTTTTCTGTTACACCAATATGATATTATTAAAATCTAGTGATCATGGCCCAAAAAATGACACCCCAACCAGCCCTGTAGGTGGAAAAATAAAAGTGCTATGGCTCTTAGAAGGCGAGGAGGAACTTTTGTGCATCAAAGGGCTCTGTCTTGAAGGGGTTAAACAACTAGACAACACCTTTTGTTCAGTCAATGTAGTTTTTCCAGTGATCAACTAATTGGGTGATCACCGATTTCCACCGATTATGAAAGCCTGGGAAATGTAGTTTTACATGCCACCCATACTGTCTTGGGAAGATTTCCAGTTAGGGATCCCCTCCTTTTCTATTAGTTTCACTAGCTTTATTAATAATACTCTTTGGCCGCCCTTTCAACATACAATTACATGAGATTGTCAGCAGTCTCCTTCATGTTATCCAATCTGCTGTATATAATCGTATACCAGAGGATTCTAAACTGAGTGACAGGAAATGCTGGGAATTGTAGTGTATAGAAATGTCTGTGAACCACAAGTGTCCCTCCAAAATGCAAAGCATTATGGGGAAGCTGTCATGTGTTTTCACTCATCATCATCATAAACTTTACAGCAATGGAGCAGCTTTATCAATTTATCTGATTTGCCCATAGTAACCAATCACAGCTCACCTTTTATTTCTTAACAAGCTCTTGTAAAATTAAAGCTGAGCTTTGATTGGTTACTATGGGACTGTCTAATGGCATGTTTAGACAGAGAGATTTATCTGACAGATTTTTTAAGCAAAAGCCAGGAACAGGCTGTAAACAGAGAGCAGGTCATACAGAAAAGACTGAGATTTCTCCTATTCTCAAATCCATTCCTGGCTTTGGCTTCAATAATCTGTCAGATAAATCTCTATGTGTAAACCCATCATTAGTTGTGCATGGTAACGAATCACAGTTCAGCTTTTATTTTACCAGATTAATTTGAGAAACAAAAGCTGACCTGTGATTGGTTGCTATGGGCCACATCAAACCATATTATTTAGTCTTCTTAGTGTGGCCTAACCATAAGCTGTTTGCTTAGTCACAAGTGTGTTTAGTGACCTCTGCAGTAAAGTGCTTCGCCAGTCATTAAGGGGTTAATACTTCAGATGTGTTTTCCTGCAGTAACCATGGCAACCGTGCACTGTGATGACAAGCGCTTATGTCATAAAGAAGGTTCCATAAAGCCATGCACCGCGCCCTGATCAGTGCCATCTTGGATGCGCCAGAGGACCTTGAGCTTGACTACTGCCCCCTACCCTTGATGTAATTTGGAGGTTCTAGCAGGGGGAAAGGGGTGGTCTTCTTTAGACTATCCCTTCATCGAGTCTCCACCTTCCTGAGAAGTGGACCTGGATCTGTGAGAGAAGAGACACACCAGCCTAGCCATCCATAAGGTGACAGATATTGCAGGCAAATCTCTCTCACATCCAGTTTACTATATTTATAGTATGGTATTACCCTCTAAGCCCAAGGGAGGGGCAGCTCTCCAGCCATGGCTCCCTCGAGGTTTCCCCCACACAGGGTTTTTCCTCGCCTGAGTGCTGGAGGGTGACTCTTCGTGAGTCGGGGGACTACCATTTTCGGTGACATGTAATTTTAAATAAAATTTGGACCCTTTGACACCTGATTACAATGTGTTGTGTCTTTATTTTGAGTTCTTTGGTTTCACTTATTATGTGTGTGAGTTGGGGGTCTATCACATATTGCAGAGTCATAAAGTTGGACTTCTGCCTGCTACTCAGATCCATCACTTGCACAATGAGCCCAAGTAGGATGGAGCAGGATGGAGAATGTATGTGCATATCCCTGGATTAAAGGGACACTCAAATCTTGAAGAAAAAACATTAATCGCAAGGTTTATACCTACCTCTGCAAGGTTTGTCAAAAGATCTTTTCAAGTGACCTAGCAAATCATAGCAACATGAAAACCATCATAAATCATATATACATCATATATACTGTACACAACCCAGTGGCTCCTACGTGTGTGGGTAGCATTGGGGCAAGGCAAAGTATTGCGCCCCCCACACACCTACATCCAGGTGTTGGCTAGGTAGCTGCCCCCTCCCCCTGCAAAATCCACAGGATAGGGGATATCAAGCTGATTGGTAGGGGTCCCAGTGGTCACCAGAATATGGGGAATGAGTCCGCCTCAAATAAACAGAGGGGACTGTGCTCCATTCATTCTCTATAGGTCTAGTTATCCTTCATCCTGTTAATAACTCTGTGAGAGGGGTATGTTTTCATGTACTATATGGCTGGACTAGGCGTTTTTCAGAAATATGTTATATGTAGAGATGAGCAAACCTGGACCATGCTAGAGTCCATCCGAACCCAATCGTTCGGCATTTGATTAGTGGTGGCTGCTGAAGTTGGATAAAGCTCTAAGGTTGTCTAGAACTCATGGATACAGCCAATGACTATATCTATGTTTTCTACATAGCCTTAGGGCTTTATCCAACTTCAGCAGCCACCGCTAATCAAATGCTGAAAAACCGGGTTCGAATGGACACAAGCATGCTCGAGGTTCGCTTATCTCTAGTCATATGGCATTTTTGGGGGTCAAAAACGCTGTGACCAGATGATAGATTTTTTTGTGAGACCTTAGCAGGCTATGTGTTTGGTGTTTTGCTACAGACATTTGTAGGGGGGGGGATATTATTATTTCTTTACAGAAATTGGTGTTTTTTCCAGTGGCAGAATAGATTTCACGCTGATCGAGTCAGCTTACTTTATGACATATACACTTTACAAATGTTCCCACATAGTACTTTTGCTCTGTATTTTGCAAGACAAATTTGGTCAGCTCTCCTACAATAATGTTCACACTTGCCAGGAACACGTTGCTATGGCTGAAATTGCAAACACACAAAAACACAAAAAATGCAACAGCTCACCGCAATGGCAAGATACAGACCCAATACAGATATAAAAATCACTAAAGCAGCCGCCCAACTGCTAAAAAAAAATCTCCTCATAAAAATAATGAGGCCACCATTTCATAGTGGGATGGTTCACATTGTTTGAAAATGTTGTGCCAAGAGCCTCATTGTTTTTATGGGGGTTTTTTTTAGTAGTTGGGGGGCTGCTTTTAGCTATTTCAATATCCATATTGAGTCTGTGTCTTTACATTAGTGGAGAGCTGTTGCATTTTTTGTGTTCTTGCTAAACCAGGAGTGAATTGAAAACACAAAAAGGCCACAGGAAGGTAAATAGCGGCCGTTGTTTCAAAATAACAGCAATTATTTACCATTAAATGGCCGCCATACACTCAATTTCAACAGTGTGTGAACAGATCCTTTCTGTGTTTTCAATCCACTCCTGGTTTTGGTTGAAAAATACTGAGCTAATATACTGTGTGTGAACATAGCCTGACCATAATTATGAACGAATTAGTTTAATAACAAAACATTACCGTGTATGGAACATTTTTTTGTGTCCTATATTATACATTCGCACAACCTTAAGACTTTTGTTACCTTTAATGAATTTATAAATGGTGCAAATCATTTTCAACAAATTGTTCTGAAAGCAAACAATATGGGCAACCCAAAAAGTCCACATCTTTTAGCAAAAATACTGATACCAACAGACACTTGCGATATTACAGGTTATAACAGAGAATAGTGACAATCCCCAAATGAAACAGCAAATACATATAGAAATGAATCTAAGGTCACATGTCATATCCTTTGTCTTGTCAAGTCCTCTGTCATGCTGAGTGCAGTCTGTTTGCTTAAGTTGTCAGACAAAATACCTTGTTTTGCTGCTTCTGACTTGCACCTGCTTTCACACTACAAGGGTCACTGAGAAAGTGTAAAGAGTCTGGTGTCCAGTTACAACAGAACAAGTGTTATATGAAGAATCATTAACAAGAAGAATCACTGCCTACTAGGCATAACTAACATATAGTATTTGTGTAGAAAAAAAACAATCTATATGCAAAATGTAGCATAAACAATTTTTGTGACCATTGTTTTCTTTGGACAAGCTGTTGTCATTTATATGCCTAGGTGTTTTGACATGGTTTACACCTTTTTAAACTATTCCTTTAAGCACAATTCTGAATGACAATATGTAAATAAGACTGTCAAAATAACAGAGTGGTCACTGAACATTAGGCTGAATATATCCCTCTTTTCTCCATCATGTATCCCCTTAAGGGCCCTATTCCACCGGACGATTATCATTCAGATTATCAATAAATCGTTCGAATCTAAACGATAATCGTTCGGTTGAAATGCAGTTAATGATTAACGACCGAACAAGAAATCGTTGATCGCTTTATAAGACCTGGACCAATTTTTCTCGTTGCTCATTCGCAAAACGTTTGCAAAACGTTCGCATTGAATAAGACATCGTCCAGTTGTTCGCAGTAGATACGAACGCAATAGCGAATAAATAGCGAAGAAAAAACTATCACAAATACGATCATAAGTAACGATTATCGTTCCATGGAAATGAGTGAACGTTTTCAGGTCTTTCGCAATAGCGGTCGTTTGAGATCGTTAATCGTTAACGATTATGCGAACGATAATCGTCCGGTGGAATACGGCCCTAAAGGGGCAGCGTATTGGCTTTCTTAGTGCAGGGTATTTTTGTTGCGTTTCTTGCCTCTCTGTATTCTGAGAGCCATAATCCTGAAGTTTTTGCCATTAATATTTTATGGCAACTAATGACACCTGCTAAAGCCTTTCATCTATTTTCTATTATATGCATTGACAACAGGGGCTTGCTGGCAAATTTTAGCCAGGGGGGCAAGCACACAGCACTGGCCCATGAGTAGCAGGCTAGCGGCCCATCCTTCAAGGACCACTCTGGCCCTTACCTACTATTACCTTTCCCAAATCAGTGTGGGGAAATTAGATGCCACACGTGTTACATAATTATGGTATTAGGGCCAGTGTTCCCAGCCACGAACAGCCCTTGTGATTGGCTGTGAAAGCCAGCCCAAATACTCTAATCAAGACATGCGAGTCCCTCTGGGCACCCCCAACCCCACATCAGAGCCATTCTGGAATCACACCAAAGCGGCCACGGCTCACCTCCGGACAAAATGTCTCAAGCCCCTGAGTACTTCTTAAAACCTAGTGCTCTCTCACATGCTATATAGTATGTAATGAGAGCTATCCCAATATATATATCTATTGGATTAAAGGAAACCTAGCTCCAGGTGCGCAGCATAGTACCATAAGGGTTCCTTTACACAGACAGATTTATCTGACAGATTTTTTAAGACAAAGCCAGAAACAGACTATAAACAGAGTAACGGAGGTCATAAAGAAAAGACTGAGATTTCTACTCTTTTCAAATTCATTCCTGGCTTTGGCTTCAAAAATCTGTCAGATAAATCTCTCTGTATAGAGGAACCTTTATGGTTCCATATCAATCCTCTTATCCTGGTACAACCATCAGCCCACTTTGTTTAAACTGTAAAAAAAATAAAAATAATAATAATGCCAGGAGATGTTGCAGGTGTATTGCCAGGAGATGTTGAAGGATTATTGTCATCAGGTGTTTAAAGGCTTTAAAGGTATATAATACTATTCTTTTTGATGATTTCACTAATCAGGGATTGGTCTACTTTGTTGCAGCTTCAGTTGCACAGTAAACACAGTCCTGTGCTTACTGTGCAATGTAGTAATGAAGAGCAGTGGGTGGGTACATGAACAGATCAATCAGGGAGAAGCACTGCATTATGGGAAAAGTAGTTTCCTGGACCATCTTGGATATAGATCGGCTTTTAGAAACACGTGTAACTCGGGAACAGTAGCAGCTAGAAAGACAGGCGACTGCTCAAAATACTCAAGGGGGCTTGTTGAGTAGAACCAGCTAGATTTTTAAGCATTTCATTTTTTAGTCATTTCAAAAAACTTTGGACATGTCACAGTGTTCAGACCCATACCGATTGTGAGAACGAGCCGGGAGAAGACTATTAATGACTCATTCCCCTATGCCTGCTGATCCAGCTCAGCATCTCTTCAGTGTACTAGTAAAAATGCTGGAGGAAAACTGATGCCAGGACCAATTACATAGTCATCAATTGGCTCACTCTAGGTTTCCATGTCAGCTGTCACCAGGCAGGACAATGTATCTTGTCCTGCCTGTGTTTTCCTGTCCAGCTCTGAACTTTTCATGACAAATAGTGTGAGATTCCCAAATGACAACCAATTCATCAGTTGTGACATCAGGCATGGTCAGTTTTTTAATAAAAAACTAGCCTGGTTCTAAAAATACATGTGAACCCAGACTTAGGAAGTTTATTCATTTTGCATTCAGGAGACAAATGAACAATAAATAAAACAGAGGCAAAGGTATCCATAGCCTTTTCTGAAATGAATATAAAAAATGTTTGTAATATACATTTTGAGGATCAAGGGATCACTGTATTGATTCACTGGTTAATAAATACAAACTTCAGTGGCTTACAATTGATGTCATTTGGCAAGAAAAGTGAAAAAGTTTGCACCTGTATTCTATGTGTTATATGTCCCACTTGTTTACTATTATTATGTTGACCTGTGTCTGTGCTTCATTTATCACACAGTTCATTGTCTGCAGGACAGAGTGAAAGATTAGTAATTAAGGTGATCGCTAGGTGCTGAAAGCTATTTTTCTTCATTAAAGGACATAAGCATGTAGATGTGGATTCAACAATGATTTCAAAGTTGTTTTTTATATATCCATTCTTTACTTCCTGTGACTTATATGTAATTAATCTACATAAAAGTTGAGTAACTTTGTAAATACAAAGACGAGGGGTGTTTGCTGGTGTGTTAACGTAATACAAACACTCCCCGAGCCTCACCAATAGTGCACAGTTACTTGGCTTTACTCACCTTTTAGAGTGGTGTGAAAGATAAGCACAACTCTATGAAGTGCTTGTAATTATTGGGTTGGTGCAGCACCTTGAGGATCATCGCCAGAGTTTCCAGGGTTGGATGTGCAACGATGTTCCACTTGACCACTCCACCAATTCACAAACAATTAAGAACACAATCCGCCAATTTAAAACAGGTAGTTTATTCTTGTAATGTGTTTCGGCTCCAATACAGAGCCTTCATCAGACATAACCATCTTTAAAACAATCCATGTATAAATATACTCCACAACTAAAAGGTACCAATCTCATCACGTGAGTCTCACGTGACGGGTGTCATATTATAGAACAATACCAATCTTTAGATCGAGCAACACAGTCTCCTGGAAATCGAAACACAGAGTGAAGGTAAGACCACATTTATTGAAATTTAGGAATTTATGTTTATGTTCTCAGCAAACCATCACAATTGGGTAGACGAAAAGGGACTCATACTGCCCCATGAAGAGATAAGCATAACAGGGGGTGTTCCAAGTCCACATGACTGTACCTCTCGTCTGATAGTATAGGCGACCCTCAAATGAGAAAACATTATGAGTGAGAATAAAATGCAGGCTATTAAATAGAAACTCTATTTGGGAATCCCCTAATTTGTTCTGTTCATGTAAAAAGAAGGTCACTGCTTGCTTCTAAACCATGTTAGTGTTAACATCTAATGTGAACAGGGTGTAACCATCTTTCCATTCCATACCCTTTAGTTCTCTGATTAAGAAGCTAGAATCTTTTAAGAAGGGAGTGAGAGCCCTACTTCTTATAAACAGAGGTCTATATAAATTCACTATAAGGCACTCAATGTCAGAAATAATCATCCAACCCGATGGTTGCATGAGATTTTTTTGGGCACTTTTGACAGGTGATAAAAGGAGAGTTTTTAATTTGTCATTGATCAGAAAACTCTTTTCTTTTTTATTTAGAAATATATACTTTTCAAAATCCTGTTACAGATCTGAGGCAGCTACTGCTAAATAACTCTCATCCGCAAGTATTCTAAACACCCCCTTCAGATAGATTTCTCCATTCTATACTACAATACTGCAGAAACCTGAAACTTGATGTGGCACTGATATTAGCACCCCTTACATTTAAATTGTATGGGAATATATTCTAAAAATCACCTTTGGTCAATCATAAACGAGAATCGCCTGTGAATTGTGGGTGCCCATGTGACATGAATTAACTAAAGGATGACACATGTTGGGCCATGTTCCTTTGTCACAATGGTGAAGACAAAAGAGCTGAGGACATCACAGCTGCTATTATTAGCAAACACAAGACTTCCAAAGGGTCTAAGCCAACTCCAAAGACCTTGCCATATTGTCTTCTCCTTAGTATGTTTGGTGCAGCTGCTATGCAACTGTCTCACTGCTGATCCATTTCTCTGCATCAGCTACTCTTTAATGCCAGCATCCCGCCGCCCGCAGCATCGGGCCAAAGCATACATTACCTGCTCAGTGCCGCGGCTGTGTGAAGCTCCTGGCTCCCCATCAGCCAATCAGTGCACGGCAGCACTGATTGGCTGATGGGGAGCACTAGGTTTATCTGAGCCACATTTAAGAGTGAGAAAAGTTGATTGCTATAGGTGAAGCCTAGTTTTCTAGGAACCAGCTGGCATAGTTATAACTGGACATAAATGTTTGGGTCCAACATTTTGGATCCCCACTATTGCTGTTGTCAAGGAAATCCAAATTTCTGTTCTCACTTGCGGAGAAAGCCAAGCATGTACCAACCTTTAAAATATGACTGAATGGGTAGTTTCATTGCAGTTTCTGTTGCTTCACCACCAGTGGCTGAAAAAGTTGGATGCAGCCCTAAGACAGCCATAGGATGTATCCATGTTTTCCAGGACACATTAGGGGTGCATCCAACTTCTTCAGCTACTGGTAATGATATGCAGAGCATTCGGACGAACTAACGCATGTATGGTGTACGAGTGTTTTGTGTCTTTCCTTTGCACCTCTCAAAAGCTTCTCACTGTACGTTAAGTGGTGATGAAAGTCCCTCTGAAGTTTGACCACTAGATGTCAGTATTATTTAGTATATGTGTTTCTATGTCTTGCACAGCTGAAGTCAGTATTGGGTTATTGAGGAATTAGCCTGGATAGGACAAAGCTACCAAGGAAGGTCTATGTATCCTATCTCGCAGTGCAGGTAACTGGGACACCCCTGGGAGCTTAGCTTCACCCAGATAACCAAGACTGGGGCTTGTATGACCCTATTAGGGCACAAGGGGTCAGACCAAAGTCTACACCAGTGCTTCCCAACCTTTTACACCTCAGGGCACCCCTTGGAAAAAAACAAATTAGCTCGGGGCACCCCTTCCAAATAATGTTCTACAAAAACCGTCATTCAGTGACTCACAGGTGACATCTTCTTTGATCTGAGGCATCACTTTTCCTTTTCCTCTCCATCCGGCCCAGACCACCATGATGATTTCTTCCAGCTATGTTTCATGTCCTCAGAACCTGCCAGACAAACATCTTAGGCTCCGCACATTTCTAGCATTGTTCTTCCCTTTCTCCCTCCTATAGGCTCCCATACAGTAGTAACTGCACTGTTTGGTGTCATGTGCAGTAAAGCGAATAGGAATGTGGGTTGCCCCCTGTATGTAGGATCTCCTGCTGTACCCTCATATACTAATAATTCCCCCTGCTGTGTACCCCATGCAATAATAATGCCCCCTGCTATGCCCCTAGTAATGTCCCCCATGATATCCCCCCAAACTACTAAGCCCCCCCCCACCTGCTGTGCACTAATAGTTATTAGGGAAAAAAAAACACATCATACTCACCTAATCCGGGCTGTGTGGCTGCAGGGAGCAGCTCTTCTCTTTCTTATGGCTTCCTCTTGCGAGGGACGGAACCTCTGGCAGGCGTGATGACTTTACATCTCAGAGTCCCATAGGCTGCAGGTATGAAGTGCCGGCGGCCTATGGGAGTAAATGTAGGAGCAGGACGCTGGCAGGTCCTGCTCCTACATTCTGTTCACTTTAATGTTCCGCCAACTCACTGTGATGGCGGAACATCAAAGTGATCCGTGCATCCCTAGAAGCTGCACGGCTGTAGCTTCTAGGGATGCTCAAAGTGACAGTGTCACTATTCCCACCGGGATTCTCCCGGAAACACTGGTCAACACACAGGTACAAGTAACTTCTCACTCTTCAAGTATTCTCTAACGTTATGGCAGGGTACAATGCTACATTCGGTTAGGACTCCCTAAACAAACTCTTCTCCTTTACGCTACTCAACTCTCCAAACACTGCTCCAAACTACCTCTCTTCTACTCTAAACACCTCCTCAAGCAAGAATTAGTTTAAGCACTGAATTTGACATGAAGTACTATCTATTTGACCAAAGTGTGTTGTACTCTTGAAAGACTGCACAATAAAGCTGTTCTATTTTTGATATCACTGGGACTCAATCATCCTTTATACGCACCAGCAACCACACACATTACCAGAATACGTTGGGATTTTTTTTCCCTTTCTGTGGGTGGTGGTACCGATAGTCTAGGTGGGTCAATTGCTATTCGGGACTACTGTGACAAGAGCCCAAGGGACCCATCGCGACCTGGCAGGTCACCAACCTTTTGGGGATTACAGCCAGCTACAACACAAAGCAGGTACCAACATCACACCTGTGTGCTGGACAAGCAGTGGCATCACAACACTACCATTTCTGGCTGAGCTGTTATAACACCTATACCTTCACCTCACCACTCATGTTTGAGGTTTGCTCAACTCTATTGTACAGTATAGAAAATTATTTCAGACTGCAACAATAATCTGTAAACAGCACTGAAGAATGCTATACATTACAGATGTAAAAATAATGATGTCAAAGCACCTGAGTTGTGATATGACATCTGTCTAATATCTCCCTGATTTTAGGTGTTATTTGCTGGATTTTGGAGTATATTTAGATAATTTAAGAAAGATGCCCTCAGGAAGTGTTGTGATCTTGCACCTGGAAATAAAGAGCTAATTCACATGCTTGATACTACATGATCTTAAACATGGCATTTTATTTTTTACGAGTCCTTTCCTTTTCTCTTTTCATGTCAACTCCTATCACAGAGGATTATGAGATTTTTGGGGAAGAATTTTTCCTTTTCCTTGTCATATTACCTTCGCACATTTAAATGTATTTCTGACTAGTGTTCTAATTTTCTATATACTTTTTTGCCAATATAATATAAAAACTTGTTTAGTTACTTTTTTTCAGTCAGTACAACTAATAATAAAGAGCTACCATAAATCATAAATGTGTGCCATAATCTATACTTTCTATCAGTAGCTTGCTTACGCATATGTGACTTTTTGATAACTTTTTATTAAAATTTTTCTGGATGTGATGTGAACAGAAATCTGTGCTTTGGCAGGTTTTTGCGCTTACGCTGTTTATTATGCAAGATCAGGAATGAGACAATTTATTAGTTCGGGCGATTCCGCAAGCAGCAGTAGCAAATGTTAGTTGTTTTATTTATTTTATTTAGAAAATGGGTAAAGCGGGTGGGGGATATTTAAACTTTTAACCTGTCAGGACCTTTGACATAACTGTATGTCCCTTTTGGCCGCTGTAGGGATGTGGTTACAACCTGGAATGACACATGGCACAGCAGCTGAGCCCGTGCCATCAGGGGTGGGTCCCAGCTGTCAGTGGGCACCCACCACATCTGACAAGAACTGGGCAGAGCCAAGATCGCAGCAGTTAATACTGTGCGATTGCAGAATCTATAGTGCATATATTGTTCACGTTGGGGCTGTACGAAGCGATCACAAAGCCTCGATGGTTGCTATGACAACAGGAGGCTTCTCTGAGGCCTCCTATGTCATAGATATGGAGGCTGATAAAGCTCAGCCCTAAGGCAGTCTCAGAATCGCATGGATAAGTTATAGCATCACAGAGCGATAACTGCATAAAGTGAGACAGGTCATATTTCAAAAATGGACTCTGGTCGTTAAGGTCAAAATTAGCCCGGTCCCAAATAGGTTAATGTGGGAAAGGATTTTTTTTTACACTAATTTGTAGTCCCCCTAGGGAACTCCTATGAGCAATACCATGATTGCTCATAGAGATCAATGCAGTACCTCTGTTTTCTTCACTCGTGGTCCCTGTACAGAGGGGGCTTGCACAGAAGGGGCTTTTCTTACTATGAGAGGAGACACTTAATTTGGATCTTAGACTTTACATTAGGAGAGCTTACAATGCATTCATAGTCTTTGTGCTAAAATAGAACTAAATTAATTGATAAGTTTCCCCTTATCATTCTGCGCTTAAAGGGGTTGTGCGGTGTTTGGTACTTTTTAATAAATTGCTGCTGGTGCATATAAAACAATAAACAAACTATGCCTACCTCTCAATGCTGCCTTTGTGTCCCCCTCTGCTGTCGACAGTGCCCCCCACTGATTTCAGAGCCTCCACTTCTGAGACAAACTTGTTTCAGGAGTGACAGCCCGCCCAGCCAATCACTGGCCGTGGGGCTGTCCGTCTCTGTCAGAGATTGGCTTAGCAGGCTGTCCCTTGCAAGAAGTGTTTGTCTCGGAAGTGGAGACTCTGCAGTCATCAGGGGTATTTATTGTTTTATACGCACCAGCAGCAATATATAACAAAATACAGAATGCCGGACAACCACTCTAATAACCTCACAATGACAGAGTAAAAACAGAGTGTTAGAAATATGTGTTAGTTTATTGAAAAGGCAAAACTAAAATATTGCAGTGATATAAGTACTCAGAGCCTTTGCTGGGTAGACAGCTTCCAGTCTTCTTGGGTATGATGCCGCATGTATATTATAATTTATGATATGAACATAAAAAGGGATAATCTAAAAGAAGAATCTTCTCTTTATGTACAAAATATTTCTATTAAACAGTTTCACCTAATTTACGGGATGAGCTAGTAAGTCTGGTTCTTAAGTATAATCACTTATCCTTACCATTGCCAAGAACTTTTCTGTCAATATTTTTGAGATATGATAATCCTCTAACAATGCCAGAGCTTGAATGTGCAGCTCAGTGGAAAGTGATGTATTTGACATCATGAAGAATTAAGCATGATGTCACTGAGGGTTAAAAGGGAACCTGTCACCAACTTCATGCTGTCCTCTCTGACAGCTGCAAAAGGAAGTGACAGACATGGCAATTTAAAGTGTGTTCTTTATAAGTGAATACAGGGCTCTATAGTTTGGGTAAACTTACAGTTTGTACATTGCAAAGCGATGTGAGCTCCCACAGCTTACCCCCAGCTTGTTGGCAGCTTTTTTTTTTTGTCTGTTTGGAAGTGACATGTCATTATTATGCTAGAAATCACATCATCATTGTGGAAACTGTACAGGGAAAAATTATGAAAAGATCCAGTGGTGATGGCACAGGCTCGTTTTTGTATCAAACAATCCCTTCAATAGAGGTGGAACCTTAGCCTCCAATGGGAAAATATGACAACAGAAGCCTTGTCTTTTAAGAGATTTGCCTACATTTGCCCAAACCCTATATAATAAGGGGGTACTCCGGTATCAGAAACCTTTATTTAAAGTAAACTGTTACCCCAAGATATATAACTTACTAATATAGTTTTATTACCAATTGTACTGGTTTCAGCATGGTTTTGCAGCATTCACCCCTGACAGGAGGTTAAAGGGACTCTGTCACCTCCAACCCATCCTCCTCAAAACCATAAACTAAAGTCATCTGTAGGTAGGATGAAGGATGCTGATTCCAAATCTGTAATTTGTAGCTTTCTACTCCTTTGCATTTCATTGCTGTAAGCCTAAAGACTGGGCATAGAAAAAACTACTTAGTAGGGATGGTCCGAACCGAGTTCGGTTTCGGGTTTGTACGAATCCGAACTCTCGGTAATGATTCCCGCTGTCTGCCCGCTCCATGCAGCGGGCGGATCCAGTGGGAGGACCTCCTGGAAAACTGGGCCATAGGCTGTATCCCAGTTCTCCAGGCGGTCCTCCCGCTGTATCCACCTGCTCCACGGAGCGGGCAGACAGCGGGAATCTGATGCCGAGCGTTTGGGTTCATACAAACCCGAACCTCGGAGGGTTCGGACCATCCCTACTACTTAGCTCAAGAATATAATAGAGAGGACTACATACTCCTTCATTTGTGGCTTATAGCAAAGGAATACAAGAACATAGAAAGATTTCTTTTTTAAATGCAGATATAGAATCAGCGTTGTATACCCTACTGATGTATAATCTACTGATAACTTAAATGAGTGGGTGTTTTGGAGTTGACAGAGTCCCTTTAAAATTAATAGAACTGCAACATTTGTGTTGCTTCCAACTCCCCAACTGCTTCATCTCTCCCAAGACAACACACCACCCTCTGAGGCTTTGCTAGATTTTGTTGAGCTCTAGCCCCACCCCCTGAATGATGTCACCATCTCTGACCAACTCCATTCAGCCTACATCACCATCTCCCATATACACACATACCTATATATTTTTATTAGACATTTAGGGAGAATAAAGGCCCTATTACACCAAGCAATTGTCGGCCGTAATTGGCTGATAATCACTTGGTGTAATAACTCCTGTTAAAAGGCAACAATTAGCCAACATGCATGATGTCAGCTGATCCTTGTCTTTCAACTTGCTGAAAAAATTTGAAAGATAGCGTCGGTCTCCTTGCCGTTGCTCCTTGCTAAAGGACACCGCTACTATCTCCTATAGGCCACCTGGAAAATCGAAAGATAGTCCAGGGAGCTCCCCGATCTTACACACTTGCTGTCAGCAAGTGTAATAGAACGGGCAGTGAGCAGGGAATGAGGAGCAAGTAAGTGCTGATCTGACAGGTCATGTTTGCTTGCTCGTAAACATCGGCCCGTGTAATAGAGCCTTAAGGTGTTTGCAGCATGCTGCCTTGTGCTGAGCAATGCCATTGCTGCCAGGTGTTGCACTGTGCAATACAGTGGGACAAGATTTTCTGCAACAGCTTTGTTTGAGGAATAGGCAGGGTGGGAGGACTGTGATAAACAGCTAAGGGAAAGCAATGCATTTGAGGAATTGTAGTATTGAGCAACTGCTCAACCAGGAAAAACAACGAGGAAATATAAAACTAAGGGGCCTATTCCACAGAAGCGATAATTGGCCAAATCGGCTCCATTTGGCCTGATTATCGCTTGGTGGAATAGAAAAAATGATCGTGTCATCGGCTGATCGTTTATTTAGGGCCAGACCTAAAATCGGTCCCCCACCGTGCATCGCTACGGTGGAATAGCGGTGCGCGGTGGGCGACCGACGAGTTGAGAAGCACAGCATCCATTACCTGTCCGGGCTTCTCCTCCGCTCCATCTTCCTCCCCTGGTCCTGCGGCACAGCATCAGCAGCTCCGGAGCGGCCTGACTGAGCAGTCAGGCCGCTCAGCCAATCACTGGCCGGCACCGACGCGGCCAGTAATTGGCTGAGCGGTCTGACAGCTCAGTCAGGCCGCACCGAAGCTGATGCTACGCCGCAGGACCCGGGGAGGAAGACGGAGCGGAGGAGAAGCCGGGACAGGTAATGAATGCTGCAAGGGCTGCAAGGACATAGGTAACGATGTCCCTGCAGCCCTCGCTTAACAATCATCGTGGCCGTGGAATAGGCCCAGTAAACGAGCGCCGATCTTGGTGGTTTCAAAACTAACCAACAAAACACAGTAATCACTGAATTCAAGGAGAACAGCGAAAAACATTCCAATGAAGTACTCAATCAAGAGTCTCCACTGATGCCCCCAAAAAATGTAAATATGCAAAACAAGAGTCCGTGGAGCCTCAGTTACGAGTCTCAAAACACAGTATAGCCAGATATCTCTAGCCTGTTGCCAATGGGGTGCCTCCATGATGGGGAGAGCACCACACCACCCTGATAAATAACCCCTTAAGTCCCACTCGGTTGCGAGTATTGGAACATAGACAGGGAAACAACAGGGTGGCCCCTTTTGTCAATGTCTAACTCAAGGTGCGAGTATTGCGATCATGACAAGGGCTTGCAAAGGCAGGCCTCCAACCACAGACAGCCGTTTCAGGATATTTGCCCCTCATCAGTGTGGGGTAGGATTCTAGCTAGTTGGGGCAATGAAAAATCAACCAACAAAACACAGTAATCACTGAACTGAAGGAGAACAGCAAAAAAAACTCCAATGAAGTACTCAATCAAGAGTCTCCACTGATGCCCCCAAAAATGTAAATATGCAAAACAAGAGTCCGTGGAGCCTCAGTTACGAGTCTCAAAACACGGGATAGCCAGATATCTCTAGCCTGTTGCCATGGGGTGCCTCCATGATGGGGAGAGCACCACACCACCCTGATAAATAACCCCTTAAGTCCCACTCGGTTGCGAGTATTGGAACATAGACAGGGAAACAACAGGGTGGCCCCTTTTGTCAATGTCTAACTCTCCCCATCATGGTGCTCTCCCCATCATGGAGGCACCCCGTTGGCAACAGGCAATCTATTGTTCTCGGCTGCAGCAGCCACAATAGAACACAGATCTCATTGATCTATGCAGTATATCTATACTGCATAGATCCCAATGAGAGATCAATGTGGTTATACTAGAAGTCCCCCAGGGACGCCGCGTACGTATTTGGTATCGCTGAGTAACTATTAAATTATCATATTCCTGATCTTGCATAGTAAATGGCGATCAAAAAGTCGCATATACCCAAATATGGTACCGATAGAAAGTACAGATCATGGCGCAAAGTTGACACTTCACAAAGCCTCATAGACCAAAAAATAAAAGCGTTATATGCATGGTCATAGAGCAATTTTAAGGAACATTTATTTTTTTAAAAAGGTTTAAATGTTTTAATAGCAACCAAATAAAATAAAAGTTACACAAGTTACATATCGTTGTAATCATACTAACTTGAGGAACATGTATAACAAGTCAGTTTTACCCTAGGGCTAATGATGTCAACATAACCCCCCCCCCCCCCCAAATAAAAACAATTGCGTTTTATTTTCAATTTCATCACACATATAATTTTTTCCTGGTTTCACAGCATACTTTATGCGGATGGAACGGTTCGGCCGGCCTCCCGAAGATGACATCATTGTCCCAAGATGGCGGACGGGGGTCGACATGAATCAGGTGAGTATAGTGCATCACACTTCCGGGTCTAGCATGGGTGGGGGGAACACGGGGAAGTGGGCCATTCACTAACATAACATACATTATAAAGTGTGTTTTATTTAGTGAATAATTTTGAAACGCCACACTACCCCTATCAGGTCAAGGACCTGTACAACAATGCAAAATCTTCTTCTGTTATATAAATAAGAGGATAGAAAATATAGAACTCTGAACATTAATGCTGTAGATAAACATCTGTCCAGTTGGCATTTGCACCAAAAATAGTAGAAAAGTCAATTTCACAGTTTTATGTCAAACCTTAAGAGAAGATGCATACCACAAGGGAGGCGCACTGAGGTAATGAATGTACTGTCTGAAAACAACTAATCTTTTAACAGTCTGGTATTTTGCTTATTGAACTGCAAGTGGTGCTAATGTGCATTATGGTGCTAGAAATAAACCCTGTCACAAATGTCACACATGGCTGTGCTCCTGAACAGATTAACTCCTTCCCATCCTTCTTCTAGGTTTTACTTCCTAAAACCATAAGGTTTATATTGTTTCTATCAACAGATTCATATGGAGTGGTTCTGACATTTCCATGCACTGATTATAATTTTTAATTGTACATTTTTTTATACTTTTGTTTAAGGCTATTTTCCTACAACACCTTTTTATGTGAAAAACATGTCTTTTGATAATGACATATGTTATTAATGATCATGATCATTAATAACGTCCATCATTATAAAAAAAGACATTTTTCACAGCCTTACAGCCTAAGGCTATGTTCTCACACTGTGCTTATTATGAAAAGAGCGGTTATTGTTTTAAGTTAAAACAATGGATGTTTTTTTCACACAATGTATTGAACGATGTCAATACATTCCAGCCATTGTCCATAGACTTCAATGCAATTTTTATTCAAAAACGGCTGTTGTTTGATCCTCAAAACAGCGGCCATTGTTTTGAGTGCCAAATAATGTCGTAAACATAGCCTAAGGCTATATTCACGCGCCCGTAGTGCAGCCCGCGACCGTGGACCTGTGGCTGCGCTCTGCACTATGAATGAGCATGTATAGTGCTCCGTGAAGCACGGAGCATTACATTTCCATTTCATTACCATAGCGATCCGCATTACAGGTCCTTTTTTTTTGCGGCTGTATCACAGCCCCGTATGCATGAACCATTGAATACCATTGATCCTATGTTCTGTCCGCGATTGCGTGCCCGCAATTGCGGACAGAACTACCGATGTGTGAATGTAGCCTTAGGCCATGTTCACATGCTGTAAGATACCGGCCGTTCCGTGACCCAGCCAGGTCATGGAACGGATGGTCTCTGAAAAGATCATCCCGGCCGGTACTACAGTACTGGCCGGATGATCTTTATGGCCGCAGTGCACACTATGGAGCGAGCGGCCGCAGCTGCCGCTATTCAATGAATGTCAGTTGTTTGCGGCGCCGCTAGGGATCCATGTGTATACGCTCCGGCCGAAATCCCATAGAGAGAAAGGTAACGTATATTTTCGTGATAATCACTGCCTTACAATTCCTTTATGGGCTGACCTAGAAAGGGTGGGGCCTAGACTCTTAGACCAGCCCGTTCCAATGATCGTAGAGGGGGCATGGCCCTAGATGTCTATGATGTAACTCAGGGGCGGGGTCTATGTTGCAGTTGTGGGCGGGGCTAAGTGGTGCTTCAGTTGAGGTCAGGTGGCACAATCTGCAGATGATAAAAAAAATCACTTTTAACTGGAACAAGCACCATGACATATATAAAATAAGGTATGAAAATTGCAAAATGTACCCTTGACACCTGTTTAGAGAAGTCATGATGCAAAAAGGGGGTGACACTTTAAGTCCTGCCTAAAATGTATTTATGCCCTTTTGTACATATATTATTGCTTGTTACAAAGTGGTCCATTTTTTGATAAATGAATAAAGTTATAATTCACACAAAGGTGGTGTTTCCTGGATTATGTTCCTCTAAAATAAACTATATATGTCTGATGACTTGAAAAGTCAGATTAGTGTTTTATTTATTTATTTTAACAAATAAATACTAATGATTTTTTTGTTCACAATTTTTTCATAGTAAAGAAAGAAATAAAGTATGAGTCAGTTTGGTTGCAACATACGTTTCGGTTTTGGATGACTGGTATGCAGACACGTCAATCCTGCGGCTCCACAGTAAATAGAGGATGTTGTTAGGGCATTCATTACAGCAGTCACTGACAGGTATTAATGAAAGACTGACACAATGATAAATGCTTTGCTATGCAACTTTTCCACAGTATCTGAGGCAACACTTAAAAAATATCTGCAAAACTGAGGAAAAGAGTGACATCTGCTGCACAGTACTGATTATTACTGAAATGTCAGACATACCTTTTTCTATTTTTATTAGCATAATTAATAGTGTAGGACTTTATTGTTTACACTAACAAAGTATCCTTGTTATAACTGAGGTCACTTGTTTAAGATCCATCAAACTTGAAAAGAGCTTGTCAACCATTTTATGCTGCCCTCGCTGAGGGCAGCATGAAATGGGGACTGGCACATTGTCATCAGTGGTCTGTCCCTCATTCCAATATGTGGTGGTGATTCAGAGAACCTACACCCTTAGGGTATGTTCTCACTATGGAAACGTGCCGAAATTTCAATTGGAGGCAGCACAGCGGACTCTGCTTGAAGTTCTGCCTGTCTCACAGACTGAAGTTTTGCCTGTCTCATAAGGCAGGTTTGCAATTTTCATTCATTATTTTTTTGTTGTTATCATGCTGTAAAACAAAGCTATACTTACCAGAAATCCCGGTCCAGTCTACAGAAGGCAGATTTTCTGACTTGTGCTGGTTGAAAAAAACAGACTAAACACAGGAATTCTGGCCAGTAAAGAGAGTCATGGCTCAATGTGTCCATCAATCACGTGACTGCCTTCTCTCTGTGAGCGCTCAGATGGCCTGGGAAACACTGGACTTCCTGTTTTTTTACTATGAGGAAAAAAAAAGAGTCAGAAAACAGGAAGTGCCGTGTTCTCCATGATAACTAAAAAAAATAAAAAAATGAATGTAAATTGCAAACTTGCTTTATATCACATCTACTTTTGGTTATATCTAGATTTTGAAAGTTATAACGACAGGTACACTTGAAGCTCAATCCGCCGTCCACCCCTAAGAGTTAACACGTCAATTCCGTGTGGCCTCTGCTTGAAACTTTGGTGCGTGTTCCGTGCCAAATATTTTCAAATGGACGAGGAAAGCGACAGCAGTAACTCTTTTCAGGACACCCCTTGCCAGCTAGCAGGCAGGTGTGGGTTCTCAGAATCTACACCATGTATCAGCATAAGGGACAAAAGAACAGCATTGGTCAGTATTTTATGCTGCTCTTAGCAAGGGCAACATAACTGAGGTTCCTTTTAAAGGGTGTTTTCTGCTAACAACCATCATACCCTACATGCAGAATAGGTGATGAATGTCTGATTGGTAAAGTTCTGACCAATCACGGGAAAAGGGGTCCCCATCGTTAAATCAAGCTTCAGTTAGACATACTTACTACCACTCAATAACGTTTATGGGCCTGATGAAGTAAAGTGCTTATGTATCTTTTATCAAGCCCATAAAGACCTAGTGGTCAAACCCTGACCAATCATACATTCATGAAGATAAACAGGCTAGAAGCAATCACAGATCAATAGCTCTATCACTTGCAACCACCCAAGGTGTTGGGATGCTGCCAGCACAGCAGCCCATTGGTTCTCCTGGATATACAGATGTGCATACAGTCTGATGCCTTGTTCACACTATGCATCTTTTCATTAAACAACGGCTGTTTTTACAGGTTTGCAACAACGGACTTGTTGTTTAATCACAATGGCCGATCGCATTAACTGCTATGAAATCCCGGACGGAGTGTATATACACTGTATACACTATGGCCAGGATTCCATGCGGCACACAGAAAACTGCCATGTCTATTTTGTGCGAACACTATTTACTGAATAGCAGCCACATGAAATAGACTTTGCAGACAATGTAAAGAACGGCTCTGGCTGTACTTTACATTGTCTGCTATGGCCTATTGCAATGGCACCCGAATGTGCCTAAGTTCCAATTAAAAAGAAGAGCACGGATTGAACATCTCAGACAGCGGCCATTCTGTGACACGGCCCTGTCGCAGAGCAGCCTGTGATTTGTGAACATGGCCTAATATTTTCTATAAACCTATAGCATTTATATGCACACATTTCTATATATTAAAAAAATAACAGTTTACTGAAGATACTTTTGTTTTAGGGTGGTTAGCCAACAGATCCTAAAGGAAGGAGAAAGTATTCTTTTATTTTTGTGTAAAACTGCACCCACCATCGAACTGTGCGATCCTGGCTATTTTGGAACTAAGCCAAAAAGTATACAAAAAGTATACTTATTGTAATTTTTTTTTTCAAAAAAACTATATGTTATTATGGGGGCTGCCCTCTTGCTTTAGTTGTTTAGTTGTTTGCAAGCGCCATGGACATAAACACAGTGAACATCTCCACACCCTACTTTACCCTATGTTATACATGTTTTCTAGGCATGCTCTGTAACCTACATGACCTTTGCATCGATCATTTTAAAGTGACTCTGTACCCACAATCTGACCCCCCTCCCCCCACTTGTACCTTTGTATAGCTTCTTTTAATCCAAGATCGGACGGATGGGTGGTGCAAATTTAGGGCACAGATACTCCCGTTTGGCACAAGCTTCAAGTTTAAAAGTATTTTTTTAGGACAATAACAGCATCACCTGCCGAACGACCACAGGACAGATCTTGGATTAAAAGCAGCTATCCGAGGGTACAAGTGGTTTGGGGGGGTCAGATTGTGGGTACAGAGTGGCTTTAAAGGGCGGAGGAGGCTGAACTCTTATTGTCTCAGATTTTTTTCCATCAGCCTCCTCCTTTATCACAGAGAGAAAGAGAAGGCCTCAGAGAGAGAAGCTAAGCATGAGGCTATGTCCACACAATGGGATTTTAGAGTGAAATGATGGCCGCAAATGTCATAGAACATTATTATAAAAGGGGAGACTTATCAAACTGGTGTAAAGAAGAATTGGCCTAGTTATCTCTAGCAACGAACCAGATTCCAATGAAAAGTGGAATCTGATTTGTTGCCAGGGGGCCAGGTGGAAGAAGCATGCTGGAGTGGACCCCGTTCAACTCATTTGTTGCATCCAAAGGGGGTGAGTTGGGAGAAATAACCCCAAAACAGCTTGGAACAGGTAATTACTTTTTTTTGAGCTGTGTATGGAAATGTGGGCTACTTAACAATGCAAAAAAGATTTTGGGTGGGATACTGCTTAAAGCTTGCAAAACACACAGACACACAAATAGATAGATAGATAGATAGATAGATAGTATTATAATATAAGGTTGCTTCTTGTGAATTAACAGAAATCAGTGGCGTAGCTACCATAGAGGCACGGTAGGCAGTTGCTATGGGGCCCGTGCAGGAGGGGGGCCCCGGGGAAGAAGGTAAGAGCTTGTGTCCTTCTGCTTAACCCCTTATGTACTGCAGTGTGTAAGTGACCCAATGATTACTTACATAATGCAACACAAAAAGGGTTAACAAGCAGAAGACAGAGATCTCTGCTTCACTGCACTGATAACCTCTGACCCCTGTTCTCTATCTGGGCAATTAAGTAGGAAAGGAAAACGTGCAGAGCTCCGTGCAGAGGTCAGAGATATCTCCTTGTCTTTTAAACATTGGGTCACTTACACACTGCAGTACATAAGGGGTTAAGCAGCAGGTAGTCTGCTCCTGCACCTATGTATTTAACCATAAGGGCTCCTAATGGGCCCTTATAGGTAAAAACTGTAGATTGACAGAGCAAGCAGCCATTGGCTCTTTGCTCTGACAGTCACTCTTGTGGCTGCAGCCAGGATTCTGCCTCTGGTCACAAGAGGTTTTATTTTTTACCACATCACAGAGCATACACTGCATAATGTATATATTAGTAGTGCTTTGTGCTGTGCATAGGGGAAGGGGGGGGGGCTTAAAATGTTTTGCTATGGGACCCCGTGAATCCTAGCTCTGCCCCTGACAGAAATATAATATTTAGTCATGGCACCCTTTAAAAGCAATTCCATGTATCCATAGTAAAAAAAATTCTCAGTAAATCTGGATCATTGCTACTGGAAGGGTGCAACAACAATAAAAGGGTGCACAAGAATAAAAAAAGTCACAGACAGGCAGCGGGGTGCGGGAACATAATAAAGAAAGTATACTTACCTGTCCTCATGCCCCTCTCTCGGACAGCTGCCAGATGTAATTTTCGGACGGCTTCATGGTACGTCACAGTCCGGCTCCTGTTGCTCCTGGATTGCCTCCTCAGCCAGTCAGGGACTGCAGCGGTGTCCTGCCCCATTATTATGCTGTGGAGCCTGATACAGAGGTTTGTATTATAATGGGGGGCCGATACCAGGTCTGTATCATTCTTGGGGGGCCATCTACCATATGTTTGACAGGTTCTATTTGTAGAACTGTTTGAAGGAGTTGTCATTGGAGCAGAAGACAACTAAAGCCTTCTCGGCACTCACTTCTGGCCATTCCTCATCTGGCAAGTATACTATCTGAGATGTAGAGAGGACGGGTGCGTATCCCAATCATCGTGTGTGGCGACATCGTAAGGTTATGGGGAGGGGGGTCAGCCCACCCCAGCTGCTGTTTTAGCTTACTGCTGTGTAGAACTACAAGCACCAGCTGCCCTTGTTGCATCGGTCATGTGGTTACAATTGTATCATCTGTAGACTTCTTCATGTTCTTTTAGGGGTAAAATCGTAATAAAAAGCCAATCTGTCCTTTGCCCACATGAACTACATTCACTAACTAATCCCAGCATTACTTTGCTTTTTCAATACGAACTTATAAAATAAAAATGTAATAGTACTAAATTGTAAAGGTTAGGATAAGCAAAACTGCTCCATCACATTCTCTCTGCTGGGCACACCGCTCTCTTTTATTACTGAAGGTTTGGCTGTCTTTTCAAATACTTACCGAGAGGTGGCGCAGTGTACGCATCTCATACGGGGCTGCAGCACAATAACCCGTGAGGTGGGCGTGGCTACGTTACAACCCGGAAGAGGCATTGTTCACAACATCCGGGGTTCGGGGGACTTCATCTTCAACGGTAAGAGGCTTGCGGTAAGTGAGTGCAGGGTGTGAATGGCTCGGCGGCTGGGTGCGGCATGTGCGGAGACCTGTGGAGGGTTGAGGGGAGAGCTGCAGTGTACCCGGCTGACAGGAGACACGTTACATTGAGCGCTTGTTAGAACTAAACGCATATAGCTATGGCCGGCTTCTAGATAGGACTATTGCAGTCTCTCTATATAGACTGATACTGTAGAAGTCGCGATCACACTTGTACTGTCACAATAATGATCACACACTGTGACTCTTCGGCATAACTCCCAGCAGGTCCTGACAGCCAGGCATGCTGGGAGTTGTAGTTTTGCATCAGAGTGCCTCAGAATGGGGATCAGTGCTGTAAAGTGTCCCCCCCCCCTCCACCCCCTCAGAATTTTCCTGTGGACAGTCCTCACACACCATGTCCTCTTCTGGCAGCTCTCCTAGACCAGAGGGTTGTTTCTTCCTCTATCCCTTTAAATGGACAGGTAGGCCAGAGACCAGTATGGGGTTATTACATAGCGCAGGCGGCCAGGTACTCTGTCTCTACTTGGAATCTTGTGGCCCTTTTGTTTTAGGGAGGACAGACTCCTACCTGTCACACTTTTCTATGTCTAAGAGATGTGACTACATAGTAGATTGTAGCCCCCTTGTTGGGGTGTACAGGACATAACGTGCCTTACGTATGACTGTGGATACAGAGAGTCTGTTCATGACATTTTCATCCTGCATTAAAGGGATATTCCACTCAAAAATAACTATTGATATGTTGCTGCCCATGGGGATAACATAACAAATAGCGTATTCTTACTGTCATTCTTCTATGTTATCCTCGGATCCCCGGCTCAGTAATTCCACCTCCACTTCCAAAACAGACCTATCTGGAGGTGACAGCCTGCTCAGCCAATAACTGACCGGCACTGTCCTGTCTCATTCAGTGATTGGCTGAGCAGGCTGTCACCTCCAGACCAGTCAGGACATAAAATTATATGTCATAGCGTGCGTAATCGTCCGGTCTATTAAAATAAAACAATATTGTTTCAGCACAGTAAACGGCATGAACAAAAAGCGGTAAAAATGCCAGGATTGCAGATATATAAAAAAAAATTAATCTAAAGTGATCAATACATTCCATCTACACAAATGTGATACAAATAAAAACTAGAGATCATAGTGCAAAAAGTGACGCCCCAAACAGCACCAAAGGTGAAAAAATAAAAGCGTTATAGGAGTCACAATAGGGCCATTTTAAATACACCTATTTGCACAAAATAAGTGTAGGGACATGGCCCTAAATACTTTTGTATTTATATCTTTTTTTTTTTTTTTAATAGCCATGTCTTACTTTTTCTTGACTCTTTCAGCTGTCATTATTTGTGATAATCACTTGGATTGACTTAAGGACCAGGATGGACCCGGAGCCAGACACAGACTCTCAGCTCAATGAAGAAAAGAAGCTGCCAGCTGCTGTTCGGGCAAGAGTTGAGCGGAATAGACAGAGGGCATTGATGTTAAGACAAGCAAGATTAGCCAGGAGACCGTACCCTACTGGTGAAGGTGAAAATAATGTGAATACACTTTTTTAACTTAATATATTTTTTTAAATTATTATTAGTACTAACACTAAACACAGCATGTACCAGGGTGGATTGCAGTAGGCCCCTTCACTTTAATGCCCAAGCATAGTTAGTGAAGACAGTCAGGCCTCTTTCTGTAGATACTGTATGTGTCTATATAGCTGGACAATAGCATAGTCTGCTGCGCCCTTACGTCTTGCTAGACAAACATATACATGTCACTTTCTGGCTATGTTTAGGCCAGTAAAGTGAATCGGCCTGCAGCAGTGCACCCCAGTATACATCGGGATGCTGACATGTATCTAGGGTGGAATGCAGGGACCTGGCCTTAAAGGGTTTACCCAAAAATACTTTGCCTATGCTGGAACGTTTACATCAGAAGCTCCAATTTCACGTGTCATACGGTTTGAAAAACCTGTACATTTTCCAGTAATAAAGTATATTTATAGGTTAATTTATTTTACATTTGCAAATCACCGCAGGACTTTTAGTGTCATTGGAAAACATCTTTGTGTACAAAACCATTATTGCATCCTATTCCTTGTTCTCCGCAATCTGACCCCAACCAATCAAAAACTTTGACATGTCAAAAGATTTTTTTTTTTGTTACAGTGCCTCTTTAAGCTTAAACCAGTACCTTTTGCAGTTACTTTTTAATACAGGTTCTGTCTCTATCTGCTTTTTCCCAGTGAATGCATGAGCTATGTAATAGCATATCCTGGACTTCTTACCTAGAAAAGAAGGTACCGTTCTTACACTGCTGTCCTTCTGTCAGTATATCAAAGTGAAAGTTAGAAATTTGCACCCCAACATTTAGTATAGAAAAGACATTCAGCTAAATATTGTGTTTTGGTACTGTGTTGGACACGTTGTTACGCACAGCAGCACTATCCTTGTGAATACTGCAGATTCCTAACTAAGTTTAAACCTTTAAATTATCATCAAACTACTAGAAACTAGTTTGACTTATCTATCTTCCATCTGGTTCTATATAAAGTATTAGATATTGAGCATCTACTCTATTTTACCTCCCACAGCCACTTTCTTAGTGGTTATCTTGCGACATTGAGGCCTTTTAAAAGTTTAGGTAGCAAGTGAACAGTCAGTTCTTGAAGTTGATATGTAGGAAAAAGATAAAATGGACAAAGGTAAGGCGATACACAGAGAAATTATTTAGCAAAAACTCGCTATAACAAATGAAAATAAGCGGTTATCTGCCCATGTAATAACTCTTAACAGTCTAACGACAAGCAATAAGTTGTTTATTGTTGTCTTTCAACATGTCAAAAAATCATTGTTGGCAGTTTGTGGAACGTTGGCATTTCTGATGGTCTAATAATAAGACGTTTGCAGATTAAACATGCTTTGTCCTGAGTGAGGATATGACGACCGCAATAACGGTAGTTAACAACGACTATCGTTTTGTGTATTGTGGGTGAGCGATTTCAGATCATTCTCAAAAGCGCCTGTTTAGCAATCATTTATCGTTGATTGGAGAACACGAACATCTTTTTGTCTAATAAGACCATAAGGGTGCTATTACACAGAGAGATTATCTGCCACATTGGGACGATCAGCCGAAGAAATGATCTTTGGCTGTTCTATGTCTTTCAGCTCGTATAAAAATCATTGTCCGTCGACCATGTATTGCTCCATGTAAGAGTGATGCGGCTGATGACATTTTAAAGAAAATATTAAACATTATACTTACCTGCCAGACTCCCCGGTGTCCCGCTGCCTTTTTTCTCGCTCACCGCAGCTGCCGATAAAACTTCTGGAGCCGTCTCTGAAGTGACAGGCCGCTCTGTATGTTTTGGGTGTGAGAGGAACGCAAACTTCCCGGAGGAGACCCTTGCAAACACAGAGAGAACATACATACTCTTTGCAGATGTTGCCCTTGGTGGGATTTGAACTTAATGATGCCCATGCTGTCTTTGCCGTGCGATTCCCAAGCTGCGTAATAGACTCTGTAAACGAACGCCAATCAGGCAGGTCAGCACTCGCTTCCAACAATCAGCTGGCCATGTAATACAGCCCTAAGGAACCGAGGGACTTGGATAAGAGGAAAATTGTGGTGACTAGGTGATATGGTCAGAGGTATTATGAGCTGTTGGTGGTCTGCAGTGCAGTGCCTACCTATAAATTGATGATTGATTTGTGTTGGGCATAATTGTAAATGTTAATAGCTGGGGATGTGATCGGTCAGGGCCATCACCTCATCCTTCTTTCTCTGATCTAAGGCTGTGTTTATACACACAGATACCCAACCAATTTATCTGACAGATTTTTGAAACCAAAGCCAGGAATGGATTTGAGAAGAGGAGAAATCTCAGTCTTTCCTTTATGGCCTGTTCTCTGTTTATAGTCTGTTCCTGGCCTTGGCTTCAAAACTCTGTCAGATAAATTAGTCAATTATCTGTATGTGTAAACGCAGCCTTACACATAGGCTGTAAAGCAACTCTTGTCTGCTGTGCTGAACACAGATCACAGGTCTTATTAAAGTAAAAATGTAGACATGCGCAACAAAGGCAGGTTCTGAATGCTTTCATTTAAATCCTTCCATCGGTGCCACAGATTCACTTCAAATGATCTCCTATTTTTCTTTAGGCATTTCTGCTGTGAAGGCTCTTCCAAAGATTGTCGATTCAGGTGGTGGATTCTTTATAGAGGAGGAAGAAACCGAAGAGAAAACTGTGGAGAATGTTGTACACAAGCCTGGTAAATTCATGAATGATTTCAGATTGCAACAAGTTGTTCTTGTTTTCTAAATCAAACCCAGTTAACCTGTATTCTTTTAATGAATTTCAAGAAAACACTTATAGGGGTGTGAATTTGGGTTTCCGCATATCATGGTTATCCTTTCTATAGTGAAGACCTCCAATTCTCCAGTATGTTTTCTGTATCATTCCCTCATGGGTTTTTAAGATCAGTGCTTGCAGTCATCAACTAAAAACCTACTGTTTCTCCAGCTCCAGAGCTGAAAGTTGGGATTGACAGCTGGGACCCGCCACTGATGGCATGGGCACAGAAGCTGGACGTAACTGAATCTCCATTTGCGGTAACTCCCGCAAAAATGGACATACGGTTACGTCCTTTTGTGGCAACAGGTTAATCAAACAAAACAAAAACCTTTCACTTAAAATAATAAAAATACAAGTTCTGGCATTGTGTTTGGGAACTGTTTTGAGCTGCAGCAGGAAGTCTGGGCTTAAACTCATTTTTCCATCAGCTGCTTTTGTTTCTTTGTCTCTGATGCTAGAGAGCACTTGGTGATGGGAAAACACAGACACAGTCTTCACTCTTGTAGTCTTTTGTGGCGTATTGATTTGTGATTGATTGCGGTAATGATGAAGAAGAGATTGGAACTATTTTAGAAGAACTGTTGTCTGTTTCTACAGGTCCAGTACTAGAATTTGATTATCTCATTTGTGAGGAGTGTGGCAAAGATTTCATGGATTCTTACTTAAGCAATCAGTTTGATTTGGCTGTTTGTGATGGATGCAGGTAAACTAACATTTGTCGTTTTTTCTTTCTTTCTATACTTTTTAGTTTGTGTTCCAAAGTCAATTAAAGTAAACATTTTGGGATTTACTATTGTTTTTACTTCAGTTTTTGTCCTAACAAATTTGCAGATTATTACACATTTTGAACTAGATTTTGAGCTATAACTGAACACTATGCTCGCTCACAGTTAGGGTCGATTTCTATGTCCAGAACTCGCCCCCAAGAGTCATACCTTTTTAAATTTTTGCCAATGTAGCCATATGAGGGCTTGTTTTTTTGCGGTACACATTTTACTTTTTATTGGTGCCATTTTGTCCCCACCACAGTCTGAACTTGAAATTCTGCGAGAATTCCTTAGTGTGAACAACCCCTACCACTAGTTCCACTAATGTTATTAACCAGTGATCTGCTGATCACTGATACTATACACTGCACTACTGCTCTAATGAAGTGTATTGAAACTGTAAGCATTATGCTGCTGCCCTAGGGAATCCTGGAAAACATGGATACAACCAAAGGCTGTATGGAGAGGTAGCAGCACATTTGCATGGTCTGTATTAAACGGGGACTCCAAGGAAACTACCAAAAATCCATTTGTTTTGGGGGTCTTCGTTGTGTATTTTGTGGCTATACTTCTTGGTTGAGCAGTTGTACACAGCACGACAGGTTCCAGAATGCATTGCTTTCCCTCAGCTGTTCATCACAGTCCTCCACCCTGCCCATTCCCCGCCTAAATCTGTTGCAAAACATCTAGGCTGTGTTCACACATTGCAGTTTCATCATGTTACTGGATTCATTGCAGTAGTTTATCATTTCCTTGTGGTCCCACCCACACAACACACAGTTACTACCTGTAACACCACACAGCACGCTGTATTCTCTACCTGTAACACCACACAGCACGCTGTATTCTCTACCTGTAACACCACACAGCACGCTGTATTCTCTATCTGTAACACCACACAGCACACTGTATTCCCTACCTGTAACACCACACAGCACTGTATTCTCTACCTGTAACACCACACAGCACACTGTATTCTCTACCTGTAACACCACACAGCACGCTGTATTCTCTACCTGTAATACCACACAGCACGCTGTATTCTCTACTTGTAACACCACACAGCACGCTGTATTCTCTACTTGTAACACCACACAGCACACTGTATTCTCTACCTGTAACATCACACACCACGCTGTATTCTCTACCTGTAACACCACACAGTACACTGTAATCTCTACCTGTAACACCACACAGCACTGTATTCTCTACCTGTAACACCACACAGCACTGTATTCTCTACCTGTAACACCACACAGCACACTGTATTCTCTACCTGTAACACCACACAGCACGCTGTATTCTCTACCTGTAATACCACACAGCACGCTGTATTCTCTACCTGTAACACCACACACCACGCTGTATTCTCTACCTGTAACATCACACACCACGCTGTATTCTCTACCTGTAACACCACACAGCACACTGTATTCTCTACCTGTAACACCACACAGCACACTGTATTCTCTACCTGTAACACCACACAGCACGCTGTATTCTCTATCTGTAACACCATACAGCATGCTGTATTCTCTACCTGTAACACCACACAGCATGCTGTATTCTCTACCTGTAACACCACACAGCACACTGTATTCTCTACCTGTAACACCACACAGCACGCTGTATTCTCTACCTGTAACACCACACAGCACACTGTATTCTCTACCTGTAACACCACACAGCATGCTGTATTCTCTACCTGTAACACCACACAGCACGCTGTATTCTCTACCTGTAACACCACACAGCACGCTGTATTCTCTACCTGTAACACCACACAGCACGCTGTATTCTCTACCTGTAACACCACACTGCACGCTGTATTCTCTACCTGTAACACCACACTGCACGCTGTATTCTCTACCTGTAACACCACACTGCACGCTGTATTCTCTACCTGTAACACCACACTGCACGCTGTATTCTCTACCTGTAACACCACACTGCACGCTGTATTCTCTACCTGTAACACCACACAGCACGCTGTATTCTCTACCTGTAACACCACACAGCACGCTGTATTCTCTACCTGTAACACCACACAGTACGCTGTATTCTCTACCTGTAACACCACAAAGCACACTGTATTCTCTTCCTGTAACGCTGATATTAAAATGAAAGAACTTGAATTTAAACTCCTCGCACATATTATGATCAAACATCTTTTATCTTTGAAGTTGAGCCCCACAATAAGGACTTTATCTGATATTATCTTACATGGGAATACTATTTATGCCTTGTTTTAGGCCAGGTGGAATTGGCTGTGTTGTCAGTGAAGTTGCAGCAGCTGCTTCTGTCACTCCTTGTCTGCTCAGGTATAGGCTGGAGTGGCTGATCAGAGATGGTGAATCAGTCAGGGGATTGGGTTATCCAGCCAAGCCTCCTGTGACATCACGCCCTGCCCCCTGTTTGCATCATCAGCCTAATCTCAGAAACACACAAAATGTGAGACAGAGGCATGGAATAATAATAATAATATTTTTTATTTATATAGCGCCAACAGATTCCGCAGCACTTTACAATTCTGGGGGTAGAAACATAGACAAAAATCAGACATTACAGAGATCTACATATAATTATCCATACATGAGGAGTGAGGAAGATTTGTCTCCTGAGAGGGGAGAGCAGTGGAAGCAGGAGAGAAAGTGGATTGGCACAGAGGCCATTTTTCTTCCTGGATGTCTATCGGCTACCAGTGTGGTAGAACTGTACAGATATGGTAATACATTGTATAGACACATCTATATAACTTTTAATAGAAAAAAGTTTTCCCTATCCAGAGTTCCCCTTTATTTTTATAGAGGTTATGGAAACAGCCAAGCAATCTAGGGATCCATCCACCTATGCCAGACGCTTATGGTGTATCCTGTGAATATAACGTTAATGTCTATAATGAGAAAAACC